>NC_143552.1:162735000-163050000 GCF_054136105.1 Typopeltis vanoorti
GCTGTTTCAGATGAACCTTTCCCGTGAAAATATTTATAGAATATACAGATTGCGGAGACCAGACGTCTATGTGAAAGTGGGGAGAGTGAGTTGGTGAGGGATAGGTCATTTATTAGTCTAATTGCTCTCCTCTGTATTGAGTCAAGCATTTTGAGGGAGCGTTTTGGAGCCCCACTCCAGATGTGAGAGCAGTATTCGAGAGCTGGGCGGATTTGTGACTTGTATAGTGTTAACAGCTGTTTAGAGGTGAAGCAGCGTCTTGAGTGAAAGAGGAAGCCTAGTTTTTTGGAAGCTGAGGATGCAATGGTTGTGATGTCTTTATGCCAGGAGAGGCTTGATGTCCAAGTAATTCCGAGAAGAGAAATTTCATCTTGTTTGAGAATTTGAGTGTTATCGAAAATAATGCTGGGGGAAAATGGTTCTTTTTTGTGAGAAATAAGACAGAACTGGGTTTTACTATCGTTGAAGTTGACAAGGTTATCTGAGCACCATTGGCAGATGGCTTGGAGGTCAGAATTAAGGGAAGCGGTGGCTGATGTTCTGTGGGTTGAGATGAATTGTGTAGACCTGTGATGATAATGATGATAACTGTATTAATAATTGTCATTTTATTGTAATATTGTTGTTGTTATTTGATGCTTCGAGAAGAAGCATTAATCCACTCAAAAATAAAAATACAGAACTATTCCCTATCGAACTCATCTATATACAACACCGCTACCTAAATATGCTTCAGGTAGCTATATACTTGAGCGTGAAAAACCAGAGCACCGTTAGTAGTTATTTTCATATGTTTTATTTATTCATTTTCATAGAAATTTGAGATTTGGGTAGGGGCGTAATGGTGTGAGAAACTCATGGATATTTAAAAAGATTCAGCATTTTGCCTTCGATGCGAAAACGCATATCTGTTTTGGAACTGCACTTTGACGTCGCAATAATTTTGGAGTCGACATCTTATAATGAATTCTTGTAGCATGTCATGCGAAAAAAAAAAAAAAAAAACTGACATTAAAACTTTGGCTGTTGCGTTAAGGAGGTCATAAATTGGTAGTGGGGAAGGAATAATTTATGTAGTCGCAATTTTATTGGTTATTTTTATTTTATTTTATTTCTCATGTATAAGGCTTTAGTGTGTTTTACTTCCACAGTTATAAACACTATAAATCCATACACCTCTTGTATCGCTACACATTTCAAATGTGTAAAAGGGTATTTAGTTTTGCTTAAATAATTTTGAAGTTACGACTCTCTTCCTGGCACTGTTGCTCCAATTCCTTTTTATTACATATTCTGTCGGTGCATGTATCTCAAAGTTCATACTTTCAAAGATTAATTGCATTCAAAGTGTTAAAGATGTTCCATGAGCTTTTTCTAGCATATTTCTGATAGGATATTAAACGACGTTCGTATTTTAGACTTTGGTGTTGCAGATAGGCTCCTGTCATTATTCTCTGTTATTCTAATTAGAAGCTGTCAGTTTCATTTCACTACCTGTGGAAATTTAAATCAGTTTATAAATTTATTTATGGATTTGTAAATACATAGATTAAAAATATATATAATTATTAGTAGTAGTAACATTTCAGGATGTTGTGGCGCAATATAATTTTGCACTGCATTTATTGCTGAGAGCAAAGTTCTGAGCTTTACTCATTAATGCATGCATTCACCGATAGAAATGTCAATGATAAATCCAGAATAATGACTTTATTTTATCATTTAAAATTGTAGCATAAAAAAGCATCGAGCCTCCATTTATTTCATTTCTGGGGTAGACTTTGTCATCTTGTTTACGAAGGTTAAAAAATCAAAAGCAAACTGTACATTTGCAGTATTTATAAAGAACTGCATTAAAATTAACAACAACAACAACGTTACTGGCTAGATTGGTGAAGCAAATATGCTTTTCTCATTCCCATTTGTCTAAGTAAGGAAATTTGTGAATAGGATGGTTTTGAGCGTAAAGCTCAAAAACCATCCTATTCACAAATTTCCTTTAGGAGGAGTGGAATTAGCTGTGTTCAGCTGGAAGTAGATCTGATTTGGGTCTTTTGTGTTTGCAGTAGACTACTTCATTGTAGTTGCAGGCTTGTTTGATTAGTGGATTTGGCTGCACTAAAATTAACAATAATTAACACCCTTAAATAATACTGTTTCGCATAAGCCACGCGCTCGAGCGTTACTTGTTGAGTTCACGTGTTTGAATAGTAATATCGCATCCCGTGTTCCATTGCTATAGTCTCTTAATAACGTTTATGTTGTCTAAAATTGTACTACCCACCAGTTTTTCTTTTTTTTTCGATGGAGGGTGTATAAACTTCAACTCTTTCAGGCAAGTTTCTGTGAAGCGCTGTGTTCTTAAGACCGGTTTGCCTATTTTGCGGGAAGAAAACCCCAGATAAACTGGGGAGAAAAACCCTGCAATCCACGCCCAAGACCGGCTAACTTGTCTATGTCTGAGAAAGATCCTTAGCTCCTCACATCAGCGACGAGAATCGAACGCAGGACACTCCTTTCCCAGGTATATGGTTGCGGATCGTAACCACTCGGCTAACCGCGCGGACACTTCTGATAACTGGTGGCAGCATGAAATAGAGACAGTATTGGAAAACTAAACAGCAAAAATTCTCTGGGACTTTAGAACATGGAACATGGATGCAGTGCCCAATGATAAACAACATCAACAGCAAAGAATTGAAAAACAAAACCGGGGAACCATATAAACGTGAATTTATATTTGGTTACGTTAATATGAATCGGCTTCACAGAAACAGTATTCAATTTAGTTGAAGTTGCTATTCGGATTTTTTTTTTTTTTTAATGAAAGCTGTTTACTGCTTGGAATTCGCTCCTGCAAATATTCTTCCGATGGCTTTCTCTGAGAACCTGAATCGCAAATTTTATTACTGGTTGAGGGAATTGCTGGTCATAGTCATGATGTTGGCAATTTCTTTTCTCGAATTAAGTCTGTAAACAAAGCTTATAATAATATAAAGCGGTATAAGATTGGACAAGCCCATCACATAAAGTATTGAATAATTTTTTCCCCATTTTAATCTGATATAGGAACACATTTCTATTATTTTTTGCTCGCTAATTGAATTCTGGAAAAAAAAAATGAATTAAAGAGAAAAGTACATTAACGGTGCTTTAAAAAAAAAAGTTAAATAAAGATAATATATGAGGTTCAATATAAAAATTGTAATTTTTAAGGTTGATGGATGTACTTAGATGTCCTTATCAGGTTTTTACTCCATACCAAAAAATAATTTTCTATGAAATAATGAAAAAAGTCTTCCTGTGGATATGACATGTATTTGTGGATGCTGATATTTTTATTCTTCTTTTTCTTCTTCATCCTTTTTTTTTTTTTTTTTGTTTAAGGAAAAATTCCTTCCTTCATCGAGACTCACTACTATTTATGCACGTTTCTCAAAAATCTTTATTGAAACTTAATTTGTCTATTTTTCTGTTGACACTACGGACGCGATAAACCACTGCTCGCTATTCTGTTCCTCCACAGCCGAGGAAAGAAGTGAGGGCAGGTGATTGTCATTCGACTACATCGTATTTTGTCGCAGTCTGCTTCAGATTCGTAGTTCCGAACTTCGCTTATCGTGTTCCTTGGCCGCACTACTTGCGCTTCACTCCTGATTTTCTACAATTTTATAACACATATGTAAAGAGATTTACTTTCTGTGCTGTTGCTTAAATTAAATGCCCATTGTTTCGTTCCCGATATATCTGATTCTTAACATTCTCTTATTAAAATGCTCAATCCTGAAGATTGAGCATTTTAATTGCACAGTTTTCCCTTCTCTTTTAAATTCGGGAATATCCCAATGCATTGTTTAATCCAGTACTGATTTGTATAACAAGCAAATAATTCTTGTCATTTTGTTGTGAGGTCAGGTCAGTTTTTTGATAGAGAGAAGAATAATGAAAAAATAATAAAATAACAGTAGACTTTCTGCAGACCTTAATATCACCTATTCGCTCTTCTTCTTTTTTTTTCTTCATTTCAAGAGATTTAAACTCTTGAAAAGCCAGCGATCATCTCACTACTGAGCCCCATACGACTCGCCGATTTCGTTCTTGACGATGCAAAAATCTTGTTTCACGGAAACGTGACAGTATTATGTCACATCCTTCTGAAATAAATAAAAACAAATTACTATACGACACACAGACACACACAAACAACACCAGTGTTTTACTTTAGCTACTATGAATTGAAGCTGAAAATATGAAAGGAATTCAATTGGAGTGCTGATTTTTGTGTTTTATTTTATTTTTTTTTTATTTTCAAATGGTCGCTATTTATGCCTAAAAAGTTCATGCTTTGACACAAGGCCTCCGACACGAAATATCAGTTTACATTTATTTTTCCATGAGCCTCCTTTCACAGAAAAGAAAAAGCAATTCAAAGTAAATCGTAAATATTAATGAAATAGCCTTCGGATAAGATTAGCAGTCTGACGCCATTATCAAGTTTCTAAGGATAGCAAACCCTTCCACGGTACTGATGAATAAAACTTATGTGACAGTTGTTCTACCCAATAACTGCCACTTTATACCTCTTCTCAGTGAGTGCACGCATTCAGTGACCAAGCAAGCTTCCCCCAACAGTTTCAGGTTTTATTTATAAACTAGAAGATTTGCTTCGTCGCTCCCTGGGGTGCAATTAGGTTTAGTTTTTTTTTGTTTTTTTTCTCAGTTTTTAATAAATGAAAATGTACATTCTGTATTTACACAAGTATATATACGTATTAAAAACGTAAGGGAAAAACTTTGTAAAAAGAGAATCAGAGGGATTCAACCATTAGATTGAGGTTGCTTGTAGACGCGAATCACACTTTCTGAACATTTTGCTATAACAAATAATTTCCGCCTTCCCCCTTTTCACGAAATTTGAAATGTAGTCCATTTCAAAAAATGAAAAGAGAAAAAAAAAGCTCTCCAGCCCATACAATGCTGAGATTTAGTTCCTACGGACAATAAGCACTATCTTAGATTCTTCTCATTAACAAATATAAAAAACTAAACGTTCTTCAGTCAAATTATTAAACTTTATTACTCATCAGAGCCTGTGTAGCTCAGTGGATGTGGCGTTTACACACCACCGCGCTAGGCCGCACGAAGGAAGTCTTGGTTTCGAGTCTAGTCGGCGACTAGAGGAAATTTTTCTAAGCCTTTTTTCGACCGGTTCCCGAGTTAGTCGATCTCTGGCACGGGCAAGCAGGTTTTTCCTCCCGGAAACTCGGGTTTTTCGTCCTGTAAACTCAAGAAAATCGACCGTAGAACCCACATTATTTCAGACATTAAATATATTGTGTTAGGGTTAGAGACCACGAGATGGCGGCACATTTGAGCCGTCTCTCTTCACTACGTACCGCTTAATTGGTGATAGCCTTGGGCCATCTGTCTCTGATTGGTACCAGTGGAGATTGAACTGCCCACTCAGTCTCCAAAAGTTAGATAGGGCTAAATGGCCTCGCCTACTCCCGTATATACGGGAATAAAAAGGCGTTAGCTGATTTTTTTTTTTTTTTTTTATTACTCATCATAATCATTATCATCAAATTCCTAACATTTACCCTCCAGGGGTGTACAGGATATGATAGTACTACATGAAAAATTTACATCATTACTCACTTCCTATCTACAATTTTCCTCCAAATCAGTCTGTTACTTGTCAAGACTCCAACATTATCAGATATTATATTTCTATCTTCTAAAGCACTTTTTACAGTATCAATCCACCTATATCTTGGGCTTCCTCTGGGTATTTTTCCTGTTAACCTGGCAGAGAACACTTGTTTTGCTAATCTTTTCTCTTCCATTCTGTTTAAGTGACCATACCACCTGAGATTAGTTCTGCTAATCTCAGACTTTTCTAATTTCAGACTAATCTCAAACTTTATTACTTTAAATTAAAATATTATATTATTTTTAAGTGTGTTATATCGTTTTATTTTGCGCTTTTCATCAAGTTGAATTCCGGACTCAGTCCTGAAATTATAATGAAGAAAATCAAATTTGGTGGCCTTAGAAAGAGCTCATGTCGATTAATGTGAATTCACCCTTCCTGCTTCCGATAACAGGATGGTGGTATCACAGCGCGCGATAAAATTCATCTACCATCAAAAGATCACAAAACTTCTACACTGTGGTGAGATTCGAATTACAGCCTGTTGATTGTAAGGAAACAGAGAAGGTGCGAAGTACTCAGCTAACCAGGCCGACATAATGGTCATTTGGTAAAATAATGATCCGTAGTCGTTATAATCAATTCTCTCAGTGATTCAGAGAGAACTGTCATAGATAAGTAAACGGAGTTCATTTATAAAAGTATTAAAGCAGATGGTTTGCATTAATTACATTCTCAAGCCACACCATCTGTCAAATAGTACTGATCATGCGATCAAGGGATAGACTTGATCCACTTGGAATAACTAGTCGGAATTACAATGGAGCCTAGTGCAAACTTGATCATGCTGGACTTTAATTCGTCTGTCAAGCGAGCTAAAGTTTAGTGTTAATTATCGTATATATTTTGTGCCTGAATGATAACTTAAATCTAGACTTGACGAAAGCTTTTTTTTTAAGTTAGCCAAATACGGAACAGCAGGGGTTGGTCGCAATTTAGAAATAACCACTTTGCTGAGATTATTTTTACTTGCAGTTGCTAGAATGGTAGTGCTTGACTTTCAGACGGAGATTTAGATTCCCAACAGTTTAATGTCAGCCTCTTCCGAACAAGCTATCCTCCTTTATTATTATTATTTTTTTCCATGCTTGGTGTACTTTGCCACATATGGGAGTTTATGGATATATATATATTTTTTGATGAGACAGCACTTTCAGATGGAGTGCTAAAAGAGTTGAGGAATAACTAGTCGAAAAAAATTGAACCATGACGTAGTCTTTGTAGAGGTGTTTGCGTCATTTTGAATTTCTTCTCTGTTCTTTACCACATGCATATCCCCAATTTGGCATGATTATGTCTAAATTCTTAGAAGACTCTTCATCAAGTATGAAACTGTATTTCAGATGTGTCGAAATGAAATGACCGACGCGACCTTTATGGAGAATTCTTAAAAATGATTTTTTATTGTTTTTTTCGTGCTTTCAATGTGCTCTAATTCTCTATTAATTGGATTTTATATTTCAAAATTGTTATGCGATGTCAAGTTGAATATCTCTGTCGAATAAAAGTGGCAGATGGTCGATAAAATTGATCGTAGAACCAGAGTTACTTCAGGATCGAATATGGACCCTAATGATGTCTGTAATAAGAGTAGTCACTGATTCTTGAGCTACTTGGTATAAGAGTTATTTCAGTGACTCTCGATCTCTCTCTCTCCCTCTCTCTTTCTATAAAAAAAGTATACAGATCAAGTGGTAAAAAACGAATCGCGCACCAGAGCATGGGCGAGTTTCAAAAAAATTCGAAGTTGAATCGGAGAACCTCAGTAGCTAGTCGGAATCAATAATGCATTTTGGTTGGAAAGACTGGATTCGAAACTGTTCTAGGGCCAAGAATCTTTATGAGGACTTTTCAACTGAAGGTGACTTAGCCGGTCTCATGCGATGTAGGCAGGGTTTTTCATCGAGCAAAACAGACCATTTGACCAGAAGCACACACACACACAGACAATAGACATAATACTTTGGTCATAGCCTGAGTTGCTTCGACAAGAAATCTAAAACAACAATCTGATGGAACGCAATCGGGGAAGAGAAAGATTACCGAAAGTAAGCTTTATCTCCAAGTGTATGTCTGTCCCTTGTATGTATAAAAACAGGAAAAAAAAAAGAAAAGAACTTTGTAGTGGGTCAAAAAGTTTTTTTTTATATATATATATATATATATATATATACATACATACACGATAATACGTAATTTATAAAATATATTAAAAGCTTAAAGAAAATCCAGGAAAATACGTACTTATATGCTAATATATATGGTGACTGTTTATCCTTCTTAATTTTTTTTTTCTTGCCGAAATGTACACATTTTGAATAATTCTTTCATCCCTTTGATTGCAGCTATAACAACAATAAATGTATAAAAAACATTTTGAAATATTTTAAGCATTAAAAACAATCGTGAACATGTAATCGAATTCCAAGCGCGTGTACGCGAAGGGAAAGAACAACAAAAAAAGAGTAACTAATGTTAACATTTACACTCTTGCAGACGGATGTTCCCTACCTTCCAAGTCAAGCTGTATGGCATGGATCCGATGGCCGACTACATACTAATGATGGACTTTGTTCCCGTGGACGACAAACGATACAGATACGCTTTTCACAGGTGAGAACTGCTTCAGGTATAGAGTTACGACATCTGACTAACTACATTCTAAATATAGATATTCGGTGTTCTGATATATTTATCGATACAAAACATACCAAGACCCGGCTAATAAACAAAATGCTTTTGATGTTATTTTTGATATTAAAATGCATCAAGTGTTTTGGTGATGCATTTTAACTGATTGTTTCCTGCACAATCGTAGTCTTTGGAAACTATTCTGCGATGCTGCCATTGTTCAGATCTTTGTCTTTCGACAAAAATTTGATAGTGATGATGTGGAAGGAATACCGTGTGCATAAGGGTGATGTCCGTTATGAAATTTATAAGCAACAAGCTATAATAGAAAATCACAACTGTTGTATGGAAAGCTAAGTATGAGTATGAAAAGAAACTGGCTCTGCGTGCTAAAGACGATCCACAACAATTCTATCGACATGCTGCAAGTAAACGAAATATGAATATGAAAAAAATAACTCTTCTGAATGCAGATGGTGTGAGGGTGACAGACGCAGAATAGGTTGTTCAACTAATGAGTGCCCATTTTGCGAAAAGCTGTCGCCCTTATGCAACATTGAGTTCACTGCTACCTCTTCACTGAATGAAGAAACTCAGGTGTATGGAGAGGAGATATTAGAGATGTTGCACAAAATGAAAAAAAGAATCCTGGAATAGAGTCTGATAAGATATCAGCAAATATGCTAAAAGGGTGTTCAGCTGTACTGGCTGTTCCTTTGACCAGACTGTTTAATATGAGTCTCAGAACAGGGAAGATTTCACAGGAGTTGAAAGAATGTATGGTAATCTCATTGCACAAGAGTGGTCAAAGACAATGCATCCAACTATCGACTAATCAGTATTTCAGGAGTGATGGTGAAGATCTTAGAAAAGTTGGTTAGAGATCGCATTCAGAAATGGGTTGACAGTGAATCTCTACTTTGCAATGAACAGCATGGGTTACTAAGGGAAGGTCATGTTTTACCAACTTGTTCGCATTCTATAATAATGTTATCATTGATCCTTTGGAATTTTTCCAAGGTTTTTGACAGAATACAGCATAGTATACTGTGATAAAAATTGGAGAATATGGGAGTGGATTATAAACTATTGATATGGATAAGAGGACCGTTGATTGACAGATATCAAAAAGTGGTATATAGCAGATGTGAGGCTGCAAGATTTAAGGTAACTAGTTGCATACCACAAAGATCCGTCTCTGGCCAATTTATTCAATTTGTTCATTAATGATGTTGAGAATGATTTGACAGGCGAAATACAGCTATTTGTTGAGGATGAGAAGATACAGTAAGTAGGGTAATCAGGAATGCTGGTGATATGCAGTACATGCAGAATGATTTGAACAGGCGGAATTGTGGGCGTGGGAAAATGGATGTCAGTAGTATGGGAGCCACGAGTGACAAGATCAAGATGAAGATAAGATAAGGAATCGTGACGTGATTGGTTGTTCATTTGATGACGTCATTGTGTGTGACGTCATGCATTTGGAATGTTTGGATTTTCCCTTGGGACATATGTGTGACGTCAGTTCTTGTGTTTTGATTCGTGTATGGAATTATGGGTGATAGTAGAGATAAGGATTCGTGTCGTGATTGGTGGGCACTTCTGACAAGATCAAGATAAGATAAGGAATCGTGACTTGCACGTGTGTTGTTTTCAGATGAAGATAAGTGACGTATTTGTTAGTTGTAAATAAGTGATGCTATTGTTTTGAATGGAAAAGGAAGATATATTAGTGGATAAAGTTGACTATGAACAAAATAGGGGTAGAGTGAAAGGGGAAGTGAAGTCCGTGTCTTGGATGTGTGTTGTTATGAGTTGTAGATAAGTAAATGGTTTGCATATGGCATTATGGGTGATGGTAGTGATAAGATAGAGTTTAGAACATTGCTGGGGAGCCTCGTCTGTCAGGGACATCCCGTGGTGTGTTTGGTTCGCATTAAGCATTGTGGGTTTTTAGAGATAAGGAGTCGTGACGTTCTGTGTTTTTCGAAATTTCTGGGGAGCATATGCCTCTCTGTGATATCACACAGTGTTTTGGTTTGCCTATGGAATTGTGGGCAATGTTTTTGAGATAAGATATCTTGGAATTTTCCCAGGGTGACACACATTCGTTATTGTCATCAAGTTTTGTGTTTGGTTAACGATAGATGGCAGTACTATTTTTCCAATACAGTTTGGGGTATTTCTTTCCTGTTAAAGGTTGGAATTCTTAGAGTAAAGTTCTTAGAATTCTTAGATATGGTGGCACGTTATGAAAAAAACCCATCCAGTATTAGAATTACGCTTACCCAAAGATATGTCCAGCAGTTATTGTAATTACAAATAACTTGTTATGTTTAAGTTTAAAAAAAAAAGCTTAACTTACATTTCTTTCCTCTGAATATTCGAAATTGCTCATTTTAACATATATTCACAGCACACAAACACAAGATCTGAAATGCAGTTGACTCTTTTTTCATTATACGTTACTGGGGCTAACATATATTCACAGCACAAAAACACACAAAACATAGGAGTTGAAAGATATTTCTCTAAATAACCAGAAAATCTAGTTGACTACCTAATTTAGATTACTATCCGATTGATTCTCTGTATTAATTCCTTCCCACAGTTGCTCATGTTATGTTTTCCCAAGCTGGGTGCCGTTTTGTTGAGGATATGTGTTATTTCCTGTTTGGAATTCAGAGTGCTGTTAGAGTATGGAATTCTGACAAGTGAAATAATTTTTTTTTTCAAATTGATTGGTTATTTTCTCTATTTTACTTTTAAAATTCAGTTTAACTACATATTCTAACAGAATAACTGAGCAAAATTAATAAATAAATAAAATGTATGTGAATTTATTTTCCAACACTCTAGATTTCTCATTTAGTCTTATCTTAAAGATATGTCTCTTATCCGGTCACCAAATTGTTGTACCTAGGTGATAAATCATGTGTTTGGGTTGGAACTCTTCGTTCCCATGGGAAATTATTGATGTAGTAAATTAATACTTACATTTTATTTTTTTAAAACCAATATGACTATTGATTTTTCCTTCGATTTCTTGTGCTCTTAACCTATTTCTGTAACTGAAATTTATTTATTTTTTTCTTTAGCATTAGTAATTTGAAGTAACGGATATGAGACAAACAAGGTTTTGAAATCCCCATTAGCATTTTCTTTTAGAAACTTCTTTTTCCAGCACAACAAATAAATAGTTATTTCTTATTATTTCAAATGAATATTAGCTCTGTAATATATACTTTGTTAATTTCTATGTTACCTTTTATTTGACTGTAATATTATTAACAAATTGTATTTACTGAATCTAATATACAGAAATTAAATAAAGTGAAAAAGACAGCATTTTTTTCTTATTCTTCTGATTTAACATTTGCGCTGATGTTCATAGTGTATGATTTGCCACTGGTGTTTACGTGTAATACACGTGATTTTTCTCCATGTGACATTTCAAAACAAGTTGAATTATGGTTTTTACATAATTCAACTATGTAAAACTCATTTCCATTAGTCCCAATTGACTGTTATCTTCTCAGCCAGACATTTATTTCATAGTAGGGATATTTATATATATATATATATATATATTTAACACAATTATTATATTAGATATTCTTTCCAATACAAATAAATAATTATTTATTCTTATTTCAAATGAAAATTAGCTCAGAAAGAAAGAAAGAAAAATTGTAAAGAAAAAAATGTTTACCCTCAAATAAATATTTATGATCACAGCAAACAAGAAATTCATCTGCTTTTTCAAAGTTTTGAAATTCATGCACATATTATTTTTATCATTTGGTATCATTTAAATGAAGTATAATAAATTTAGTTTAATCCTTGATCCAAGTGTGAGCAAACAAACTTTGCACCTGAAAGTATCTTCAGGACTGGGGAAAGGTGGTACAACACCGGGCAACTCGTTGCAAAGGTGGAGAAAGCTAACATCACTCCTATCTCAGTATCTCCCATAATGCAAAACACATCTCCTTGCAGATATGTATAATGTTATGCATTGCTTCTTGTAATGCTTCTGTCTGGTATCTCCACTTGGGCCTTGCTCCTACTGAAGAGACCTCAATAAAGATCATAACTAGTCTGGGGAGTGTCCCTTCCCTTAATGCATAACATTATACATATCTGCAAGGAGATGTGTTTTGCATTATGGGAGATACTGAGATAGGAGTGATATTAGCTTGCTCCACCTTTGCAACGAGATGCCCGGTGTTGTACCTTACCCAAGTCTTGAAGATACTTTCAGGCGCAAACTTTATTTGCTCACACTTGGATAAAGGATTAAACTAAATTTATTATCGTCTAACCAAGTGAAAAATAAACTTTCAACATTTAAATGAAGAACGGGTCTGGTTATTAAGTTCGTTAATGTTTTTTCATTTTTTTCTTCCAATGGTAAGTATTTATTAATATATGCATGTCGAGTCACTTGTTATCTGCATGCTTCGATAACTTATTATTTTTTTGTCACTTTTCAGGTGAAATATTCTCCACTAAAATTCTGGCTATTAATTTAATACCCAATTCCTTTTGATTCCAAGAGTTGACATAGTTTCTTGAAATATTTGAGGGCTTGCATGGACAAATAAGACTTTTAATTCACTGAGTGGATTTTCAAAAATAAAGTCTCTGGGTAGTTTGTGGTATGAAATTTCACAAGGAAAAAATATTATGGTCTTACTTAAATTTGTATAACACATCAATGACACCCAATTTGTTCATTTAAATTTATACATTTTATTTGAGTGAAATATTATTTACAAATTGTATTTACTGAATCTAACATATAGAAAATAAATAAAATGAAAAATACGTAGGCTGTTCAATAAGTAATAAGACTATATTTATACAGAAAACAGATTATCTTTTAATCGTCATCATTTACATGGTCTTTTTCGAAGTAACTACCGTGAGACTCAATGCATTTGTCCCAACATTGCATGCACTTCTTAAACACATATGAGAGTCCATTTCTGAGAGTTCTTTCAAAATCGCCTCCGCAGCTTTTACACATGCTTTGTTGCTTTCGAAATGGTGGCCTCTTAGTGGTTTCTTGAGCTGAAGAAACAGCCAGAAATCGTACGGTGCGAGATCAGGACTGTATGGAGGGTGTGGTAGGATATCTGTGTTGTTCTTCTGCAAAACATCCACTACACAACCAGCAATATGTGGCCTTGCATTATCGTGGTGCAATAAGAAGCCATTCTTCAGCAATGGATGCTTCCTTTTGATGTGCTTGATGATAATCGCTGCTGAGTCGATCATTGTCTGTGAAGGATGTTGAAGGTCTTCCCTCACATTCAAGATCTTCCACATTTTGCCTTCCTTCCTTAAAAGTTTTATGCCAGCGAAAAACAGTTGTCCTCGACATTGCTTCATTGTGGAAAGCTTCGCGTATCATGTTAAAAGTGTCCGATGCCGATTTTTGCAAATGCACACAAAATTTAATCGCATAACACTGTTGCAAGGATGCTTCCATTTTGAAGACTGGTCGCACCTCATAGGTGCACTGATGAACACTTGTGTTTAGTCACGTGACACTCTGGCACATCAGCCTGTATACACCATCTATCAACCTCTTTTGTTAATACATACAGCAACATTTCTTTATTCCACAGAAATTATTATTGTGATGAGTGGTTTAGCCACAGTAAAATTAGTCTTATTACTTATTGAACAGCCAACGTACAATCTATTTTTTTGTTCCTTAATCTTCTTATTGTTAAATTTCTGCTGTTGTTCAAAGGTTCTTCCCATGCTTGTGGAATTGCCATTTGTGGTTTTTGACCATGTGACTCTCATCTGAAAGTTAATTTTCATTTGGTGATCGTTGGGAATTTATTACTGTAGTAAAATTACGGGTTGCATATTTATTTTTTTGAAACCAATACATATATTTCTGAGCATTATTAAAAGCATAGAATCTTTCTCTATGTTTCCAAAAGCATTTACACATGTTATGTTTTCACATTTTGGGCATCCAATTCATTTAAATCAAGAATAGGTCTCCATATTAACCTCGTTAAGGTTTTTGATTTTTCTCTTCCTTTGGCTAACAATATTTGATATTTGCATGTTGATTCTATCATCCAATTTCTTAGTTTGTCCAGAGATAGTGAACCAATTTCCCACTTCAGCTGATGGTTATATTTTATTAACCAAGAATTCTGTTTTTAACTCTTTCAGGTAATTCTTTCAATCTACAAGATGATTTTGTCAATGCATATCTTACAAGAATGCTATCAGAAATACAAATATCTTTATGAAATAAATTTGAAGTCTTATTCAAAAGAAATTGTACATCAATTATACCAATCATAACCTAAAAAATTCGTATTTTTCACCCACTAGATTTTGCATATTGCTTTTCCTTCATTCTTCTTCTTACATTACTTCATTTGGCATTACAAATAAATAGTTATTTATTATTAATATTATTTCACTGATTATTAGCTCTGATCTTATATTTTATGTTAACTTTCTGTTACAAAATTCTGAACAATTAGAACTTTTCACAAAGAAACTTTCAAAGAATTTTGTGGCTCGCCCAATATTTTTACATTACCAGACACAAAACACCACAACACAATACACAGCTGCAGTGGATGAACGATTACCTTACGTCCAAAGTTACTTGAGTCTATCATTTTTTCTTATAGTACTATTTACCTGTTCCATGCCCTCCCTGATGTTCCTTCAAAAATGAATCTTTTGTGCAGATGACTCAACGACATGTTTTCACATACTGTTGGATATACTGCTGGTGTGTTTTTATCTTACTTTGTGTGGGGAAAGGTAAAATTTGTATTTGTGTTATCTGGAGAGTAGAAACATTTTTCTATACCAAACTTTAAGAGTTTAAGTCAAGTTTTTGATTAAAATATCTGCTGTCTCTCTGTAAAATACCCAAATTCTAACAGTTCGGATTTTCGATTATGTGAACGAAATGTTTTCAGATAACTCAAACAATGTCAATAGGTAGCATTAGACAATTTCTAAAATAATCAATTACATGGATATCAGTTTTCAGCACTATTTTTTCTCCCTGTTCCTGGCATTAATTTCACAGTAGTTAATTTTTTTCACAATAATTAAACATTATTGCATTTAGGTATAGTTATGGATTTAAATATCAAATTCTAATCAGAATAACTGAGTAAAAAATTCACTGTACAAAAACACAACAACAAAAGCACACATCTTTGTTCATTTCAGTTCGCAATTGCATATTTTATTTTGATGAAATACTTACAAGTATATTCACAGAGAAAAAATTGAAACATGTAATTACCTAAAAATATTTCACAATATTTGGTTTACACTCTTAACCTTTTCCAAAGAGTAGTTCAATAAAGAAAATTTTCGTTACTCACTGTTTCTTGGTTACATTACATCAAAATAGCTGGTCATGCAAAAGAGTTTTTAGATGAGTTACCATGGTAAGCACAGATCCATACATTTGATATTGTGTCAGTCTGGAAATGACACCATGCTTGCCTAAACTTTCTGTGTATTCTTTTGTCACCAAATATACACAAACAGTTTTCGTAAATGTCCCAAAAGAAGAATCTGTATCGAATTGGATGAAATCTTGAAAGTCTAATTTTACCATTGATGAATTTAAATGATTAGCGATAATTTTCCCCATTATACGAATAGCTGGTAATTTAGTTTCCAAAAATAGTAAATGATTATCAATGTCGTACATTTTTGGTGAATATCTCTCAGCTTCTTCACAACTAATAGAGAAAACTTTACTTCCATCAGCTCCTGTATCATCGAGTATTAGTTCCCCATCCTGGCATTTCAGAATATAACACTCACCGAGGTCCATTTTGTAGTCAACTCTTCTTTGCAAGTAACTGAGGATACCAGACCACTTCCTGCATAACTTTTCCCAAGGAGTCCTAGATATATACATCACAATGTATGTGTCTTCTAAAATAATAATCGGTTTCCATCTTTTAGAGTTATGTGACGAGTTTTGTCTCTTGCTATTTTCCTGAAGAAAGAAAATTTCATTGAATTTTTGTGGCTGACCCATTATTTTACTTTACTTTACTGGACACAAAACACCACAGCACAATGCAATAGTTGCACTGGTTGAATGAATTTGCCATAACTGCAAAGAGACTTGACTCATTTGTTTTTCCTTATAGTACTATTTACCTGATCTTAACCCTGACCATTCCTTCCAAATGAAACTTTCACACAGATGATTCACAGACATGTTTCTACATGTTGTTGGATATGATGCTGATGTGAGATTATCTTACTTTGAGACATCATAGGGCAAATCTTATCTCTGTGGCTTGAAGGGTATTCTATATTATTTGTCTGTATTATGTGAAGTATTTTATTCTCAGAAAGTGTTTTTGATGTTAGACCATGTGAATATTTCTCTCACTCATATGTACGAAATTGTTGGGATGGGAAAAAATAGCATTAGGTGGTGGAAGTGAAAAGGTAGTCAAGAGAGTGACAGAGGTCTTCCCTGCAATGCTCCCCCTCCCCCCCATCATCCCCCTCTTCCTCTCCTCTCATCCAGAAGATGTCTGCTCAGGCTAGTGGAGATGAGCAAGCTCATCATTTGCAGATATCTTTTAATGATGTCACCTCCAACTGATACTGATAACTTTGGAGGGAAAAAAACACATTTTTTATTGTTACAGAATTTTGTAACAGAAAGTTAACATAAAATATAAGATCAGAGCTAATAATCAGTGAAATAATAATAATAAATAACTATTTGTGGTGCCATATGAAGTAATGTAAGAAGAAGAATGAAGGAAAAGCAATATGCAAAATCTAGTGGGTGAAAAATACGAATTTTTTAGGTTATGATTGGTATAATTAATGTACAATTTCTTTTGAATAAGACTTCAAATTTATTTCCTAAAGATATTTGTATTTCTGATGGAATTATTGTAAGATATGCATTGACAAAATCGCCTTGTAGTTGGAAAGAATTACCTCAAAGAGTTAAAAAAGAGAATTCTTGGTTAATAAAATATAACCATCAGCTGAAGTGGGAAATTGGTTCACTATCTCTGGACAAACTAAAAATTGGATGATGGAATCAACATGCAAATATCAAATATTGTTTGCCAAAGGAAAAGAAAAATCAAAAACCTTAACGAGGTTAATATGGAGACCTATTCTTGATTTAAATGAAATTGGATGGCCAAAACATGAAAACATAACATGTGTAAATGCTTTTGGAAACATAGAGAAAGATTCTATGCTTTTAATAATGCTCAGAAATATATGTATTGGTTTCAAAAAAATAAATATGCAACCCTTAATTTTACTACAGTAATAAATTCCCAACGATCACCAAATGAAAATTAACTTTCAGATGAGAGTCACATGGTCAAAAACCACATGATGGCAATTCCACAAGCATGGGAAGAACCTTTGAACAACAGCAGAAATTTAACAATAAGAAGATTAAGGAACAAAAAAAATAGATTGTGTTTTTCACTTTGTTTATTTTCTGTATGTTACATTCAGTAAATACAATTTTTAAATAATTATTCACTCAAATAAAATGTCTAAATTTAAATGAACAAATTGGGTGTTGTTGATGAGTTATACAAATTTAAGTAAGACCATAACATTTTTTTTCCTTGTGAAATTTCATGCCACAAACTAACCAGAGACTTTTTATTTGAAAATCCACTCAGTGAATTAAAAGTCTTATTTTTTCATGCAAGCCCTCAAATATTTCAAGAAACTGTGTCAACTCTTCGAAGGAAAAGGAAAATTTTAGTGGAGAATATTTCACCTGAAAACTGACAAAAGAATAAAAAGGTATCATAGCATGCAGATAACAAGTGAATCGACATGCATATATCAATAAATACTCACCATTGGAAGAGAAAAATTAAAAAAACATTAATGAACTTAATAACTAGATCCGTTCTTCATTTAAATGATGCCAAATGATGGAAACAATATGTTCATCAATTTCAAAACTTTGAAAAAGCAGATGAATTTCTTGTTTGCTGTGATCATAAATATTTATTTGAGGGTAAACATTTTTTTTTCTTTACAATTTTTCTTTCTTTCTGAGCTAATTTTCATTTGAAATAAGAATAAATAATTATTTATTTGTATTGGAAAGAATATCTAATATAATAATTGTGTTAAATATATATATATATATATATATAAATATCCCTACTATGAAATAAATGTCTGGCTGAGAAGATAACAGTCAATTGGGACTAATGGAAATGAGTTTTACATAGTTGAATTATGTAAAAACCATAATTCAACTTGTTTTGAAATGTCACATGGAGAAAAATCACGTGTATTACACGTAAACACCAGTGGCAAATCATACACTATGAACATCAGCGCAAATGTTAAATCAGAAGAATAAGAAAAAAATGCTGTCTTTTTCACTTTATTTAATTTCTGTATATTAGATTCAGTAAATACAATTTGTTAATAATATTACAGTCAAATAAAAGGTAACATAGAAATTAACAAAGTATATATTACAGAGCTAATATTCATTTGAAATAATAAGAAATAACTATTTATTTGTTGTGCTGGAAAAAGAAGTTTCTAAAAGAAAATGCTAATGGGGATTTCAAAACCTTGTTTGTCTCATATCCGTTACTTCAAATTACTAATGCTAAAGAAAAAAATAAATAAATTTCAGTTACAGAAATAGGTTAAGAGCACAAGAAATCGAAGGAAAAATCAATAGTCATATTGGTTTTAAAAAAATAAAATGTAAGTATTAATTTACTACATCAATAATTTCCCATGGGAACGAAGAGTTCCAATCCAAACACATGATTTCTCACCTAGGTACAACAATTTGGTGACCGGATAAGAGACATATCTTTAAGATAAGACTAAATGAGAAATCTAGAGTGTTGGAAAATAAATTCACATACATTTTATTTATTTATTAATTTTGCTCAGTTATTCTGTTAGAATATGTAGTTAAACTGAATTTTAAAAGTAAAATAGAGAAAATAACCAATCAATTTGAAAAAAAAAATTATTTCACTTGTCAGAATTCCATACTCTAACAGCACTCTGAATTCCAAACAGGAAATAACACATATCCTCAACAAAACGGCACCCAGCTTGGGAAAACATAACATGAGCAACTGTGGGAAGGAATTAATACAGAGAATCAATCGGATAGTAATCTAAATTAGGTAGTCAACTAGATTTTCTGGTTATTTACAGAAATATCTTTCAACTCCTATGTTTTGTGTGTTTTTGTGCTGTGAATATATGTTAGCCCCAGTAACGTATAATGAAAAAAGAGTCAACTGCATTTCAGATCTTGTGTTTGTGCTGTGAATATACGTTAAAATCAGCAATTTCGAATATTCAGAGGAAAGAAATGTAAGTTAATCCTTTTTTTTTAAACTTAAACATAACAAGTTATTTGTAATTACAATAACCACTGGTCGTATCTTTGGGTAAGAGCAATTCTAATGGATGGGTTTTTTTTCATAACGTGCCGCCATATCTAAGAATTCTAAGAACTCTACTCTAAGAATTCCAACCTTTAACAGGAAGGAAATACCCCAAACTGTATTGGAAAATTAGTACTGCCATCTATCGATAACCAAACACAAAACTTGATGACCATAACGAATGTGTGTGTCACCCTGGGAAAATTCCAAGATATCTTATCTCAAAAACATTGCCCACAATTCCATAGGCAAACCAAACACTGTGTGATATCACAGAGAGACATATGTTCCCCAGAAATTTCCAAAAACACAGAACATCGTGACTCCTTATCTCTAAAAACTCACAATGCTTAATGCAAACCAAACACACCACGTGATGTCCCTGACAGACAGGGCTGCCCAGCGATGTTCCAAACTCTATCTTATCACTACCATCACCCATAATGCCATAAGCAAACCATTTACTTATCTACAACTCATAACAACACACATCCAAGACACGGACGTCGCTTCCCCTTTCACCCTACCCCTATTTTGTTCATAGTAAACTTTATCCACTAATATATCTTCCTTTGCCATTCAAAACAATAACATCACTTATTTACAACTAACAAATTATGTCATTTATTTACAACTAACAAATATGTCACTTATCTTCATCTGAAAACAACACACATGCATGTCGCGATTCCTTATCTTATCTTGATCTTGTCAGAAGTGCCCCACCAATCAAGACACAAATCCTTATCTCTACCATCACCCATAATTCCATACACGAACTGAAACACAAGAACTGACATCACACATGTCTATCACTAATTATAGCAGCCACGGATGAAGAGGATGGCAAACAAGTGCTGCCATCTCTTGGTACCAAACCCTAACAAGATATGTCACTGTCAGAAATAATGTGGGTACTACGGTTGATTTTTTGACTTTACGGGATGAAAAACCCGAGTTTCAGGGAGGAAAAACCTGCTTGCCTGTGCCAGAGATCGACTAACTCGGGAACTGGTCGAAGATAGGCTTAGAAAAAGTTCCTCCAGTCAGCGACTAGACTAGAACCTAGGTCTAACTTCAAGCGGCCAAGCGCAGAGGATGCAAGCTGCCACTTCCACTGAGCTACACAGGCCTTACCTGTTGTATTATATTGGTGGGATTATTATGCTAGAAGAAACTGATCAAGTTAGGGATCTTGAAGTGTTAGTGGATAGGAAGTTGAAGTTCTAGGGCAAAGATTGCAAACACAACTCAAAATATAATTGCAATGCTGAAACGAACTTTCATATGTAAAAATAAGGATGTCGTTTTTTCTCTTTGCAAGGCCTTGATAAGACCTCACTTGGCCTATTGTGTGCTTGTCTGGTCTCCTGGTTTTTGTTGTGATTCTGATATAGTGGAGAGAGTGCAAAGGAGAGTTAAAAATGATATCAGGATTGTGGAATACTGGTTATGAAGGCAGATTGAGGATACTGCATATACTGCATATGTTGTATACTGCAGCCACTAGCAAACAGGAAAATGAGTGGTGATATGATCGAGACTTACAAACTTCTGAAAGGTTCATACAGGATTTCAATTGATGGAATTTTTCAATTTATAGAGGGTGGGGAAAGGGCAAGAGGGCATCCTTGGGAGCTAGGAATGAATGCCGCTAAGAAGGGGGTGTGGGCTACTTTTTTTTTTCTCTCCTCTCATTGGGTGGTGCGCGATTGGAATGGATTGTCATTTGATGCTGTGAGTGCAAGCAGTGTGAATGAATTCAATAATAGTTATGATAGCTGGTGTGTGTAGTATGTGGCCTCCCTCGATGAGTCTCTAACTGCCTGGAGGTCTCTTTAATAATAATAATAATAATAATAATAATAATAATAATAATAATAATAATAATAATAATAATATTTCATAAACTTTGAACAATGGCAGCATCACAGTATAATTTCCAAAGACCACTATTGTGAAGGAGACAAAAGTCAATTAATATACATCACCAAAACATTTGATGCATTTTAAAGGCCTCTTTTAGTTTTGGAAAATGTCCAGAGATATTGGAACAAGTCTCGAGAACAAGATGGTTGGCGCTTCTGTGTCGAAATCTAAATTTGATTTCTAGATTTTTTTTTCCTGCTTGTCTGGTTGGCCAAGTGTGATAGTTTCTCCACTTTCCGATCTTCAAGTTGTACGTGGAAGTTCGCCGTGAGCATGGATGCTTGCGAATGTTTTTTGATAGATCAATTTCATCGCCTGCATTAGTTCCATCTTTTGTCTCTATAGGCCAAAGTTCTCAAGTTATCTAACCTTTATCCTATTTTTCGTACGAAAAAAAAATAGAATAATGTTCAAAATTAAGTGGATATTGAATACCACATTATTTCGTAGCTGAATAAGAAACTCAAAGATAGGAAATCTAATCTAAGAGTTTCATGCCGAGTATAGAAACTATATAAAGTTCGGCGAGTCCAAGCGTAAGCCAACACCTGGTAGTACAATGCCAGGGAAACCTGTCCTTAGTATTTACCCATAACAACATATAACACCAGCTCCTAGGAGATGTATTACTGTTCTACATTATGCGAGAAGGTCACTCACTACCCAGACCGGTTTCGACCTTTTTTGGGGTTTCATCAGTGAGTAGGTAGACCTAGATGTAATACTAAGGTTTCAATAGTCAGAGCTTATTCCTTTACTGTACGAGTTGCCAAAAGGTGCACAAATGCAATTACTGAAATAAGAGCCAACAGTTGGCTCTTATTTCAGTAATAGAATAATGTTCATTTTTAGGTCAGGTGGGTTATACCGTCACCTCTCCACTTATTGGAGGCCTGAAGTGGCTTGAAAATTCCATTTTTGGTCTCTAGAGCAGGTTTTTCGGACTTGTAAAAATAAATTAAAAACACAAAAAAATTATATAAATTTAATAAAAACAGAAAAAAATTCTTTATCCCACTCACGGTACCAATGTACTTTTGGTTTACAATCTTTCTTGTGGAAGTCATTTAAAAGAACATCGAGAAGAAGGTTCAAGGTGTGGGGGGGGGGGGGAGAAGAGTATCGGAGATTCTTAACAGACTAAAAACAAGGAGATGACAGCCGAATGCTTTGCTTTCCGGGGTCATGGATGTTCATAATACAGATCTATAATTTTTTTTTTTTTTTCAGAAATGTTAAAGCAGTGATATAATATGCTAACTTCTGTTTTTGTTATATGTTTTAGTTAAATTTGTCGAATTATTTATACTAATATGCCCGAAAAAGAAGTTGTACCCCATACGTCCCTGTTCCTGTTTGAGTTTCTGCACATGCGCACCAGAGAGCCTTTCATGTGGGCCAATGGTTTTGCTTGCTTTAAAATACCTTCTCCTTTGTACAGTTCTTTCACTATTGATCATAAATAGATCAACCATATATTGCACTTTATTGACTTTATTGACTCAGAGTCTTCGAATAGCTCTCTTTCGGTGACCAATAACGTATAACATGTTCTTATTTTGGTGTTTATAACCAATCCCCATACATTTCCAACAGTAATTTTAAGATTTTTAATTATTGGCATAAAAGCACTGTAGATTTTATGTGAGAAATTAGAAACGAACTTTGATGTTTACCTTAAGATTCCAAAGATATCGCGTTTATTTTTCGGTCGGTACTATTCCTATTCGAGTGTGTCATTGCCAAGACCTTAATTGGCTTCATTTGTTCTCCGGAGTGCAAATGTAGCGTGGTTGAATGCCCATGTTAGAATATTCATATTTTTCTCTTTTAGAAAAATAGATGACACTTTCCAATTAGCTCGTTGTTCAAAGCGTGGAATGTAACTTCATTTCCTTCTTTTTGTTCTGTTGTCATTTTTCTTCATTTTTTAATACTAAAGGATGTCATCCTACAGCAACGTGTTTTTACACCACTACAGTTCATTTCAGGTTTTGCAGAGGACTAGTTCATAGGTTGCAGCTAAAAAAACATTTACCAGTTTGCAAGAAAGAATCGTGTCAGTAGAATAAATATTGCCATCTTTAAGATTTCAAGGAAAGTTTTTTTTTTTTAAACTTTGACATAAAATGTATGAATTATAATCGAAATTTTAAAAATATCGAAGAAAGTTGTATATTAGCGTCAAGCAAAACAAATTTTTCATGTACACTTTCCTACCAAAAGTAAAAGGATATGTTCCAATATAACGAGTTTTATTGAAAGTGTTATATATTAATTAGAATAATTGAATTTCTTAATTATAGTGATTCATTAATGAAAATAATATGCAGATATTCATATTATATTCATAAAAAAAACAACTTTCCAACTAAAGTCGGGATGCACCACTACGATCACATGTGGCTAAAGATCTGCCACCACTCTTTTAATTTTTGTTTTGTTTTACTAAACACTCGACTAGATTACGCAATAAGCACAATAAGCATGTGTTTTAGTTTCTAATGTGCTCACATTGCCGACTGATCGGATGTTGTGAACATAAGATTAGATTATTATAGGTTTGCAATAAGTTTCTGTTAATTCCCTTGACTCCTCCATGTGCGGGGAAGGATGAGATGAAATATTCTCATGCGAAGTGGTTCACAAAGCGTAACCAAATGAATCACATGAGTACTTCCGTTCAAAGATGGGAGGATTGTGATGTTTTGTGATTATACTCTCCTAAGAGATCCTCTGTACACATATTTGATCACAGAGGATTCTGTAAAATCTAGGAAGAAAGCTTCTTTTTTTCTTTTTTTGAAATGGGCGGCAAGCTATTACAAAAATACTTAATTGAAATATTGCGAGGTATGATTCCGCAGCCATGCGGTCTAAAGGACCTTATGAAGTCAAACTGTAGATCATATCTTTAAACTTTAAATCTTCTAGCGCATCCCTTGAGCAAATTTCAAAAAAAGAAAACCAAATCTATTTACATTAAAATAATAATAATACTGCAAAAATTCCGAAAAAAAGATATTGTAATAATTATATTAAATTTCATCATATTTTACACAAGATTCATTTTTTCCTTTTTTTTTCTTCGAAATATTATTCCTATAAGACTCGTTGTTTTCGAATATTAATTTTAAGAAATTATAACTTTAAACTATATAATACAACTTTATTCAATGAAATATTTCATATAATTTTGTTTTTGACCCTTGTAAGACGTTCAGCCTGTAAATTGATCCACTAAGATTATAGAAGGATTTTTTTCTGAATGCCTTTGCTTCAGTTAAAATTAATGGGAAGAAACAAACCATATTACTTAAGTATAAAGAGCTAATAAGCTTCATTTCGGCAATGAAAACATTACTTAAATTAAGGGGATATTAAATCCCGCATAGTTTTAAAACCGAATAAGAAACTCAAAGATCGGAATCAGAGAGTTTCTTGCCGAATATAGTAAACTATAAAGTATCGGCGACACTAGCGTTAGCCAATGCAAGTGATCCTAGTACGTAGTACAATACCGGGGCAACTCGTTGCAGAGGTGGAGGAAGTTCAGATCGCTATTCTTAGGTATTTTCCATAATGTAAAAACACATTTCCTAGGAAATGTATGCTGTTATTACATTATGGAGGGAGGTCACTACCCAGACCGGTTTCAGCCTTTTTCCGTCTAGACAACTGTGGCTGCATTTATTTCGAAGAATAAAATTTAAATTTATACTAATAAAATATTTTAGTTTTCTTTTGTTTTTTTGGTTTCGTTTTGCAAGTTTAATTTTCTTTTGCTTCTTTTGTTTAGTTCCAGCTGGGTGGTAGCGGGTAAGGCGGACCCCAACATGCCTCCACGAATGCACGTACATCCCGAATCGCCAGCGAAAGGTGCACAGTGGATGAAGCAAGTGGTGTCCTTCGACAAACTAAAACTAACAAACAACCAGCTGGATGACAACGGACATGTAAGTTGAAATCTTTCATTGAGTTTATGTAGGTGACCGTGCTTAAAGAATTCCTAGCGTGTGTTCGCCTCGATCAACGTTCAAGTCTAATAGGGGTTTTAAGAGCGAAATCGATCGCTAGTAACAAAATACAGAGCATGCATTAAGTGTTTGTTTTCGAAATTCAATGTTAAGAAATCACATGACATTTACTTGAATTACACGTTTTCACCAGATCTCATTTTTCAGTAAACCTACTTGGAAAATTATCAGCCCACGTAACGCTATAATTAGGTGTGGCTTTTCTGCTTTGCTGTGTAAATTTTATCCGTATTCATGTATCACATATCTGATTTCACTTGTTTATCCGTAATTTGTTTCTTTCTTAAAGAATTAAGAAAATTTTGTAGAAAATCAAACAAACGTATAGCTATTTTTTGGGAAGTGGGATCGGAAAAAATAATACCAACACTTTTAAAAAATAATGCATTATATTATTATTAAAATATGTTAACGCTTTATGATAATTTTCATCCATGGAAGATGGGAAACGAGAGTAAGGCAAGAGTTAAGATGATCTGCAGCAATTGGCAGTGTATTATTTTTTTCTTTTAAGAAGGCCTTATAAGCAAAGAAACTATAGAAGTTCTTGTTAAAGATACCAAGCTATTTTAAACCTGGTTTTACTCCATTTCCCAAGTAGCAAACAGACAAACAAGTCAAGTTTGCGCCTGCAAGTGTTGCAAGTCTAACTTTTCTACATTTATCTCCTCCTGAGATTTTTATTTAATAAGGTTAAAACACCTTATGGTAACTTGTTCTGGTAAAATACTTATAAGCTCTGTATTACTAAAATCTTGATATTTCTAGCCTGGCTCCCACTGATGAGACCTCAATAAAGGTCGAAACCGGTCTGGGTAGCGGCCCCTTGCCTTTAATACAAAGCATCATACATCTCCTCCAGGAGATGTACTTTGCATTAAGGATAAATATTAAGATTAGTGATCAGAGCTTATTCTACTTTTACCATGAGTTGCCTTAGTCTTGCACTACGTGCGGGGTCAGTTAGATTTGCAACACTTGCAAGCGCAAACTTGACTTGTTTGTCTGTTTGCTACTTGGGAATCGAGTAAAACCAGGTTTAAAATAGCTTGGTATCTTTAACATTTTTTATACCCAAGGTAAAATACTTTCTATAGGAGTTCTTGTCAAGCTTTAATAATCATCCGCCTTATGCAGTATTCAATCCCATAACCTCCTGCTGGAGAGTGGGTAGTAGCTCTGCTCCTGAAGAGTGCAGACACTATTTCCACAGTCCTGAGGACTGTGGAAATAGTGCTCAGGACTGTGGAAGAGTGAATCTCTTCCACAGTCATCGGAAGACTGAATTGACTTCAAGTTCCGTGTTCTGTCTCCAGAGCGGATTTTCGGATTATTTAATCTTTAGCCCACTCACGGTTAGCACATATATGGCAACTTTTGATGTATTACATAATAAGAACAATATACTGTATTTAATATGCATATATAAATATAAATCGTAATAAATGTGTTACTTTTCGCAACTTTTACAGGAGGAATTGAACAAAAAAGAAAAAGTGACTTTTATTAATCTAGCTACCGAGATGGGCTTGGTGTAATTAATTTTCTGGTTAACATTTAAAATTTTCTATATAATAACTCACCAGCGCCAATATTTCAGCAATTTGCCACTATTCCAAGTCAAAGAGAAATCCAAAAACTTCAGCTCGAATGCAAAATAGTACAAGCAACCAAATAACAAACTGGTGGCGATATCAAATCTCCTTTTGTGGGAACAATTCTCAAACTCCCTTCAAGCCTTTCTTTGGTTACTCTCTACGCGCTGTGCAATAAAATATCAATTAGGTCATTGGATATATGCATTTTTTTTAATTATCTAATTTCTTTGTGATTTAAGTAGCCAAGCAATATCGCTTGGCTACAAAGAGTGATCTCATACTTTTTTAAGCAAAGAGTTTCACAGAATTTGAAACATACGCCCGATTCATTTTTTTAATTTGGCATTTCACCACCATGCAGAAAGTTTTTCATTTAAATAAAAATTGCTTGAATATCCGTAATTTTGTCATGTCATCTAGCATCAGAAAGAAATCCGGTAAACACTGGATTAAATATAGAATCCGATTTAATCGTGATGGTTAATTAATAAATAAATAATTGTATTACATAATAAAAACAATATATTTAATATGCATATATTAAATATATTATTAAGTATATATAAATAAGCTTCTTCTTCTTCTTGAGTATTCTGCAATTGAGCAGGTTCTTCTCTTAGTAGAAAAAATTTTCCTTCCACTCTCTTCTGTTCTGAGCCTTCTCTTTCAAGGTTTTGTCTCCATTCAGCATGTCATCTAGGATTGTTTTCCTTACTCTTCCATTTTCCGTTTATTTTTCCTTCGATGGCATCTCTGATGATTCCATTCCCTCTCAGAATATGTCCGATCCAGTTTCCCTTTCTTCTTTTTATCCTCCTGAACAGATTTCTTTCTTCTACTCTTTTTAAGGCCTCTTCATTAGTTATTTTATCTGTCCATTTGATTTTTTCCATCCTACTCCAAATCCACATCTCAAAGCTTTCCAAAATCTTAATTTCTTCTTTCTTCAATGGCCAAGTTTCAGCTGCATAGAGGGAAATACTCCACACATAACATTTTATTAGCCTTTTCTTTAGGTTTCTGTCCATTTTACTTCTGAATAAACTCCATTTTATATTAAAGACATCTCTCCCCATCGCTATTCTTGCTTTTATGATTATTATCACTTTTACATCTTCCATTACTGCTAATAACACTTCCTAGATATTTAAATGTCTTTACTTGATTCAATTTTCCCCCATTTATTCTGATATCCATATTTGCCTCTTTCCTTGCTATTTTCATTCTTCGTTTTTCTTATGTTAATTTTCATTCCATAATCGATACAGGATTACAGTAATCTGTTCAACAGATGTTGTTCTGTTTTTCAGTATTTGATAATAATGCCTTGTCATCTGCGTATCTTATTGCAAATATCTATCTACCTCCAATCTTTATTCCTTCTTCCGAATTCTCCAGTGCTTCTTTTAACGTTGCTTCAGAATACAAATTAAACAAAATTGGTGATGACAGAGAACAGCCTTGTCTTACTCCTCGTCCAATGACACCTGGTTCTATTGTACCATATATGTCTCTCATCTTGATAGTTTGTCCATATATAGTGAAATAATTAGCCTTCTGTCTTTCCAATCTATACCAATCGTTTCCATTACTTCCACCATCTTATCCCATTTTACAAAGTCCAAAGCTTTTTTCAAAATCTATATAAGAGATATTCTTTATTCACTTCCAGACTTCTTTCACTTACTATTCTTAATACTCCAATCGCATCTCTTGTTCCCATACCCTTCCTGAAACCAAACTGATCTTCTTCAAGAAATTCTTCCATTGTAGATGCAATTCTTCGTGTTAAGATTCTCATAAGTATTTTTGATGTATGGGGAATGAGACTTATTGTTCTAAAATCCTTGCAGTTCACTGCATTGCTTTTCTTTGGTATAGGTATAGGTATAAATATTAAGGTCATAAATAAGCTAATATAAAATATATAAGTAAAAATCGTAATATAAAATATATAAATATAATTTTAAAACAAATTATTATCATTAGCAGTAGTAGTAGCTTGTCGCAAAATACAAAACACATACAGTTACAGAAAAAAAAAACGTGCACTAAGGAAGTTATATCAAAGGTTGAGCAGACAACCACATCCGCTTTGAAACCGCAGTACCCAACGCCTACACTCCACTCATAAAATAGCACCATCAAACAGCATAAATAGTATTTATTCATCCCATTCTCTCTTCATAAAAGCTGCCTTTAGCTCAGTCTCGACTCGTCTCATCATTATCTATGGTTATTTTACCAAACTCACTTTATAAACTTACCGTTTTCTTTCATTTTATTTTACTCTACAATAACAAAATTTTGTATATTAAATCTCGTCTTTACTTGCTCGCAAGTTATTCTTCAGCCAATCTTTTTTTTTTTTTCGTGTCTTCTTTCCCTTCATCTCATTCTATACCGTTCTCTTAATTATAGTATTATTCCACGCATATTGTCAAAACTCTTACGTCAGCTATTCGAATGTATTAGAATGATATTATTATGATCTGCACTGAATAGTTTGTAATAAAACTAGCATAGGTGAATGATTAAATTTCACTGCGGTTGTATTTACCTAAGAGAAAATAAAACCGTTTTATTTGATTTTAAAAGAAATGTATTTATTCATTTACTTATTAATTGCGTTTATTTAAACGTATTTAATAAGTTATTATTATTATTATAGCATTATTTGATAATATTGAGTTATTTAATAACAACTCAATATTTTCATACTTCTTAAATTTATTGACTTATGACGCCCTCATCACTCCCTTTTAACTCATCCAACTTACTTGACAAAAATTTAGTCAACATACACTAATTCGACTTCCGGTGGGGAGTAATATTTGTTCCTTCCTGCAATGTATTGAAAAATCTGTCCTAAAATAATATCAAAATATTTTATAAATTTTTTTATAAAATTTTTTTATATAAAAAATTTTATAAAAATATTTTATACTGTATAAAAATTTTTATACTACTTCTGTTGTATAAAATTTCTTTAGAATATCTCTGCCACATCCTCTTCTGTCCTCACAACCAACATTCCTCAGTCCTGATATTACTTTGGTTGCTGCCTCTGAACTTACTCCACAGCTTCCTGTTCTCTCGAAACCCAGGCTATCAATCCGAACAGAGTAGTTCAGATGTCATCATATTAAGCTGTTGTAAAGAGGGGCGAAAGATTTAGCATTCCCATTTATCAGTGTCTCAGCAGCGCTCTATCCTTTTCATTGCCTTTTCACTATCACAGTGTAAAAGCAATGAAAAGGATAGAGCCCCCGGACTTCAGCTCTCTGTTCGTTGTAACTCCTTGATTTCTGGTCTCGATGAATTTGCTTCATTGAAGTCTTTCAAGCATGCTTCGTAGGCCGTAACATTCTCAGTCGAAAATGCAAAACTTCATACTTCATGTGCTTCATACCAGAGTCGCGTTTTCATTCACTCTTTTCAACTTGACGTCATCAGCAAACTATTTAAACGGCAATCGCCGAAGGACAGAACCTCACAGCACAAAACTGGTCCATCCCACTCTTTTAGACCTTCCTTCTTTCTACACCTTTCTCATAACAATTATCAGCCATTCACTTATCCAGGCCATCGGATTATTCTTCATTCCTATCCATTCCAATTCCATTCACCTTCTATATAATATTTTACGAAATGCCTTTGAAAAATCCTAATACATCCATTTCTCTATAAAATTTGAGGAGATGAATAAAAGAAGACCTCCTCTTAATAAATGGATGGATCGGATTACGGTATTCAACAGGGAGATGAATGCAGTAGTGGCCTTAGAAAAGTTGCTCAAATTCAGGCAATCCCTCCACTGCTTCTGTTTTGGTAGCATCTTTGTGCAATGTAACCATTTCGGATTATTCACTTATTTACTCACCCACTCCTCTTGAATTCTATCAGTGTTATTATTCGGGGACTAACTTTTATTTCTTCTATCAAGACGCAAATATCCCCGTCTGAGAACTTTCAGTGCTTCGACTGTCTATTTTTTATGTGATTCTTGCCCACGAAAGATTATATACCTATGGTGCATTTACTACTGCGAGTGAACTAAGGATTTCTCTCTCTCTCTCTCTCTCTCTCTCTCTCTCTCTCTCTCTCTCTCTCTCTCTCTCTCTCTCTCTCTATATATATATATATATATATATATATATATATATATATATATATATATATATATATATATATATATATATATATATATATATATATATATATATATATCTTTTATTTATTTTTCACAATTTGGAAACCCTGCCATTGAGACCAAACATGAAACTTTTCCCAGCGACTCTAAGCTTAGAATTAGCAGGGCAGTGAACTCACACCGCACACGGAATTTTAAAGACAACCGCAAACATCCATGTACGGCAGAATTCGAACTTGCAGCCTGTTGGTTCGAGGGATGAGCTAACCACTCGGCTAACCAGGCCAGCTAATAATAAGCCTTCTATGTGATAGAAACAAAGTGGATGTGAAGATTTGGGAAGATTAATGAAGGCCGACAGACAAGAGAGCATCCTTAAGCTTTCAACACTGTTCCGTGTTTGAAATGAAAGGTTGGCAAGCAATACACACCGACGATTTAGGCAAGTCTGTATGCGGGAGAGAGTAGAAAACAGGGAAAAAAAAATATTTCCATGTTATTAAGATTGTCGAAATGAAAGAATTTAATCTTCTTTATTCCAATTATTGCATATTTCGTTAGCAATATTTGCAGCCACCTGTTGCAATTTTTGTAATCTAGTGCATTTCGGCTAATCTTTAGTGAAGACTAAACGTTATTGAGATGAAATTCCGAAGAGAATAAAAGGATCTTTCAAGCCAAATTTCACGGCATATTGAACACAGAGCGTCTGTTTGTTTTTCTGAAGTTGTAGAACAGATCCACCATTGACATACTCCGTCAGCCGATGAAGTGTGAACGATTGGACACCCAGTTCGATGTTGACGTTTCATTTCGCAGAGGGAACGAAAAAGTGACTAATGCTCTGGACCCAAAATTTCCATCCCCTTCCCATGAAATGCAAGCCAATGAAGCTGCTGGAACTAACGTGAAAAGGACGTTTGTTTATTTTTCCAAGGCCCACCATTCATTAATGATGTCTGAAGAAGAGTAATCTACCATCATAATGCAACCCTGAAGTCCCCACTCAACAGGTGGAATGATTGCTGATCAAAATTTCAGAATAAAAACAAGCGCAGTCAGTTACACGAGTTTTTATTTGTTTTGTCTTTTCTTAATTTGGCAATGATAGGAATGCTAAGCATAATCTTGCGATTCTAAATAATTAATGACGGGTTTCTTTTCCTACAGATCATCCTCAACTCAATGCACAGGTACCAGCCCAGGTTTCATGTGGTATACGTTAATCCCAAAGGCGAGGATGCTTGCCAGACAGAAAATTTCAAGACTTTCATTTTCTCAGAAACAAAATTCACAGCAGTAACAGCCTACCAAAATCACAGGGTAAGGATAAACTACACGCATTTATTTTTTCGCATTTTAATGTTAGCATTAATTTAAAAAAAACGTTTCTCTTTGATTCGTTGTTTATTATAAACATTAATGACTTCAAATTATCTTCATTGCACATGACTATGACACATTACATTGCTTTAGAAACTGTTATCTCCCCCCCTCACACACAAACAATGTACTGTATATATTCCTTCGATAATATGTACTTATATTTAAAATGGAGTCCGCAAAAATGTACACAATTCGTATTTCTTGCGATTTCCTTAATCTTAAACAATGCGATAAATGTATGATTTTTTTTCTTTAAGAATTACGACTCAAAAATTCTAAGGTACTGACAATGGACTAAAACAAATACTCCTCATTACAGCTCCTTCACAGACACAAAGAAATCATGCCCCCCTGTTCTCACTTGTTCTTCATAAAAAACTGATTATAACCAGTATTTTCAAGTTTAAAAACTCTTAAAAATTAAGAACTAGTTATAAAGAACAAGTTATTCATTTTTCAAATCAAATTAAATTTTAAAATTTAGAGTTCTTGATAAATAAATAATTAAATCATACAATAACTTTATGTCCATTATGTATTCGAATTCGCCTCTTCGTGGTCACTGCAGAAAAGCTTATGCAGTATAATACAAATATTTGTATATATTACTGATTGACCGAGAATTGTTGTAGTAGAGCAGTAAGAGTGCTTATTCATTCTCGTATGCAGTTGAGACCTGTTATGATATTATATTCCAATAAAATATTTAACACATCCTCTAAATCCTTTAAGTAAAGGATTTTCCAAGAATTAAAAAGCAGAGGAACAAACAAACCAGGAAAGATGAAACTGGAAGAATATTTTCCAGTTTCATCAAGAACATGAAGGAGACAAATGTACCATCAAACCTGTTCAAATTAAGACGATTTTATAATGCTTCACAGGTTTCTTTATAGAGACATTCCATAAGGAACCCACTGGCGTAATATTTTTGTATTCTGAAATGACATGTTCTACAAGACCTCACTATTCAGGTTCATGAAACTTTTTTTATATTCCTCACAATGAACCAAGGCATGAACATCATAGCCCTCAAGAGAAGGAATCTGGTACTCGCTTGTAATGGACGAAGCTTGCCTTTAGGCGAAGAAAGAAAAATAGAAACTCTCCGGATCGGACGAATCGCTATATAAATGTTAAGAGGCTTCCGAATTTTCTGATACGGTGCCTTCTGACAGCCTTGACGAACGGAAGTGGAATTGGAGTAATTTCTTCCTCAGAGCAGAAGATGCGGGAGTCCTGTAACTATTGAATGTTTTTTTTTTTTTTTTTTTTAATAAATATCGCACCGAATGTAACAAATGAGTGTAGCGTCCTCTGTTTTTTTTTTCTTTTTTCTGAATGAGAACTGAAGGGTTCTCTCTGTTTTGAGAGGTTCCCACTTTTCTCTTCTTCTCTTTTTTTTACTGTTTTTCTGCCTCTTCTTCTAAGTGTATTCTAGGATGAACTAAATTAATCTTGAAACAAAATATTCATTCCAAATCGCGAAGATCTCCTCATCATTTCTGCTGTATCGTAGATTTGGGGAAAATATTGTTTAGGAGACGATCTTAGCATTCCTTAAAATAATTATCTACGAGTAAGAGTAGATGAGAGAAAATTTCACATCTCAGTATTTGCCAGTGAAATTTACTCTGATCCGTAAAATATTCCGAAAGAATCTCGTTTACTAATTTAATGGTATGCTATAAAGGTATCTTTAAATGTATCTTTTAAAGGATTTCTCCGAAGTCCTTTAAATTCACTTTAAATTTACTTCTGCCTCCTGTTCATCTTTTTCATTTGAGTTTAGCTGTAGTATTGTGATTCCTAAGCACTTGTTCCAAAAATTTCTGTCTTGGCCTCCCACTTGTCTCCTATCCATCACCTTTCCTTCAAAAATCATTGTCAATAAATAAATAATGTATAAAACTTGAAGTCTCGTTTCACTTTTGAGCAAGATCATCGCAGTGATTGCTGAGTTTCCACTCGTGAGCAGAAACTTTGGTTTTACTGGAATTTATAGTCGTATTATAATTTTTAAAATTTTTTCATATGCTGTAAATCCCGCCTGGTTGGCCAACTGGTTAGTGTATCCGCTCTCCAATTAGCAGGCTGCGCAGGGTTCAAATCTAGTCATAGGCATATTTGTTTTTAAGTGGGTGATAAATTTCATCAACCGATATAAACCCCCCCCCCCTACACACACACGCTCTTATTGGAGGCTTTAAATCGCTTGAAAAGTTCCATATTTAGTCACTAGAGCAGGATTTCTGAATCGTGTAAAAATATAATTTGGGCCTTGCCGCTAGAGGGATTCGTAATGTGTAGTGTTCGTTGAGAGCTCCTGATAAGATAAGTGTTATTTTAAGTTATCATTGACAAATTTACTTGAATATTACGTAGTTTTGTTTGCTTTGCGTATCTTAGTGTGTCTGTTTGTGTGTTTTTGGTGTTTCAATTATTAATTTGATAAAGTACGATAGAAGTGAGTATGGCCCCCGTAAGAAGGAAAATGGGGGCTAGTAATAATGGTTCGCCATCTTTATTCAATAACTGTAATATAAAGGAGATTATTCAATGTACTATCTGTGAAATGTACGCTTTGCGGAGTGCGGTTGGAGTATGGTTAGATGATAATAAAAGAGTGAATGTGTGTAGAAAATGTAAGGAAAATGAGGAATTAAAGTGTATTTCAGGTCGTGAGTGTGATATTTTTGTCAAACTTCAGAATGAAGAAAATAGTGATATGACAAGAAATGACGAGGTTGTACCAGAGAAATGTGAGAGCGTGAATGTAGAAAGTGTGAATGATGGTATTAATACAGAGCAAATTAATGGTTTAACAGAAAATAAAAAAGATAAGATAGATGCTATGAGTGAGATCGCGTTGTTGAGCAGAGCGATACAAAGAGCAAAGCGGCAGCTAGAGCGTATGAACAAAAGTCTACTGAATGTACCAGCCAATAATAAAAAGTATGATAGGAAAAATAAGAGTATGAGTGTGAACTTAAACAAAATGAAGGAGAGAGTGCTGCATGGAGAGTCGTTAGTACGAGCTGTGATAGTAGAGGATTTGACAAAATCGTACCAACCTGGTGCGACCATCAAGGACGTAACTGAGTCTATTAGAGAGCAAAAGGAAAGGGTGATACACTCAGTAGACTTTTGTCTACTCATTTTGTCTACTCATTTCTTCTATTTGCTTTTCAAGCAAATAGAAGAAATGAATGGAAGGAGGGTAATTATTATGGGAGATTTCAACTATGGTCGCATTGATTGGAGTGAGGAGAGGACACACGGGAGGAAGGAATTGGATTTTATGCGGTTATTAAGGGATAACTATCTGCGACAGCATGTAATGGAAAATACTAGTGGTCAGAGAGTGCTTGGCTTAGTAATTGCATCTGAGGATTTGGCTGTAACAAATATGACCACATTGCCACCAAATGGTGAGAATGATCATAGGGTCTTAACTTGGGAGGTGGCTAAAGGTGTGGAATTTACAATTAAGACAGGGTACATGTGGAATTATCGGGCTGGTAAGTATGACAAGCTTAGGAGTTTGATTAGTTTAGTGCCATGGCATGTACAACTGCAAGGGCTAGAAGTTGATAGTGCACGGGAGGCAGTTAAGAAGTGCTTGCATGAAGCAATGGCTGACTGTATACCTAGAGTCCGAATAATAAATCAAGTAGGGGTTAAATGGATGAATAACACCATTAAGCTTGAACTGCAAAAAAAGAAACAATTATGGAGGGAATTTAAGGAGAAAGGTGACCAGCAGGCACATGAACGGTATAAAGCGCAGGCCAGAAGGGTAACGAGTGTGGTAAGAAAAGCAAAAAAGGATTACGAAAGAACATTGGCCATGCAGGCTAAAGAGAATCCTAAACAGTTTTTTCGATATGTTGCAAGTAAAAGAAAAAATGTATATGACAGAATGATTTTAAAGAATGCCAATGGTAGGGAGGTAACTGAATCAGTTGATATAGTTGAGTTACTGAGTGAGCACTTTTGCAAGAATATATCATCCAGGTGGTGACATTGCAGGAATGAATGAACCAGTAGATTATACGGGAATTGTGGTGAATGAAGTGGAGGTGAATAGTCTATTACAAAACCTCAATGTCAATACATCTGTGGGAATGGATGGTATACCAGTTCGTGTCATACGTGAAGCGGCTAAAGAATTGTCAGTGCCCTTGACCATTTTGTTTAATTTGAGTCTCGGGTCTGGGTTAGTCCCGAGGGGGTGGAAAGAGTGGAAAATAGTTCCACTGCATAAAGGTGGTTCCAAGACTGCTGTTGTAAATTACCAACTGATTAGCATATCACGAATCATTGCCAAGGTCTTAGAGAAATTAGTCAAGAAAAGAATACAGGATTGGATAGATGAAAATGGGACATTGTATGGGGGACAACATGGTTTTGTGAAGGGTAGATCATGCCTCAGTAACTTGCTCACGATTCATAACACATTGACGGCTTAACTGGATAATGGTAATGGGTTTACAGTGATTCTACTGGACCTTGCAAAGGCCTTTGACAGGATACCACATGGAACTCTAATCCGTAAACTGGAGCAGATGGGGATGGATATAGGGTTGGTGAGATGGATAGGAGGGTAGTTGATGGAGAGATACTAGAGAGTGGTTTATTCAGGAGTTGAGTCCAAAAGATGGCTTGTGACTAGTGGTGTGCCGCAGGTTCTGTTCTTGGACCACTACTTTTCAATTTGTTCATTAACGATATAGGAAAGGATCTGAGAGGACGTGTTCACTTGTTTGCTGATAATGCAAAGTTGGGCAGAGAAATTGTGAGTGCACAAGATGTCAAAATTTTACAGGATGATTTGGATAGTTTGGAGGACTGGGCTAGGGAAAATGGATGTCAATTTAATGTGGCAAAGTGTAAGTTTATGCATTTTGGGGTGAAAGGAATAGCAGCAGTATATCACATTGGTAGAACCGTACTCCAGGAGATTGATGAGGCCAGGGATTTGGGAGTGTTGGTGGATAGGGAATTGAAGTTTAGGGGCACATTGCAAAAGTGGCTAAATCAGCTCATCAAATCACTTGGCTTCTGAAAAATACTTTAACAAGCAGAGACAAACAAATTATTGTTCATCTGTATCGAGCCTTGATAAGACTCCATCAAGACTACTATGCTCAGATATGGGCGCCAGGGTTTCTTCTTGATGGGGAGGAAGTGGAGTGGATCCAGAGACGAATGACCAAGATGACAGCAGGTCTGTGGAATGAACCTTATGAGAACAGGTTGAAGATTTGTGGGTTGCAAAAATTGGTCGATAGACGGAAAAGGAGTGATATGATTGAGACATTCAAATTACTGAAGGGTTTCTATAAGATTAATCCAGAAGATATTTTTGAAAATAGGACTGGTGGTGGGAGGACTAGGGGCCATACATGGAAGCTGGGTAAGAATGTCGTTACCAGGGGTGTTAGAGCTAGGTTTTTTACTTGGAGAGTGGTGAATGAGTGGAATAAGCTGCCAGAGTCTGTTGTGGGTGGTACGACCGTGAATGAGTTCAAGGCGAGGTATGATAGAGGTATGTGAATGTCGAATAGTTGTTCTTGACAGGATGTTAGGGCCTCCCTCGATCAGTCTGTAGACTCCTTGGAGTTGCCCGGAATAATAATAATAAGAAGAATTTCTTAGCCCGCTCGTGGTCCTGATGGACTGTAAGCTTGCAATATTTCGTGGGTTGGAGTCACATAACATCAACACCATTATTTTCTAACAAACCGAGATGAGGGTGATTTGCTAATAGTTGAATGGCTGTATTTTTTTTTTTTAATGGACTGTTTAATACCAATTCCATGTGGGAAAAGTGTCAATTCTGGAGCACAGGCTTTGAGTGAATTTGAAGACATACCATATAAAGCAGAAAAAGTTTGTATTCAAGCTCGTCAAGATCAATTCTGATCTCTTTCTGGCAAAAGGAGCCATACATTGAGCTGTGTTTGGTGTAAAAGAGATGATTCATCTTCCCATCCATGAAGGAGTTGGAACAGGAGAGTTTTAATGCACTTTAGTGGCATATTTTTTTGCATTTGATGTTTCCACCCAAAACTGCATAGTTTGCGAAAACTAGTCTGGTCCTGTCATGAGTCTTAACGATCGTTAATATTATTGTTGTTGATGAACATTTAAATTAGTTAAATGTTCCTCTGTGCTGAACCATTTCTAAAAAGTTCGGTTATTGCCTTAATTTTAGTATCTGCCTGTAATTTATTTGATTGTTAATAAACTGTTAAATAAATGATAGCTTCTGTAGGTCGCATGCGCTATGCAAATATGTAGTGGACTTTTTTTCTGTGTTTTAGAATGAAACATTTTGATGTTCTCTCTTCACAAATAACCGAGAGGGCTGTATAAGGCAAACAGACTTATTGTACATTTGTAGACTATCAATGGCAGAGGGAGAAAAAATGTAAAAAATAAAGCTGGAGATTATCATATGATTCCAAATCAAAAATATATCCGTTTGTGATTTACTGTATCATAAAATGAACGCATTGCTCAAAGTCAATTCTAAACAAACAAACGCACAGGATGATCCAGGAAGCTAACGCCAAAGGGAAACTCCGAGAGGGCACGGAAATCTCAGCAGTACTTATGGAAAGCATCAACTATCGGTTCAGTATACTGAGTTTTACGTAGTGTTTAGTATTAAGTACTGCTCTAGGTTTCCAATGAACGTGCACTGCTACACAAAGACCAACATTATCCGTAGCATTCAACAGTTCAGAATACGCTGGTGTGAAGAACATGTAATATGGAGCAGTGAATCAGACTACACCCTTTTCCGATGGGTAAGTATGGGTGTGGTGAGGGGACGCCTTTTGCCAGCATGCACCATACCTACTGTGAAGTGGGACTCGAACTTTTCGGTGGTAGCTCCTGGAGGATGAAGCTGACGAATATGCAGCACTTTTACATCTAATAACCTCCTTCATTGAGGCAGTTTATGGAATAGATCCATTTCCTTCTCTCTCTCTCTCTCTCTCTCTCTCTCTCTCTCTTTCAACTCAGCATTTGGTTGTGGTTGTGTTGAGAGAGACTTGGTTCAAGGAAATATTATGTAAAATTTCTTTAAATTTCAGTTAATCTTGGATGAGTTTTCATGCGCGATGTAAGAAGTAGTCAGAAGTGAAAACCAGGAATGGAAAATAGCCATTTTGGGAGTAAAAGATCTTCGTTTCTTTGAACAACAAAGTGAGCAACCTTCATTAGCCTTCAGCGTGTCGGTTGCCGCTAAGGGAAATCCTGCAATTTGTTTCCTAAGGAAACAGTTTTTTGTCCGCTTATGTTACGCCTTCTCCCCGCTGTGACTGAAATGAATTCACTTCCGTAGACAGCGTCTAATGCGTGGCGAGGCAAGGATATTTCGCGACAAGACTTTCTTGTCGACTGACAGAGGTTAAATTAGTACACAAAGGGTAATTCGAGTCTTCACGGGAAAACGTGATCCTTTTCGTTAGGGCCCTTGCCAATCGGGTGTCACAAGATAGCCGAATGTGGCACGTGCGCATAGCTTGACGGGGATGAGTTCCGGAACGACGGAAGAGGTTGCTAGTTGTCGTGCTAAAGCCAAACATCTGTGTCGAAAGTAGTGACCGCGAAGAGATCACCGTCTATCGGACGCTGCCTTCGAGAGCTCATCTTGACACATTCCCCGCATATCTGGACGGGGTCGCCGCTACCGCCCCGTGCATCGTAACGCATTGTGCTAATTAGCGTGTGTATTTTACGTGCGATAATGTAGTGACAGCCTCTACTGCGCCAGTCCATCGTCGTGCTTTCTCCGGCAGCGTGTGGGCGACAGATGTGTTACTTAGCTTGCCAGGAATGATAAGTGCCGTCCCTGCTCCGATCTGACGCTCCCTCCCTGCGTAAACAGTTCTGTTGGCGGCTTGGTAAGATGTGCGGAGACCTCTCGCATGCATAAAGTCAACGGATCAACTCATTACAGGGATATTTACATCGCACCTAGAGAAGAAGAAAATCAAAGAAACAAAACTTCCGTATTCTTCTTGTGTTTCACCCTCAAGTATCGCATTCTCCTATCGAATATCCCTCACTAGCACTGCCTACTAACCGGTGCTTGTCCTCTGTTGCTCAACTCCAGCAATGCATTGTTCCAATTTCAGTTATCTTTCAAAGTTGTAATTATCATTGCATTATTTAGTTTGATTGCTTTTTATGAAACAGTTTCATATTCTGACTTGTCGCCAGTCAGAATATGAAATAGAATGAACTTCCCGCATGCAAGAAAGGCATGCGGGAAGTTCATTCTATCTCGTGTAACTATTTGCAGATTATTTTGAAGAAGACTGGGAAAGCCTGAAATGAGCGACAGGATAAACAGCCTTCTGAATAGCAGAAGCTTCTGCGTGTCGAAACAGCTGGCGTGGTCAAGGTTAGTGCATGCTGGCAGCTGATGGAGCGCTCGTGCACTATCTTCACCCATTAAATGTTTCCTATAGAAATTTCCAGGCCATTTATCGACAATTTTGTTTCACGTTGTATTCGCACGTTTTGCATCGTAAAGAAGCCATTGTATTCCACTTGGCGATACATTTTACATCCCATATCTTTCATCGTTAAGGCTGCTTCTTTTTAGAAACTACGAAAAGTCAACGATTTTCATCAATGAGTGGTCTAATTGGTTTCAATAGTTGTATATACCATTCGCGAAGTTTGCAAAAAAAAAAAAAAAATTCTTCCAAAATTGTTTCGAGATCTGAGGTCAAAAAACAAATCAGTGCTGAAGGGAGATATTTGAAAGAGAGCCAAGTCGTTGTGAGCGAACGCTGATATGTTAAGAATGTTTCGTACATTTTCCTGATGCTTTGCAGGAGTTGAACATGCAAAATCAGATTATGCGCATTTGTTTTTAACAAACGCAAATGATACGTTTACTGGAAATACTGACATTCAGAGAGAGAGAGAGAGATCCTGTTCCATAAGACAAAAGAAACAGTGATGAAGAAAACGAGGAGGTGAAAGAGTAAGGATTTGTTTGTAGGATGTACAAGATGTTTGGTCTTATTGCAGTTAAAATTCAGCCGAACAAGTTCTTCTCTGTTGAAAAGAGTTTGCCATTGCAGAGGAGTACCTTTCCAAACAATGAAACGGCACTCCTCAACTGAATGTTCTGGCATTTGTAAACGAAAATCAGGTGAGGAGCTATTCTAGAACAAAGTTGTTCATAATACACAAAGAAATTTATCCATTTGATATTTGTCAATGTGGCAAACAAACTTTGCACTTAAAACCGCTAAGAGTTTAGTTCGAAGTATCGGTATATAAAACTTGAATTTATTCATTTTTTATAGATTGATGCTTTTTTCAAGTTCCGTGTATCGTAATACAGAAAAATAGCCTCTTTTGGATGCTGAGGCAGCTGTAAATATGCTATTTTTATGTAATTTCCTCCCTCTCTCAAGATTACATGCTTTTCCAAGAAGATAACTTGCTTGATGACCTGAATATATTGGCATCAGCAGATAAAGAATAAATTGTAGATATATAACTGCTGCATGAAATTTCTACATTATGAAATTTCTAAAACAAGAAATGACACAGCAGAGTACAATTATCAGCAAAGCTATGAATCGAACCAGCATCTTTTTGTACAATAATCACCTTCTTTCATGTCAATGAAAGAAGGTCAGAAAGTCATTGGTGTAGAATTGGATGAGGGTGATAAAAAGAACAGCCTCAAGAAGAGTGTCTATAAATGGTGGTCGATATCTCAACAACATGGATCTAAATGTCAAGTTATAGAGCAAACTATTTAGGTTTTGCAATGCTCCATTTGAAATCACTGACGAGAGAGGAGGAGGGAGATCATGACACCAATCGTCAACTTACAAATCATTTATATGATTAGAATAATGAATGATTACCTTGATGGACCTGTGGTTTCAGTCAGGATTTCTCCATGACTGCAGGTCGTAAAGAGTCCAGCTATTTCTGTCTTGGGCTTTTCTTCTCCGTTTTCTTCCAACTTTCTTAATCATTGGGTCTTCCCACTTTAAGGCTGGTCTTCCAGGTTTCCTTTTGGTATCTCTCGGATACCAGTTTGTAACTCTGACTGTCCATCTGTTGTCTCTCATTCTGGCGAGATGTCCTGCCCATCTTCTTTTGCTGTTGTAGATTGTTTTTATTATATCTGTGAGTCCAGACTTCTTCCTGATTTCTGTGTGTCTTACGTGATCTATTTTGTTTATATTGCATATTCTTCTTTCTATTGCACGTTGAGTTGTTATTAAGCGTTGTTCTTCTTTTAAAGTTGTGTTCCATGTTTCACTGCCATAAGTTAATGCTGGTAAGATGTGACTATTGAAAAGATGGGCTCTTATATCTATATTTATGTTTTGGTTGGTAATTGTTGATTTTATTTTGTTGAAGGCTATCCAAGTAGCTCTTTTTCTCCTTGTTATTTCATTTGATATAATTCTTTTGTATCCCTTACGGGATACAGCAGAGGAGTGACGTACAGGCTGTGTTAATTTGTCGTGACCCCTGAGCAGGAGACTCTTCCCGTCCTAAGGGACGGATGATAATGAATGATATCAGGTCTTTTCAATCAAATGTTGTGTTAACCGGTCTCGTAGGGATGTAGAGGATTTTTCTTCAGGAAATTCAGGTTTTTCGTCCCTCAGAACAGGCAGACAGGCCCCGTGAACACACAAATCTACAGCAAAAAAAAAAAAAAAAAAACCACTTGCGCTTACAGGATACAGCAGAGGAGTGACGTACCGGCTGCGTTAATTTGTCGTGACCCCTGAGCATGAGGCTTTGCCCGTCCTAAGGGACGGATGAGTTGAAGAAGATGATGACGCTACTTATAAGTTATAACATACAGCAGGGCTGTCCAAAGCACTGCCAGCGGGCCGCATGCGGCCCGCCTGTGGTTTTTGATTTTCACGAGCGAAAAAATAAAATAACAATTTGAATCGAATGCGTTAGATATCTTAATTCTATCAGTAATCGATATTAGATATTCGATTACTGATAATCGATATTATTAGATATTTTAATGCTATCAGTAATCGATAATCTTGATGTTGGTAATTTTATTTGGTGTTTTTACATCACTATATACCCACGTGTTTTTTAAATATTAGATGTGTCAAAGAAGCGTTCTTACACTGTTTTGTTCCAACGCGCGTGCTCCGGGTGCTCACGGGGAACGTGAGCGCGCGATTAGTGCGCAATTAGTGTTGTTCGTTTGTTCAACTTTCGAATTTGTGTCTCTGCTGCTCACCAAATTACTAGATACGCATTGTGGTGCTGCCCCCGGATATATATATATTTTTTTAATGCAGCCCTCGGATTACCTAAGGTTGGACAGCCCTGACATACAGTATTTATAACTTCGAGCATCTGATCTTAAACATTTGTCTCCCTAAGGGATTCCAAGGGTTCCTTATAAGATGACAAGGTCTTCTCTCTCTCTCTCTCCCTCTTTCCTCCATTCCCTTTCTCCTATCTGAAACAACGAGAGCGCGAAATTATTGTATAGGTAGACTTTAGAACGGTCTTAGGAATAAGTTAGGTGGCGTGGATGCCAAGGCGTTCCTTCTGCATCGTATCAGCTAACTGAAGTCGCTGAAGTTATTTTCAACAGTTTTCAATCATTCTAACAGTTAGCATTTTTGTTATCTTATTTCTCTTCTCGTGCAACAGCTATTCCTCATAACTTCTATAAGAATAGGCTGCTGCTCTCTATTTGATTATTCGGATTTCATTTCATCGTCCTGGAATAGTTTCTATACTTATATTTGCTTAAGTCAGTATTCGAAGCTATGGATACTGACATATGTTGAAAAAAAAAACATGCATGCTAATGATTTTCAAATATGGGCTAATGTTGACCTATTGTTGGTAATTCTACCCTAATAATCGTCGCACCACCTGGACGCCTAAACTTGAAATTATCAGAAAAATTAAAATCCACTATCGTTCGTCTGCCGAATCATGAAATACTACTACTACTACTACTACTACTAATAATAATAATAATAATATAAAGTTATTCGTGTTTCGCGAAAATGTTTTTTTTTTCTTTTAATAGTTAAAACCAAAATCTAGAATAAAAATTGTCTGTTGTTTTAAGTTTTTATTCTTTGCAAAGATTTATAGGAATTCTTGAAGAAAAAAAAAAAGTGAAAACAATTCGGAGATTGTGAGAAATAATCACAAGACGATGAACTTGTTCCAAGCATTGTATCAAAATTGCAAAATAAACCACTTGTTTCTTGTCGAGAAATTTAAAACTTTAGTTGAAAATCGTTATAAGAGCAACTGGTCAATGAACACTCTTTGACCTACCAGATGAAATTTCTTACGACTTCCTTTCAGCGTATAATGTAAATAAATTTTTACTGCCTCTCCCAGTGTACGTGTGTGTGTGTGTGTGTGATGACACCATTCGAACTGAACTTGGCATATGGCCACCTCTTTCCTTGCTAGACTGAAAGAAAAAAAATCCAATTTGGTAAAGAGATGTCGCTGAGATCTGTCTTATGTAAGTTGTCCTACATACAAGGTATGTACCCATCAGAATGTTTTAATAGGTACCCCCTCCAGGGGAGGCTCGTGCATAGACACTGCGGAACTACAGCACCCCCAATTTTTCTCGATATATAAATATATTTATTAATTGATTTATATTTGCTTGTAATGTTTAATTTTATCATTAACAATCCCACATAATTCGCTTATTTTGTATAAAAAATAATAAAAATCCATCTTGTAGCACTTAGAAGGGCGAAGGACGTTAGCAACATTGGGTTTACCACAGTGCCATATTGCTACGCGCGCAAGCATATACACGTCATAGTGAGTTGCGAGATATTAGCGTAATGCGGCACTGTCCGTCGCGCAGTTCCACTGTTGTTTATATGCAGTTTGCGCCAGTAGTAGAGTGTTCGTAGTGCTTATCGTGTTTACTCCGTCTCTTTTAAATATTTGGACATTAAAATTAAAGACATAACATTCGTTATAGTGATTTTTATTTTAGAACATTATTGGGGTTATGATAATGGATTTTCAGACTGAAAATGAATTATACCAAACTGTATAATTTTATCTATAATAAACAATGTTTTTTCATGTTTCTTTTCTTTTTTTAACCATAATTTTGATATTTTATCCAAACACGTATATACTGTATTTATAGTGTGTATGTATATTTCGAAAGTTGCAGCATCCCACGATTTCAAGCCACGAGCCGCCACTGCCCCTGTCTCTAGTGGTTGAGAGAAATTTATATATACATATGTATAAACGACAGCTCACCCATTTAGGTTGGATGTGATTCTGTGGCTTATACAACCCATGTTTACAAAATTCACGTCAATTTAACCGTATGATTGCATTTTTATCGATATACAGTATAATAGTTTTAAGAGTACATAGCGCATCAGCGCTCATCGTAATTGGTCCAATGCAATTGATTGTAGGATAACTTTGAATAAGCACAAAGCGTTTATGATTCTTGATGAGATTAGATTATCATTGGCAAGTGCTATAGAGTGAGACACGGATAATTTGTATTTTGATACGATTTTTAAATACAGCCATATAATATGCAAAGAAATCGGAAAAAGTAACCACTTGAGAAATTATTATTTTTCCGGACTGAACCAAAGAAATGCTGAAATTACTCGTTTTACTTATTTAAATTAAGGGGATATCAAATCCCACATTGTTTTAAAACCGAATAAGAAACTCAAGGATTGGAATCAGAAAGTTTCATGCCGAATATAGTATAGCAAACTATAAAAGTATCGGCGACTATAGCGTGAGCTAATACAAGTAGTCCTAGTACGTAGTACTGCGAGTTGCCCGAGATGTGGGATATTAAATCCCACAATGTGGGATTTAATATCCCTTAATTTAAATAATGTTTATATCGCCGAAATGAAGCCTATTGGCTCTTTATATTTAAGTCGTTTTACTTACTTATTTATACACAAATTCCAACCTCCTTCGACTATAATCATACAATCCGCGAAAGCTCTGGCAGAAAACGGGGCATTTAGTACATCGTCAACTGTTTTCTGTTGTAAATATGGGCAAAAAAATTTATTAATTATTTATATTGTCACACCCGGGCTGTTAACGTGAATGTGATACAATGTGTACACACCTTCGTGAAGCATAGGTATATTGTATTTATTTTGAGGAATCACGTGAAGCCAGAAAACATTAGGGGATTTAGAAATTTTTTTAACTTGGGTATATTATGTATTCAAGATACCAAGTAATTTTATATAAACTTGGTTTTTAATCCTATTTCCCAAGTAAGCAAACAGATAAGTAAGTCAAGTTTGCGCCTGCACGTAGTGCAAGTCTGACTGGCACTACGTTACCACGTGTTGACTGAAACTTGCACTACGTGCAGGCGCAAACTTTTATCTGTTTGCTTACTTGGGAAATAGGATTAAAAAACAAGTTTATATAAAATTACTTGGTATCTTGAACGCTTAGGGGATTATTTAGCAGGAATACATGCAAAAATATAATATCGGTGATATTGCTATTCCGTGGGTTTGCACCGCTCACCTAGCACACCCTGAATATACGCCCCTGATATATACATATATTTTTTCGAGAATTCATAATAACATATAGCAACTGAAATATATTTTAATGCAGCAGTGAAAATATTGCACATCGTTATCAGAGGGCAATCAGATGAAGTCTTAGATGCACTTTTTAGTATGATCCGAAAGTGTTTAAAGAATTCGGTAAGGTCGTGGGGAAGGAAGAGTCAGATCTAGAATTGAGATGATGCGTTCAAGGTCCTGTGTGATGAGTTTGTTAAGAGAGGTAGTGTCTTAGCGTTCCTCAGTAGGGTGAACATCAGACGTATTAGATTAGCAAGATACGGGAAATCAATGTAGTGGTATGAAGTTTCAGAATAGCTTTTAATACACGTAGATTGCCTTATGGCAGATTGGTCTTCATATCGAGTCAGAAGGGGATTGGATAAGATATTAGCCCTCTGACAGACATCAGCAATATATATATATATATATATATATATATATATATATATATATATATATATATATATACCTGAATTTAATTTCAACACGTGAATTTATTTTCAGGTGCGATGGTAATCAGACACCATAAAAGGGCTAGAACTACTGCCACACCACATCTAAAAATAGAAATGATTTGCTAACTTTCTAATAAGAGAAATGAAATCTTTTATTAAACAATACTGCACTATGCAAGAAACCAGGATGAACAACAACAAGCAGATGCTGTGCAATAACCCAGTCCATAAAATATAAGCTTAACCACAAATCAGCTCTTAATTATATCTCACTTTTTTTTTGCCTTTAAATCAAATCGACACTAAAATCTTTTCCTAAAATTCAAAATTTTCTAATAAAAATGGGATTCGCAACAAATTAAAGTTTAATAAGTGGCTCTCACGACAACCCAGTCCCTCCACAAACGAACTCAGTTCAGAATTACCCTGATCAAGGACGATGGGCTGCCAATCATTTGAACTTCATGACAAAATCATTTTGACTATTGGTCATGTTCCCAGCTATACACTGCAGAGCATGGAGTCGTGTATACCACTGGGATGTGTGCAACATCTGGTGATGGTGACATCGAACTGCTGTTGTAATTAGATCAATAAAAGTTTACGTTTAGTTATCTGTCATTGCCATGCACTTTGTACTGTGATATAGGTTAATAATGTTATCAGTATTTGAAATAGTAAACATGTCTCTGCTAAGAACTCTGTGTGTGTGTGTGGGGGGGGGGGGTTCCTTAAATGTGTCTGAAAACCTTTTCGGTTAAAACAGAACTGGCCCGGCCCTTTTCAGGTCCATCTGGACTGGCTGATCAAAGCTACAGCATTTGGCAGTCGAACTCTATTTGTCCAACTGTATATCTATTTTTCCCCTCATTTGGAAAACGCCTTCCCCTCCCCAAAAGAATCTCCCTATCCTAGATCAGATCTGAGATAATATTCCCCACACTGTCATTCCTCAATGTATCCTGTAGCCTGTATTGTGGGCCATGAAACAGTGTAAGTTTGAGTTCTCTTACAGGATTGCTTTTTACCTACATTTTCTACCTAGCACTGCTTGCGATTCAAGACCATTGGCAATCCAAAGAATGAAGGAAATCCTCAGAATTTGGCTGTGGATAATGCTATAATGTTATTTTACTAATGATCTTAATGAAAAATTAAAGAAAATTACATGAAGAAAAGCAGAAATGTTAAGGAAAAAACTGGATTGACAAACAGAATGACCATTGAACCAAAAAGTTTTCTTTTAAGCTCTGTTTTAATATTTCACTGTTTTAATATCGTTTTCCTTCTACATTTACGCACACCCAGTAAAAGGTTGCTGCTTTTTATACATTAACGCCATGATAATCAGATTATCAAATAGACAGATAAAATAACTAATGAAGAGGTCTTAAAAAGAGTAGAAGAAGAAAGAAGTCTGTCAAAGAGAATAAAAAAAAGAAATGGAAACTAGATCGGACATATTCTGAGAGGAAATGGAATCATCAGAGATGCCATGGAAGGAAAAATAGACGAAAAAAGACCCAGAGGAAGAGTAAGGAAAACAATGCTAGATGACATGCTGAATGGGGACAGGTACAAAACCTTGAAAGAGAAGGCTCAGAACAGAAGAGAGTGGAAGGAAAGTTTTTGCTACTAAGAGAAGAACCTACTCAATTGTAGAATACTTAAGAAGAAGAATCAGATAAATTCTGGTAATTTTTGCAATGATTGTTTGAGCAAACACCGACAATAGGTCCAATCCTATTGCAACTTTTGTCACATCGAAGTATGGTTTTATACGTATAACTCAGAGGTAACATGTGACCTCGAGTGAACCATTATTATTGACACAGATTTCTTTTCAATTGTGACATACAAAGAAAGGGTTTATAATTTTCTGACCATCATGTGTACATGAATAATTATACTATTCTGTGAAATCGACGATTGTGCAATACCCTATTCTGAAGACCAATGCTTTCTCATCCCTTCAGCCGTCCATTGAACAATGGTTGACCCACTTTGCATCGAAGCCAGCACAAAAATTCAACTATATTTAATTCATGCGTATGAACTAATTTTATTTAACTCTTCGAGCTCATCAGAGTTCACTTATTTGTGGTCAAACATTCCTGCTGCAGTTTTCTTCTTTTATCAGTGAACAAAAGAAAATAAATAAATAAAAATTAGCCGCGAGCTTAATTATTTTAAGATTTATAAAAGTTAATTTCCAACGATCATCGAATAATACTTTAATGAGAACATTTTCATGGAAAGTTCTTTGTATTTTTAGGCACATCTGATAGCCTCTTTACGGAAATTTAAGGATATGTCAGATATTGACAAATTTTTATGGACATTGTAAATTGATGGATATTTAGCGATTAGCGATACCTCTTCGTACCATATTTCGTACTTTTTGAACTTTTTTTTTATTTTGAACTCTTTCTTTCTTAATGAGATGTATTATCAATTTCTATAATTTTCAATTGCTTACATTTTATTTTATGGGAAAAAAGACGCTACACCATTCAAATACATACTAAAGTCCTGTAGATACAAATGTCGAATCGGTTAATTTAGATATTTTAAAATCTAAATCAGAAAATATGCGTTTTTTTACATGATCACTAAAGCACTCGATAGCAGGAAGAGGAGGAACATCTGATGAGATGGGCACAGAAGTACAGCGATAAAACGAAAGCTGCAAATATACCTCTGTTGGTTTTAGAACATTCTGATCCACAAATATTATACTTTTTTAGAATATTTTTCTAATGATTTTGGACTTATGGAAATTTTTTCCGCGTAACTCCAAAATGAATAACAATAGAAAAGGCCAAAACTTTATGCACAAAGAGTTAATCCCTTTATGTACCCTGAAGGAAACAAATGGTTGACATTTAATGGTAAACATTTAATTTTTAGCCGTACGGTTAAGTAAAGGGATCAACTTCTTGTGCATAAAGTTTGGGCCTTTCCTATTACCACTGCTGAATTATTTTTCTGCTTTCTGAAACATTTCTACATACTGTGGTCCTTGCAAGGCACGCAAAGAAAGCGTCTTAAAATTCCCCAGAAAGAGTCTGAAGCTAATAGGTCCAAATAACTTTACTGACCCTAAACACCTCTAACGGATACATTGCGGAGGTTAATTTCAGTACGATATTGTGTTGCTCTTGAAGCAAACGAGCCAAGTTCTCGTTTTCAGCATTGTGGACAACTTTCTCAATACAGGGGGTAGAACGTGGTTGCCCAACACCACAATCTACGATGATAACGAGTGATTCATTTGCTCTCTAACACAGTCAGGCTTTCTCAATTCCGATATAAGCTCGATAGTGGGGTTCTACTGCTGCCGCTACTCAACCTATGCTCTTTAACCTATTCTCTATAACCCTCATTATTGAACAGTATCTCAGTATCTTCTGACACCTACTCCACGCGCGCGCGCGTGTGATAGAAATACTATGCAAGATTAGGCAGCACTTGTCTTCGCTTCTTGTACGGCTCCAATCAACAAAACATTGGTTCTCGTCTTCATTAAATCTATATATTCATTCCAGACAGGAAGAAAAGAAGTCCCATCGATCTTTAGATGTTTAGATTCTTGCAACGTGAGCTGAATGAGCTATGTGAGCTGAATGGTGCACCATTCAATTAAGCCAATCTATTTGTTCAGCCGAGACATTGGTAATCGGTATCATTCCATCAAACATCCATTCAGAGGTATGTTGATAACCATCCTTAATACACTGCTTCGAAAGAAGTCAATGGACACCACAGTGTGAGGAACAAACAGTCATGGCGCCTACATCAATAAATTGTAGGACCTCCTTTCACTGCAGTGACTGCAGAAATCCTACGGTGTGTGTGTGTGGGGGGGGGGGGAATACTTTCCACAAGTGCACGACAGTGATCGATGAGAATTTTGGATAATTTTTCCTGGACTGTTGTGGGGCGGACGTCCCTTGATTTAATCCGACGTTCGAGTTCATTCCATTCCATGTGTGGTGCCGTTCATGTCCAAAAACCATGCAGTTACAGCAGCAGCAGCAGCAGCCTTATTACACATAAATTGTCTTGTTGAAAAGAGAAAATGGTCAGTTCCATAGAAACGTCACAAAGTATGAAGTTTTGCACTGTAAGGACATTCTGAACAATGTTCAGATACCTCTCGGAGTTCAATGTTCGTAGTACCAGAAACACAGGTCCGAGACTAAACCAGGAAAATAGGACTATACCATCACACCGCCGCCACAGGATTTCATAGTTGGGGTTACCCACTCTGGTAAGAGACATTCACCAGGCATCAGCCACACCAACGCCTGTTCATCTGCTCGCTATAGCGTGGAACGTGAATCGTCGCTCCAAAACATATCTTTCCAATCTCTCACTTCCCACTGTACACTCACTCTCTTTCCATCACTGAAGACGACGCTGCATGCTTGTTCGGGTAATGTGGGGCTTGCATATTGCGGTCCTACCATGGAAACCTATGTGGTGAGTCTCGGTTCTGAATTTTTTTTTTTGTGCGGATTCATGTTCCAGTATTCAACTTGTCGATCAACAAATGGTGGTTTTTACATATTATCTTCGTATGGTCATGTTCTGTGAGCGTGTTGGGTTGTCTACTGCAGATAGCTCTTGCAGTTGACTCCCTACGCTTCCATCTCAGTATGCTATCACTAAGCTATCACATCCAGTATGCTATCACAGTATGCTATTTATCTAAGTATGCTATCACTATGCTATCACATCCAGGAATGCGTTAGCAGAGATTAGCTCTGCTAACGCATTCCTGGATGCTGACAATGTCAAGTTCTTTCCTAATATCCTCATTTTTAATATGATATTGCCATTGATGCAATCTGTTCACACCTCGAATCTTTCTCAGGACTCTCATATCTGCGGTCTCTAGTCGTTGATCAAGTGTTTTACTTCTGACCCAGCTCTCAGATCCATAAGTTAAAACTGGTTTGAACACTGTCTTGTATACAGCTGATTTAGTGATCCGACTAATTTCTCTCTTCTTCCATATAAATTTATTCAATTCACTTCCCACCATACCAGCTTTGCTGATTCTGTTGTCTATTTCTATATTTAATGTACCATCTTCACTAAAAATCGTGCCTAAGTAGCTGCAATTTACCTGTTCCACAGGTTCTCCATTCACAACACAGTTGACATTTTCAATGATTCTGCCTATTTTCATTGTCTTTGTTTTTTTATTGCTGACCTTCATACCATATCTATTACAACAGCAATTGAATTTAGTCAGAGAATCTTGCAGACTTGTAGCGGATTTATTTAGAAGTATAACATCATCCGCATAAAGCAAAGAGCTGACATTAACATCTCCAATTTTGATATCAGGTTTAATACCACTTTCCTTCATAATGTGATCCATATAGATAATGAATAACAGAGGGGATAATGTAAATCCTTGTCTCACACCAGATTTAACATTAAACCATCTTCCTGTACTTCCTTCAATTCTAACTGCTGACTTACAACTCAAATAAAGACTAAGTATTGCTTGATATAATGCCCCATTGACACCATATAACTGCAGCGTATTGAATAGCTTCTCTCTTGGCACCTTGTCATATGCCTTTTCCAAATTGACGAAACTTAAATACAGATCTTTGTTATATTCCCATGCTTTCTCGACTATTTGTCTTAAAGTGAAGATCTGATCCTGTCCTGACAGCCTCTATTTGGCCTGAATCCAGCTTGTTCTTCACCAAGCTTTTCTTCCACAATTCATCTCAACCGTTTCTCAAGTATACTTGCATATATCTTGCCAGGAACACTCAGTAGGGAAATACCTCTGTAATTCTCACATTCAGTTTTATTTCCATTTTTATATATGGGTACTATGAGAGCTCTACTCCAATCATCGGGAATTCGTCCCTCTCTCCAGGCTTTCTGAACTATGCAGTACAGCCACTGTAAGACTTTTATACCACCATACTTCAGCATTTCTGGTCGAATATCATCTACTCTTGCTGCCTTTCCACATTTCAAGCCTTTGATGGCTTTTTCTACTTCAAGTATGGATATGTATTTTTGACTGCATGCCTGGTCAGTGTTTTTTATCACTGTGCTGTCATCACTGCGTGTTTCATTTAGCAGTTTTTCAAAGTAATTACTCCATACTTCAAGGATATCTTTTTCTACTGTTTTCACGTCACCTTTATCATCTCTAACTCCTTTTACAGCACTCTTTCCTTCATTCCTAAGCTTCTTCAACAACCTCCAGAATATTTTGCCACCTTCTTGATATTTATTTTCTATATTCTTGCTAAAGTCCTCCCATGACTTTTGTTTAGCTAGTTACACACTGTTTAGCTTTCTTACATTGGTCTCTGTATTCTGTAAGAGTAAAAGCTGAGTTATTTGCCAGGAACTTTTGATATGCTTTCTTCTTTTCCTTCACTGCCTCTTTAACTTCCTGTGTCCACCAGGGAGTTCTGACTTTTTTTATCCTTGCACACAACCTCACCACATGCCTCTCTGGCAGAATCAATCAATGTTTTCTTCAGAGTTTGCCACTGAATCTCCAAGGTTTGATTCCTGTTCTCAAACTCTTTCATTTTCTTTTCAATAATATTTCTGTATTTTAGTCTACAGTTCACATCTGAGAGCTGCTCAACTTTTATTCGCTTTAAAACTTTCTTACATGTTATTCTTTTCAATATGAAATTCAATTTTATCCTGCTCAAGACTAAATAGTGATCACTTCCAATTTCAAATCCTCTGTACACTCTGGTGTCCTGCACCAGGGAGAAAACATCACTATCAACAATAACATAGTCAATGAGACTTTTCTTATTCCTAGCCTCTTCTCTCCATGTGAATTTGTGCACATTTTTATGTTGGAACATGGTGTTAGTAATAACCAGTCCATGTCTTGAGCCGAAATCCAACAGATATTTGCCATTATTATTAGCTTTGCTCTTTTCTCCAAATTTTCCCAAAATATTTTTGTATGTCTCACAATCATTTCCTACTCTGCTATTTAGATCCCCAACAAGGACCAACTTTTCCTTTTTCATTGTGTCAGTTGCTTTTTCTAAAGCCTCAAAAAATTCCTCCACTTCTACCTTAGTAGAACCTTCTGTGGGACCATCGGCACAAATAAGTCTCATTGTCCAGTTCCCCATTCTCATATTTGCCCACATTACTCTACTTGAGACTGACTGCCATTCAAGAAGATTAGCCTCGTATTTTGTGTTGAATACTACGGCTACTCCTTCTTTTCCTTGATTATCATTGCCTGAATATAACATTTTGTATTTATTGCTCAAAAAGATCTCACCAGTTTTGGTCTTTTTTGTTTCAGTCACCCCTATTATGTCGATCTGGTACTTATCTAATTCCTCAGCTAGCTCCATTTCTTTGCCATTCAGGCTTCTTAAAAATGCTGATGGCATATCATGAGGAAGACGTAACCAAGCATGGAGCGCCAATCGAAAAGCAACATCCATCCTGGACAGCGACCGAGGAGAGACTTCAGCTTGGACAACGCATAGTGAAATCTCGGAATAAAGAAGTAATTAAGACTGAACAGCCACGGTTAAGTTTTAAGTGGGCTCTTCGAAGAGAAAAGAAAGAAAATATCTTAGAGTGGATAGGAATAAGGAGCGTCCTGTAGCAGAAAAAAAGAACATCAGTGTATTTCGACAATGAATCTCAAAGTTCTCAATCTCGAAATGTGCTCTCTGCCATTTTGTCATATTTATGTTGAGGCCTCGAACTTCGAAGAAGTCAACTGCTCGCTCAATAAGTTCCTGTAAACATTCTATTAGAAGCTGAGAGTGCCAGATCACTGCATACAGAGTTTTACAACTCGAAAACTGGGATTTTTCTTACTCAACCAGGCAAACTGGGAAAGAGAAGACACAATTTATACGTACAAAAATATATATTTAAGCATAAGACTAACCACCTTATCCTAAAATTATGGTTATAAAAACCAATAATACTTGGTAGGTGGTGGTGTTAAGGGTCTGTTAACACCGAGGTTGTTTATTATTATGATAATAATTAAAATCATCGTCGAATGCATAGCAGGGTGGAGTTGGTGTTGGGATTTAGAGAGAGAGAGAGAGAGAGAGAGAGAGTAGACAGAAGAAAATGAGGATGTACTCAGCACAGCCTTCTACGGGAGGTGCATGACCAAAACGGGATCAACTCTAAATAGATGGTAACCGGAGGGCGTTCGTACATCTTCTGAATGAACACTGTCCTAGACTGGCCAATGTAAGATCGTGTACATTTGTCAAAAAGAAGTAAATCAATTAAATCTTGTAAATAGGCAGAGGGACCCACCGAAGCGCAGCACCAATAAAGCCGTCTGGTCCTGCGGCTGGAGAAGATGGACAGAAAATTTCGGTTTGTGGGTGGTCCTTGGGATAGAAGGAAGGATTAAATCAGGTATATGTCGTGAAGTAGAGAGCATCCTAAAAGACGACGAACTCCTCGCGCATCTCATTTGAAGGGGAGGGGGGGAAGGAATGTTCTATTCCGTACTGTTCTAGCAGAAACACTTCTGCTCTTTTTTAAATGATTTTGTTTCATTTATATCTCCTTTGATTTGGCATAAGAACCTTTCTCACTTTTCACGCGAACGGATGGTAACCCATTAGGTAATACAGAAACTTTTCTCCACAGATCAAATATGGGATTTTTTCAAGCCACTTCAAGCTTCCAATAGAGGAGTAATAGTGATCTCACACCCGACGTTGAAATTCATATACTACCTATAGGCAGCTGACAAAACTCAGTACTAGCGTGGGAATCGAGCCCACAGCCTGTAAATTGGAAGGTACACACACACACACACACACACACACACACACACACACACACACACACACACACACACACACACACACACACACACACACACACACACAACCCACTTCCTTAACAAGACCGACAATATTGCTAGTAGTAGTATTATTTCTGAGAATGAAATGCTGCTTCTCGAATCAGATACACAATTTCATTGTTATTTACTTTAATTTTCATTATGATTACTCTCGAAATAGTAATGAGCACCATCAGTGGTAAACTGAACTTAGGTCAAATGTTTTCAATTTTCAGATCACTCAACTGAAAATAGCAAGTAATCCATTTGCCAAGGGTTTCAGGGATTGTGACCCCGAAGAATGGTGAGTATGAACGTGCTATTTCAGTGTTTCAATAGATTTTAATAGCGAGATTTTTTTAGGACTAGTCAACATTATTTGAAGCTCTATCTCTCCATTAAAATGTTAACAACACACCCAGACGTTTCTTTGCATAAGTTATCTTTATTTATAAATTAGAATAAATTCACATTTAGGGGGATTAGGCCTTGCTTGTGGGTCCTTTTAAAAGACGGTACTGCCTTGATTTATTATAGATTAATCGGCTTGTCTGCTTGTTTATTCACTCTCTCTCTCTCTCTCTCTCTCTCTCTCTCTCTCTCACATACACATGAGAAGACCTCGTTATGAAACTATTTCTATGAGGACTACCCAGAATGCTTACATCATTTGATGCTCAGTCGGCATCAGAAAAATAGCCGAAACAGCAAGAAAATGGCTACTACATAGATTGTTTTGTGACAATCCCCGCGCTTAACAGTGTCAAGCCCTAATTCCTGTAAGTGTTCGGTTGTAAATAACGCTAGCGAACTGGCCTCTACACGAACGCAGAATGCTCTCTCTCCGACTTTATAGCCCCTCACAGGTGACAAATGAACGTCAGTTGCTCCTCCCGGCGCCAAGCGCGTCGTCACACGCAACGCGTGCTGTTTGACAGCGTTATTAAGAACACGGAATTGCGTAGCATGTTAAATCACGATGAAGAAACTGTAATCAGAACCAGATGCTTCATAGGGTCATCAAAAAAGGACACTGTTTATCTGGAGGGCGGTAATCAGTGTCATGCAGCCAGAACGGTTCCGTTTAGCTCAGCTGGCCTAGAATTATCACCCGCAGTGTAATCAGTGTTACAACCCGTCCTGTAGGTCAGTTAACGTATGCACTGTGCCACTTTAGCAACAGGACTCTCTTTAGAATATGAACCCTCATTTTATTTCTGGAGGCTTCTAACACTGAACCGATGTCCATGTGTCTTATTTAGGGACATGTGTGCTTGTAAATGTAGGCGTAGAGTGGGCTGTAATTTGCTATAAACAAAGCACGTGAATACTTATTAGGAGAGCACTGTGCAACATGTAATTGGCAACAAACAAACCGCACTTTTTTTCTTTTTTTTTAAGCGAAGTCTCAGGGCGTAATAGAAGTTTGTCTCTATCTTAGAGACAAAGAAGAGACATTTAATTGAGTGGTGACTTTTTCACATCCATGTTGCTTTATTAAAAGCGATTAAATAAAAAATAAAACCAACATTTAATAGGTAATTGCAGAGCTGTTGTTATATTTCCACTTTCAGCTGCCCTTTGGAGCATGCGCCAAATATTTCCTTACTACTTTGCGATGAAAATTTTGGTTCCCTCAAAATTGTGAATGTCAATTTCGGATTTAAACATTCGAATGCTGTTTAGGCGATGGTCGCTTTGTGCGATCAGCATGGAAGAAACTGGCTATTTAATCAGTAATACTTATTTATTGATAGTGAAGAACTTTTAACGATATTAAGCCTCAAGGTCTATATTTAGACTCTGGGATTGAAGGAGCTGAGGGTTTCATTTAAATCTTAACTGATATTTGAAACGTGCACAAAGGGAAACATCGAAAAGTCCTTTGTTAGTGCGAGCCAAACTCTTTTTTAAATATTGCCGCTGGTGTGTCTAAATGAACAATTTTGCTAATTAGGCAAACTAAACAAGTTTTATTAGGGTAACTGTGATGAATAATATGCCTTACAATTATCGACAGTTGTTCCTCAGAGAACAACTGGACGGGAAAAAATTGGAAAGTCTTTATGTATTTCATTTAGGGAGTAAATTTCGCCTTTAAATATAATAACAGTTATCGCCAACTTCAAATTCAAATACAGACTTCATCGAAATCATGTAGATATGTAATCCAGCAATTTACACGGATTACAAAATGTGTAATGCGTATCATAATTTGAGAACATAAACATCACTATACAAACATAGTTTCAGTCAAATTAGCATAAATATAGTTAACCCAAACTGGTTCTTTTTTTTCATCGTTGACACGTCAAGAATGTGATAGAAACTTCGAAAACTGCTCCAACCTACCATTTCTTTTTCTAATTCCTTACTTTGTTTCAAGTAATCCTAAATAAATTTTCATTATTTTGATATACGTGAGTATCTGTGTAGCCTTTCGTTCTTTTAATCAAACTTTTAATAGTTTTTTCCTTTCTGATTTCATAATCTTCTTGGTGAAATGAATCTTTCACATTCATTACCCAAAGTTTCTGTTTTATTTCATTTCACTTCACACTAAATACATTCAACGCTACACTCCACTGTTTCCTTCCTGGTTCTCCTATCTCTCTCTCTCTCTCTCTCTCTCTCTCTCTCTCAGTGTGAGTTTGATTTCCCAAATGATTAATATTCCCTCCCCCCATTGTTCCCTGTCCTGTAGAAATATGCCGTAACCGGTATATTCTAGTACCTGTTACAATGTCACCTTCAACCAGTCCCACGTATGCCAAATATCCTTAAATGAGTTTTTAAATTAGTTACTATCACCATTTCTCATTTGGTCCCAACACTTCTAGCATTTGTATACACAAGTGGAGTTATATCGCAGACTTCAAAACTAGTTTTATCTGTTCCTACACAGTCAGTATTACTCGTTCTGCTACGTCCCAACATTGCATCGAGAAATACGCGGATGGGGGGGGGGGGGAATCTGAATCTGAATTATCCGTCTCTTATTGGCGTAGTAGGATTTTTTCCATTCCGCGAAACAGGCAAACAGCCCGGAGAACATACGTGCAACGCGTAATTAACACAAAATATATTCGATGACAGTATATTTTGTTGTCGACTAAATCTAACTAATCCGTGCTGTAATCATCAAACCTGATTTCCCAGCAGCTATTTCCACCCACGTGAGATGAATTCACGCCGGACATCTTTTTGACTACTTCCCTTTACATATTTTCCTTTCAGACAAAATTTCATTCGACATTTATTTGCGCAGAATCTTGTCTGAAACCGCTCTATCTATTTCCATTTCTTGGTATCTGTTTATCAACAGGTAATCTAAATGCCAAATATATTTATATGTCAACCATCGCACTTATAATCGCATCCCAAACACACATAAAATGAATATTAATTTTCTTTTCTTTACGGCATTTCTTACACGATGTAAGTATTGCAGTATGTGAAAACATCGTTCTTCTCTCTCTCTTTTCGCTCTTTGCCTTTATTACTAAACAACATCTTTCATTGTGCTGCCTCACAAAAAATTTTCTTGCATAAATAATTCATTGCCACAACAACAACAATCTCCATTCGATTTCTCTGCAGCATCACAGCCTCGGTTATATCCTCTTCTGGAAAACATACTTTGATCAGTTGTGCTGTCCTCATACTCCTATTTATTGAGGATAAAAGAGACTTATTGAGAATTGGCACTCATAGATTGCTACTTCTATATGGACAGCTGTGCATTTTTATTTATCTGAGATCTTCTCTTCCATTAAAGATGTAAGACGCAAGTGAAGTTCAAAAGATCCTTTTTAATCAGAACACAAATTACTTAATTCTAATATTTAGTCCATATTTAGAAATTGTGACATGGAAATGTAACTACTTGAATTTCTCTTTCATTGCGAAAAGTATGTACTAATAATTATCTTAAAAATATATAAAATACAAAACAAAACTTTTTAAAAAAAAAAAAATTCAATTCTTACAATCTTATATGTTCATCCAATAGTATATGCTGCATTAAAAGTAGATAAAATAAGAAGAAAAAAATCGATTTAATTGAAGTCGAATTGTTGGCAAACGATTGTTTTCGAACTTGGTCAGACGACAATTGATACCGATGAAGCGATCTCTAGTGGGCGATCAAATTTCATTTCCTGCTTTAATGTTTATTTGATACATAAAATTACTAATTATAAATATAAGTATGTATTCATGGCATTTTGCATTTAGTTTCTCGTTTTCTAAAGTTTATAAAACTGTTAATTTATTAAATTATTATAAAATAAAGATATGATTTTTATAACGAATTGGGATGTTAATTACATTATTTTTTAAATAGAGCAAAATATTTTTTGGATAATCAGAATATTTAGAGGGACAATTTTATAGAAACTGCAAAAAGATCAACTGTTTTTTCCCTTTTTTTAAATTAGAAAAAATTTATCATTTAATTCTCCTCAAAAGAGATCGTGTTTCACACATCGAATTCAAATGAACGATCTAAGTTTGGGGGGGGGGGATTCAACTTTGTTCGTGATTAGAACTTTAAAAAGCACTTCACATCGCACTTTGACAGCTGCCAGTAGCAGCAGCAGCAGCATCAGGCTCGTCCAATCACTTATTTAGATGAATGGCATAAATTTCCTGTAATGATCGTTAGTCATCTGCTTTTAACACTGAGACATTGTCGACCTTGGTTTTGTATGGCGTGCACTATCTGCTAATGATTGTGGCACTTAAGGAAACTTCACTATGCATCCATGTGTTCGGGGCACCACGTGCTGTGACGTCATTAAACACTATATATCATCCTGCAGCGTGTCAAAAGGCCCGTTTCCTTCCTGATATTTCACCATCCCACTGCCGTAATACGCTAGACGTTAGACGCTCACATCCCCACCATATGTCTTCGTATTTACACTTCACTCTGGTTAATAGCACAGAGTTCATTTCGCGTAGAGGACCTGTCTGACTGGTAGTGTAACAACCCCCCAAATAGCGACCCTACTTTACTTAACGGATCTACGGAGCTCTGGTCTTAGTCAGCTCTGAGTAAACACACACAACTTCGTACCGATAAATATGAACGGAGTTGTAAGCCAATTAGACAGGCAACCATGCCCCGGTCGAGCACGGAAACATTGACCACAGATACATCGAAAGAAGGAAGGAAAGAAAAAAAAAAGCTTCAGTTTCAGAAGGTAACGACTTGGGTTAACTGCGGCCGATTTTACTTCTCATGTACAGCGGTCCCGCTACAGAGATTGATGACAATGGCGGCAAGAGCATCCCCCTGCCGTGATCTGTTATGATCTGTGCCAATCAACGGTGACAGTGGCAGACCGAAATAGGACAGTCGTCGGGATTTAGAGACCTCTGGCACCACCGCAGACAACTGGGTTAAGCAAAGATAAGGGCAAGACCGAAGAGGCGGGACTAAAAAAAAAAAAAAAAAATGCTCAGGATGTTCATTAAGTGCCTACCTTAGTAGCTGCTAAATGTTCCTAACCGAGTTGACACCGGCGTCTCACATTTCCAGCTGCACGAATGTGGTCAGATAACGTGTCGTTGACGCACTCAAGTTTACGTTGATCCGTGGACAAGCATGTAGTGTGCTCAAAAATGGTTTCAGTTTTGTCTCTGTGTTAGAAATTTCTTAACACAGAGAAATTTCTAACACATATCCCTTTTCGTGGATATAGCCAACGCTGGAGCAAAAAATAAACACCGACGAAAAATCAAACTAAAATAAGTAGCACTTTAAAGCAATCAATTATAGTTAGCCAAAATTAACATGAATTAGTGGAACTGATTAAAATGTCTGATGATGATTCTCAACCATAAAGGTCGTTCAACCAATAATGCGTCAAAAACTTGCAGATTTGCTTGAGTGGAGTGATTATTGATGCCAAATTTGATAAATAACAACCATTCGTAGAAAATTCCTGCTGTAAATCGAAAATGTCTGCGTGAAAGGTGGCGCGAGTTGATGGGATATTAATTCGCTCCAGATGTGCGAAAAGTATTTCTGTGGTGGGCGAATTTTTGATTTGTATAGTGTTAGTAGTTGCCCATAAGTGAGCTAATGTTAGGAGTAAAAGAGAAAATCTGAGATTTTTACTCAGGAGGAGGTGATGCACATAAAGGAACGACAGAAGATAAAGTCATCTAATGAAACATTTTATACTACTTTTCCCAATACGTAAAACATTTAGGTGTTATCAAAAGTGGGAGCGGGAAAAAAATACTTTACTCTCTCATTCTCTCTCTCTGTTTTTTTTTTTTTTTTTCAAAAACATGGCAGTTTTGTTAGTATCGAAGGAGGTAATAATGATCACAGATTGACACCAGAGAATAATTTGGAGATCATTATATCAGGCAGTAGAAGATGGTTTAAACATTTTATTCTTTTGCTGAATAATGTTTAAGGATTGTTAAGTAAGAAAGTGAAGCACGAAGTGGTGTTATAAGCAAAAGTCAGTTGGATTTGCTGTATTGAAGATGGTCAGTGTTGTACAGAAGAAAGAGAGTTAGCGAGACAAGAGTTCCGTGGTACACCAGCAATAATTGCAAAGTGTAAGGATAATGATTCACCACTATTACGCATAACGTACAGCCAGAGAGAGAGAGAGAGAGAGAGAAAGAGAGAAAGAAAGACTGCAACCAATTACAAAAGACAGAAAACAGACCATGCAATAATAACACATTCCATTTGTCCATAGGTGAGTGGAGATCTTTGAGAGGCTTCCAGAGAGTGCAAAGGTTGACTGCTAATGGAATTCTCCATTGTTATATTAGGAAAGATGGAAGTGAAAGAAATAGGATCATTTGATGGTAAAGATTTGTTTCTTACTGAACAATAACGTACAAGCTTGAGATTTCAGGCTAATTTCCAACTTGATAAATACCAGCGGAAAAAGAGAGTGCGAAACGGCGACACAGAACAGAAGTGAATTTTGGAGGACCAAACCCTCAGGGCAATGCCGTCAGTGCCAGGAAACCCTTGGGTATCGAGACTGGACAAGATTCTGTTGATCTCTTCCTGGCGAAAAATCAAAGGAGGAATTAAATTATGCGAGCCTGGAATTAGAGGAGATAAGTGTGAGTATTGAAAGGAAAATAGTAATCCAAGACATTGGATTTTCATGTGGACGATGATGCAATAGAACTGTTCAGATACGAAAGAGGTGGTAACAATTGGAAAACTTAGACCAAAATCATTGACAACGGGCAATTTGAATCTCGTGAATGTATTTCGAATCTCATGGTTATAAGAAATTATTTAGACTCCATTTCTTATTCGGATCTCTCTTCTTCTTCTTTTTTTTTTAATTGGTTATTTTATTTCAGAATCGATGTTTAAAAAATATGGTTAAATGCCACACTTTGAAATGCCACACTGGTTTGGGTGTGTTGAAATCCGTTTTGAAGTTCTTAAAACGCATGTTGCTAATTTGAATTTTGGATAATGCATTTCAGCTTCAAGCCGTCATAGAAAAGGGAGTTAAAACTGAAAAAGTTCTTATAAAAATTCAAAACGTTTATGTCATGACGAGAGTCGAACCCGGCTTTTCCATCTCCTGAGCAACGGACGCATTTAAGAAAGTATATCCTAAGGCACTGGTTTGCAATTGGTGGTGCGCGTATCCCCCCCCCCCCGGGGGTACGTGCTGGTCGTTCAGGGATATACGAAAAATAATCAGTAATGGTGGAAAAACAATAATTTCCACTATTTTACGTTAAGATAGGCACTGAACAAAAGTGTCGGTATTTAAAAACAAGGGGTACAATTTATAGAAATGGGTTTAAAAGAGATAAGCAAGTGGGAAAAGGTTGGGAACCACTGTGTTGAGTGGCAACGCAACAAGCTTATTCAGATCAAATAGAATTTATTGCTGAGAAGAGCAGGCAAATAATTCTGTAAAACCAGTGAAGTGCATTTACTCTAATTTTACATGTGGTGACACTTTAACCTCACCCACTATCTTTGAAGTAGACAAGTAATTAAATTATTAATAATTTGACAGCCTCTTGCACTCCTGAAAATATAACCATATGTTTTCAAATGGGCCTCACATGATACTAACGCCTTGCAGCCTCACCCCTTCAATTCCCTTAAGATGTTTTCACTTAAGACGCTTTTCCATCGAAGACCTAGAAATCATTTAGCCCAGAATATATTAGAATTACTTAATCCCCATTTTAAGTTGGCATCATTGTGTCTGTAAATGATTGAAAACGATGTTTGTTGTTATTATAATTAGAATAATTACTGTTATTATTTTAGCTAAAAGGAAAATAATAAAAAAGAACATAAAAATGTTTCGTTATTTAATCTATTCTTAATTCTGAAGTTTGCAAAATGTATAAGTACGATGACCTCATTCATTATTCATTCGTAAATTTCGTAAATGTTATTTATTATTGTTATTGTAGTTGTTTCTAATCAGCGTTTGGGGATAATTTATATTATGTTTAGTTAACATCACTTGGTAATAGTAAAAATAATTCCATCCTCGGATCTAAATTATAAATTATACAGAGCGATTTTAACTATAAATCGGAGAAATGTTGAGAGATTTTCTGATGCAACAATGAAAAATATGAAATCAACGCCATCCCTTTTTCTTGCTTCATACTTATTAAATTTATTTTTTATACAATAATTGTTTTTCTGAGATTAACGATTTCTATGGCACAAATTTTACATTGTATGTAACCCATCACACACAATGGTTACAATTGAGCTTTTGTACAAACAGGAAGCCATATCAGTGGATTAGCACAAAAGTAAATAAAAATCAAAATAAATGAATCACGTAATTACTTTTTTGGTAAACAAAAATAGCATTTAATTACATATAAGCAAGTTTACTGAAATAAAAATAAATTAAAAAAAGCATAGAAAGCATCAATAATTTAAAGAATGCTTTTACAATTATGCTTTATGTTTTTTGTTTAAAGATATTATGAATCTAAAATAATTCTTAATAATTAATTAACTTTGATTTTATAATACAAAAAAAATAGAGCCAAAAAAAGTTTCGATTTGGCAAGAGGTTTGACATCCATCATCATTTTCAAGCCAAATGGATGAAATAAAAGTTTCAAACACTACCGGAGAGTTGATGAGAATAAACCTTCGGCGTACGGTTGTCTAATATCCTCATTTTGATTTTATATTCATTCCAGGTCCATAATGTGTCCTGCTGCATCTTTAGAAGTTTTCGAAAATGATTTTTGCGTCACAGCGGCAGGTATTAAAAACATCTTTACCGTAAGTTCTCCTGCTACTCGTATGAGGGCGCGCAACACTTGAACGTCACAATTTAGTAAAGTAGCGCAACGCTTCCCAAACTGTGGGCCGCGGTCCCCTTGGGGGCCGTAAGTTTTGTTGAGGGGGCCGTGAAATAATGAAAACAAATTTAAAATGTTTTAAGACTAAGCAGATTTTTTTTAATCTTAAAAGAAACGTATTTAATTTTTATTATTTCTATTTTGTTTTTTTTTTATATTTTAATGGAAAAAATCACACATTGGTGTTGGTTCACAAATTTTGCTTCTTGCTTATTTCAGCGAATGAATATTAGTAAATATATGCTTTTTCATATAAGTTTCATTTCAAAGGTATTGATAAGAAGCAGAAAAAAGATTACAAACGCAAAATCTTGGAGATAAATTGTATTGAATATAAATACAATAAATATTATAATAATATATGTCTGTATTACGATTTTATTTTCGATGGGGGGGGCGTGAAATATTTTAATTTTTCCAGAGGTGACCTTGGCATCCATAAGTTTGGGAAGCACTGAGGTAGCGTTTTTCTTTTCCTTTTTTTTTTTTAATTTTTTTTTTAATTTTTTTTTTTTATGAAAATTTCTGGATAACTTCGGCAAAGACATTTTTAACATAAAAAAAGATGCAAAACGTTTAATCTTATCCTCAAGAAATGTGTTGAAATTGAAAAATATGAAAAAGAGTCTTAAGGAAGCTCAACTCATTTCATGAGCAAATTTGAATATGTGACTCACACAGAAGGCTTTGTTAGATTAGTGTTTAATCACAAAGAGCAGGAGTTCACCTGGAATGTAATAATAATAATAATAATTAATAACAATTATTATTATTTGAATTAATATTATTATTAATTATTATCAATTATTATTATTAATACGATTGAATAAACATCTTACAAGCTGAATCCTATTTGAATACTTCACGATTTTCGTACGTAATATAGTTTGCATATAATAACTCTTCAAGTTCCGTGTATTCCTTTTATGCAGTACACTTTTCCTGCTTGTTCACCTTTTCCTTAGCCTCTCATGACATCAAGAATAATTAGTTTACATCAGGTTTTGATGGAATAGTTAGCCTCCAAATAGCTGCGCCTTCAATTATCCTTAAATATTTTAATAATTAATACAAACTACACAATAATCCTGCTTCGCTTTCATAAGTGTGAAAACAGTCGGATATCGTAAACTGATATTCCTTAATATTCGGCCAATACTTATGGTTGTTTTAATTTACAAAATCGGGGGTGTTTTTCATGCCCTAAAGTTTTGTTGGTAAGTTTAGCTCGTAACGAACATCCATTTTATTGTTTCTGATGTAGGACTTTACCTTCCAGTGTAGTCGAAATGTTGTCGCACCTTCCGCCAGGACAGCGACCACGCAACCAGCACAGGCCGAGTTCCCTGCAACTTCTTGGTGTTCCACAGACGCCGTTTGGAAAGACAGAAAAGGGTAAGTGTGCGAAAATATAGGAAATCCACTATCTTTTGTTCCTCTTTGCATGAATATCTTTTGTTAACTCCATTTTTTTTAATAAGACTGTAGAGTTTAATATTCTGTTTTCTACAGGAACCCTAATATGATAAGGTTGTTGCAGTCATTGTTTGAACCTTTTGGTGAATAAAACGGAGCGTGAATAATGATGGATAACATAAAATTAATGCCATTTTAAACTGTTAAAGAAGGCATCTTTTGGTGAGAGAATGGAAGTTTAAAGAGAAGTTCCAACATAAGAAAATTTATTGTTGAATTTCCGAACTTCTACATCCATCCTAATGGTTATCGTTGCTCGCAATATGGTATTATTCTTCAGCTAGCAGTTAGCGCTGTCTGTTACCATATTTACGAATAAGCAACTGTCAAGTACCTGTTTTCATTAAATAGTTCATAATTATAAGAGTACTTTAACTGATATTTTTATTGCATATACACCAAATGTGCCGCAGTTGGAAAAACAATGAGACATCGTGCTCTTTTCGACTAAAAAAGACCTGAGTCCGATTCTCATCATAACGACGGAAATTTTTATGATCTTTTTCAATCAAAGGTGACTTAGCCGATCTCATATGGAGGAAGAAGGATTTTTTTTCCCTTTAAGAAATTCGGGATTTTCAATCCGCATAGGGAAATCGGCCAGAGAACACGCATAATTAATAGACAAAAATAGTGCTGATGGGCGGTAAATAGGGTAGTGTGTAGATGGTGGACAATGCCGTAGTATGCAAATTGAGGATTAAGTAGCGTAGACGGTGGATCGTGTTATGCAGAGCGTCTTCTCGTGGTGTCACATAATTTATTTATTTATTTATTTATTTTATTTATTTATTATTATTTTTTATGTGTCAAATAAATTGCATACATAGATGCTGTAATAATTATATATATATATATAATATTTATAACACATTACAATTGTGAATAACAGATACTTGCAAGTTAATAATTTTCTTCCTCGAAGCTTAGCAGAGCTTATCTGAGGAAGATAATAGATGATAGATGGTGGTGGTGGTTTCTTGGTTATGTTCCTATACTGGTCACAAGCCAGGTGTTGATTTTACTGTTAGTTGGTACGTGCTTGGAAGACTTCAACTGCTATTGCAGTTTTACTTTTTTTGTGTGTGTGCAGATAGGGTTGGATTTAGACATGGCATATTTGTTTCTTTGTGTTCTTGTAGTGATGGTTTTTTGAGCAGGGCTTTGTCATAGGTTTGTGTGTGTGTGCGTGTGTGTGGGTGAGAGAGAAACAGGAATTGCTCTAATTTTCATTCCCGCTATAATGTTTATATAGCGCCTGTTTCAGCTCTCTGTATATTCCTAGGTTTCTGTTGTCGAACGGCAGTTTGTTTATCATGTCAGGTACATAGAAGTTTCGGGTGGCTTTGCCGTGCTGATTGTTGTATTTATATGTTATGTAGTTTGTTGACTGTGGTCTTGTTATTTGATATGTTGTTCTGGTTACTCTATATGTTGGGCTGTAGTAATGTTTTAACATGACTGTGTAGTGGCGTAAGTGTTTCACTTTAAATATTTTGTGTTTTGTCCATGCTTCCTGCATAAGAGTGGGTTGTTCCCAGAATATCAGTTTTACCATTTTATCCTGCAACCATTGTAGCCTGTTAAGTCTGTAGTCTGCGCAGAAAGTGTATGATGTGATTGCATATCTTAAAATGTTTTCACATAATGCTTTATAGATTAGTATTTTTATGTGGGTTGGGGCAATGTCTTTTAATCTGTATACTTTGCTTGCTATTATCCTAAGCTTTTTATGTAGGTAATTTGTATGGCTATTCCAACTTTGATCAGCATCGAAGTGAAGTCCGAGATAGCGTGTTGTTTTCACCTGTGTGATGGTTGTGGTTTTAGGTTCTGCGCTTTGTGTATAGGAGGATGAATGTCGGATAGTGAGATATTTAGTTTCTATGGGCAGGGTTTGGGGGTTTTTGAATACCATTAGCTGTGTTTTTCCAGGGTATATATATGCCGTTTTCAGTTAACCAGTTAGTGATTTGATTGATGTCGTGTTGCATATTTCTGTAAGCGATATTTGCATTGTTGTGAATGGATACTATGGCCGTGTCGTCTGCGTACTGGAAGATTTTACTTTTTAGGGGAGTTGGCTTATGTCGTGTGTGTATATGTTAAATAGGATGGGAGATAGGACAGCTCCTTGTGGTACTCCACAGGTTACATGTACCTCTTTGCTCTATGCTGATCCTATACGTGTGATGTGCTTTCTGTTTTTCGTGTATGCTTTAAACCACTGGAGTAGCTCCAATTCAGATATGGGTTAGTTTCGTTAACAAGGTTTTGTGTGTTAGTGTGTCAAATGCTTTTGTTAGGTCAATGAATACCACTAATGTTATTCTGTTTTTATCCAATGCAGCATTTATTAGATCTGTGAAATCTTCCAGGAGTGTTGCTGTTCCTTTATTTTTTTGAAAGCTATACTGTGTTTTGGGAATGATTTGAAAATTTTCAACGTATGTGGAGAGTTTCTGATGCACGATGCGCTCCATGATTTGGTTGAGTACAGACAGCGTGGCGATGGGTCTGTAATTACTTGTAATGTTTCTTTTTCCCTGTTTGTGTATGGGTGTAATTAATGCAGTCTTCAGTGTTTCAGGTATGTGTCCCGTTTCGAAGATTTTATTTAACAGTTTTTGTATTACTGGAAGTAGGTTGGTTGAGTGGTTCTTGATGTCTTTTAGTCTGATTCCGTCTATCCCCGGTCCTTTGTTAGGGTTAATTTGTTGAATTGCCAGTGTTAGTTCTTCTTTTGTTACTGTGGGGAACCACATCGACTGGGTTGCTTGTGGACCTGGTGGAGAATGTTCGTTTGTGTGAGGAAAGGTCGTTTCTTATAGCTTTTGGACAGAGTTCACGAAATGCTGATTAAAGTTGTTTAATCGGGTGCGAAATTTAAGGATGTAAGTGCGAGTATTAGAGTGCAAAATCAGAGGGTGAAAGAATTAATAATTGTGGCGGGTACGAATGAATTGAAAGGTGATAAATTTTTTATGAGAGAGGACTTGAAAGTATTGTTAAAGGTAGCGAAAGAAAAGAGTGACAGACTTAAAATGGTGAGTTAAAATAATAATAATAATAATAATAATAATAATAATAATAATAATAATTTTAATTGGTTTAAATTTGATAGCAATTTAAACTTATAATTTTAAGTAAACGTACACCGAAAATTAACCTTTCTAAGTGCGACCGAAATTATTCAGTGTCATTTATATGAAAAATACTTATATAAAAAATGTTCTTTTAAATGTCACATGGCTGCGTTTAAAAAGACGAGTAGAGATCGCAGTAAAGATTGTTATTCGAAGAAAGCTAGAACTTTCTTTAAAAACAGGTGTGCGATAATTATAAAGTGCATTTCGAAGGAACGCAACAAAAGTTTCAGACCATTGAATAAATGTTTGAGCTGTCAGAAAATGATTATATCAGCAAAAAGGGATGGGATGAAGAACTTTGTACCAGGGCGATTTCAGAAAACTAAGATAGTACGAAGGAATGCCTAATGTTGCTTGAGATGACAGTGGCTGTTGCAGCATACAGAAAAGCGCTTGGATCTTCACACGTAAGAACAGAAACAAAATGACTGATGAGAGGTGCGATTCGTTTTCTGTGTACAAAGGGCAAAACGCACTGATCCGAATTCGCATCGAGCTTCTTATTATATTCTGCGAACAGAAAACGAGTCTGTTATTTTTGTTGCTGCTGCGGGATTCAATGCATTTCAAAATGGCCTTCTTATCCGAATGACGAAAACCACGCTCGGGAAGGCTCAGTTCGTCATCAGATGACAGCACTGTATCACCACCACCACACAACAGTTTGTTCATCAGGCGATCGTATTTGTGTGCTAACACGTTCGGTGTGAATTTCGTTTTTCATTTTTCCCTTTTTTTTTTTTATGGAGAAAACGAATCGCACTTTTTTGGTTTTCACCATCCCACTTGTGCATCCACATTCTTGCTCTGATAGTCACATGCATGGTTACATTCTTCCAACCAACTGTTTAGTGTATGCGATGGTCATTTAGAAAGAATACGCCTCACTTTGGAAAAGCCCTCGTATTCGAGAGTTGTCAAGTATCAGGTAATGATATTAATTTGTTACGAGATTTCACTCCGTAAAATTCCGTACGTTTTCGGAATTTGTAGTGTCACAAAAATCGTTCCCGGATCTTAGAGCAGAGTTCTTAAACTCGCTTACCTCATAGTTTTTGAGCGATCTGCCATTCTTTGCAAATACATTGGCTAAATTCCAAATTTCTTCGATATGTCATGGAGAATTTGCCTTTAAATTTATTTTATTTTATTTTATTTTATTTTATTTTATTTTATTTTATTTTTATATAAAGTGCCACCTAGCTGCAAGAGGTGCAGTGTGCTTCCGACGATTATTTGAGTTCAAAGAAAGGTCCTTGTGCCTCGATATGCTCCACTGTTCAGAACAACTTAGTTAAATCGCTTTCGGAATTAGAGCCAGCTCGAGACTCGAGGAGACATGACAAAAATACAGGGATGATGTTTGTTCTTTTTCTCTTGACACATCCGCCGTTTGTTTTGAATATTAACCAAGTTGCGTTCTGCCCAAACAGCCTCGTTTCGAAAACATTTGAAGCTCAGCTTTACTATCAACTACTGTTGCTCACCGACGTGTGACTCTGCGTCCGTCATTGAACGCGTACATCTTCTGCATCCGTGGTCGGTGGTCCCCACCCAAACGTCAAAACTGCGATCAACCCGAAGCACAAAACACAGTCACGATTCACTTGAGGTGTTGTTTCTCCGCACATGAAGACAGAAGATGGATGTTGGCCACTAGCGATGCGTCACCGATCACTGCCGCACAAATCGTTACTGCCCTTCAATACAGTTAAGAGTTTATTTGGTTGCAATGATCGGCGTTAAGAGTTGCTTTCAGGAGACGTCAAAACGGAGATAGGATGAGTCACGTGAAACATCATTCAACACGAACACTTTTGTGGTAACGCCGAAACAAAAAAAGTGTTCGTGTTCAACACGAACACTTTTTTTGTTTCGGCGTTACCACCTTTTATGCAAATCGTTATTTGAGGAATCTGACATTACAATTCGCATTCTTTTGTGTTCTGTTGATAGCACGAATCTCGAACTAAACCGACTGTCGAACTACATTCCGTACTTCGCATTGTAATAATATGCAGTACGTAGAATGTCGAGGGATTGTGCCACTTAGCAAATAAATTAGGAAGAATGGCGAGGTGCACAAGTCATTGTTAAGAGCCCGAGTTTGAAATCCCAGAGTTTATGTGAAGGTGTATTAAGGTACCGTTTTTATTTTTATTTTCAGTACTTGAGACAATTTTAGACACTCGTTTCTGCAGTTTCTTAAATGACATCCTCACAAACGCCTTCACCTCCTCCATCGATAATATTTATCGATGGAGGAGGTGAAGTATGCTCGCTTCTCAGTTTTTTTTATGCAGCGCAGATATCTTCCAAGTGGACAAAAAACTTAGAAGAAATAAAAAGAAAACATGGCGAAAATAATCGTAATGCCACGTTGACTGAATGACTGCTCTCCAATCAACGGGCTGCGATTCGGAAGCAAATCAAACATCCATGGGTAGGGATGTCTGTGAATGGCTTGTATTAGGTGACTTTCATAGCCAGGTGTGAGGGCTGAAGTGGCTTGAAGCAATCCATGTTTGATCTAATACAGAGTTTTTGGAACATCTAATCCATGGCCCTACTGTGATCTGCTATAGGTGTACAACCTTTTGTGACGAGATTCACATAAACAAAATAAATAAATAAATAAAAGAAGAGCTTTCAGAGACGTTCTTTGTTGAATATAAGCTGGAAGTTACGATTGTTTCACCCCAATATCGAAATATCTTGTTAACAACAACCTCGTTCGAAGTCACTCGCTGTTAACCCTTATAGCAACATTTTTGATTCGACGACGTCAGACTACCAGAACAAAGACTGTGATCGCTTCTGTTCTAGTCACCGACTAGAGAAACTTTTATACACATTTTTCAGTGGGTTCTCCAGTTAGCTGATCTTTGGACCCAGCAAGTAGGAGCCTCTTCCCCTTCCCGAAAGGTTTATCGATTTTTCCAAGTTGCGGGGATTTTAATCTCGTACCGAGAGAACTATACCATAAAATTCATGCAATTCCAACACTACTATATGGAATTGTTGCCAGCACCGTCGACAGGATGTAGCATAGAGGCAGTCTGCCATACGATTTTACAACATCTGACGAAGATGCAATAGATTTATTTGAAGAATTAAAAATTGTCTCAAAAATAATACAGGAGAAAACTGGTCCTCACCAAATTTTATCACACACACACACACACACACACACACACACATATATATATATATATATATATATATATATATATATATATATATATATTCCTTGGGTATAATATAGGTTAAAGATACCAAGTTATTTTAAACCTGGTTTTTACTCCACTTCCCAAGTAAGCAAACAGACAAATAAGTCAAGTTTGCGCTTGCATGTATTGCAAGTCTAAGTGACCCGTAAAGTAGTAGTACAAGTCCAGGCAACTCGTGGTAAAGTTGGAATAAGCTCTGATCACTATTCTCAATATTTACCCTTAATGCAAATCCCATCTCCTTGAGGAGATGTATGATGCTATGCATTAAAGGCAAGGGGCCACTACCCAGACCGGTTTCAACCTTTATTGATGTCTCATCAGCGGGAGCCAGGCTAAAAAATACCAAGGTTAAGTAATACAGAGCTTATAAGTATTTTACCAAGACAAGTTACCAAAAGGTGCTTTGACCTTATCAAATAAAAATCTCAGGATGACAGATAGATGTAGAAAGTTTTTTACCTTGGGAATAATATATATGTTAAAGATACATATATATATATATATATATATATATATATATATATATATATATATATATATATATATATATATATATATATATATATATATATATATATATATATATATATATATATATATATATATATATATATATATATATATATATATATGACAGAATGATCATTGACTCGGTTAACATACATAGTTTTATGAAAAAAATTGAATGACTAGAACCGAGATTTAATTAAAAAGGTTAATTGTTACAGGCCGAAACTAGTAGTGTGTTTATATTAAAACCTTTTTAATTAAATCTCGGTTCTAGTCATTCAATTTTTTTCATAAAATATATATATATATATATATATATATATGTTAATAAATAAATCTGATCACTATAAGAATAGTGATCAGAGCTTTACCCATCTTTACAATGAGTTGCCCTGGTGTTGTACCATCTTTAGACTTGTACTATGTTTCAGGCACAAACTTAATTCTTTGCATACTTGGGATTAGGAGTTAAATAACTAAGCTTATAAAATTACTTGGTAACCCTAATATACAGTATCCTCAAGTTAAAAAATTTGCTGCATCTATATCTCCTCCAGAGATTCTTATTAAAAATAAAAACACCTTGCATCAACTTCTATAGGTAAAGTTGATAAGGCTCTGTATTACTAAAACCTTGGTATTTAGGGTCTAGCTACTCGCTGAGGAGACCTGAAAAAAAGTTGAAACCGGTGGGGGTTCCATGAGGTTCTGCTTGGGGATAGGTTTTTGCCTCTCTATCTATGAGTGGGGCCACCGTTGAGATGAGATTATGGCTCTGCTTGGTGGTGGGGTGAACCTGCCACTGGGTAGAACCAATACTGAGAAGTTCTTCTCGGTGACGGGGTGAGCCTGTCATTGAATGGAACAATGCAGAGTTGGGCGATCTTTCGTGATCGTCTTATTATTTTTAGAGCCCGTTTCACGTTTACATTCAAAAAAGGTTGAAACCGGTCTCTGGGTAGTGACCCCACCCATAATGTATTGCAGTATACATCTTTTAGTGAGATGTGCTTTACATTATGGGAAAATACTAGGAATAGTGATCAGAGCTTTATCCACCTTTACAATGAGTTGCCCTGGTGTTGTACCATCTTTAGACTTGAACTATGTTTCAGGCGCAAACTTAATTGTTTGCATACTTGGGATTAGGAATTAAATAACCAAGCTTATAAAATTACTTGGTAACCCTAATATACAGTATCCCCAAGTTAAAAAATTTATTATATATATGATATCTATGGATGTCTGTGAATGGTTTTATGTAGTAAGTGACTTTCATAGCCGGTCGTGAGAGGCCTGAAGTGGCTTGAAGCAATCCATGTTTGATCTAATATAGAGTTTTCGGAACATCTATATATTATATATATAATATAACCTAAATCTTGTAGAAATTTATTCCAACGTAACCACCGCCCTAAGGACATTGTTCACAATTCCTGTTAGCGTAGCAAGTTTTTCCAAGCTTAAACTGATTAAAAATTATTTGCGAACAGCAGTGACCCAAGAAAGATTGGTTGGTCTACCAACTGTATCGATAGAGGCGGACATAGCTTATAAATTAAATTTAGAAGAGCTTATAAACAGTTTTATTGTGCAATATCTCGTAGAGCAAACATTTAATTAATATTATCATGTGATTGTTTTGCACTAATGTTTCTCTTGTAATAAAAACAAAATAGCAATTGGAGATTTTCTTATATTTTTGTCTTATAATTCATCAGGGGAGATAATTGTTTGCCTCAGATCTCGATCTAATCTGGCGACGGCCCTGATTGTTGCACTTCACTGCTCAACAATACTATTTAAGGTTAGGAACACGATATGACGGAAGTTGTCTGCAATAAAGTCATCAAAATTTTGGTAGTCATTGGACCCAGCTACCTATAGTACCTGCTAAGCATAGAGGCCATTTGACTAACGATTTCCAAAATTTTGGACTTAAAAGAATTCCACCTACTTCCTCCGGTGAATAAGAGGCATTAAAGTGTTTAAATTTATGAATCAGCAGAACTAAAAATATCTTGCGTTAAAATCTGGAGACGAAAAACTGCGTCATGACATCAATAGAAATCACTTGTTAATAATAATAATAATAATAATAATAATAATAATAATAATAATAATAATAATAATAATAATAATAATATACTACCGGGTTTATTAATGGAAATCACAGAATGAGTGATATGTCGCCAAATTAATTATTCCTACTTTGATTCCCAACATAATGCTCGTCATATACATTAGCTTCTGATTACATTATCAACACCATGACATAAAAGAGGTAAATGCGTTCGTGCTTTTATGAAACAGAAAGAGCAAATCTAGGCAGTAATGACTAGGCACTTTCTAATGAGAAGAAAGGGCCTGCTCATAATTCGTTACATACGAACTCCAGTCTGTGTAAAAATGGTTGCTCCCATTGTTCAGTTTGCAGCAGACTTGAATCAACATTTGACATTTTAACATAGATACTTGAATGAAAATCTAAATACGAGGGTGGTCTGAAAAGTTCTCGGCTTAACAATGGAAAAAACGGATTTATAATTTCAAAATTATTTTTATTTTTCAACATTTTTCTAATCTGGAAAGATTAGAGAGCAGAAGGAGGGTTGGTAGTGAAATAATAATGTACAAGTGGCAGTGACAGCTAAGAGGAAGGCAAAGCAGAAGTGGGATGAATCAAGAGTGGAAGAGGACAGAGACGTGTACAGAGAGAGAAAGCAAGAAGCCAAGAGAGTTGTGGCACAGGCGAAGGCCATGGCATATCAAGATCTGTATGATCAATTAGAAACAAAGGAAGGGCAGAGGAAAATTTACCAACTAGCGAAATGTAGAAATAAAGCAGCAAAGGACATCTTACATGTGAGGCAGATCAAAGATGCTGAAGGAAGAGTATTATGGAGGAATGTGGACATAAGAAACAGATGGAAAATATACTTTGAGGGACTTTTGAATGAGGAAAGTGCAAGGACTCACAGAGGAGATGGGCAGCCTTCTGAGTGGATGGTGCAGAACATCAGTAGAGTGGAAGTGACAGAGGCCATGAAGAGGATGAGGAATGGAAAATCGGAGGGCCCCGACAGAATTCCAGTGGAGGCATGGAAGGCACTGGGGGAAGAGGGAATTGACCTGCTGTGGGACCTGTTCGTGAAAGTTTGCCAACAGGAAAATATACACGAGGAATGGAGGGAGAGTACTCTTGTCCCCATCTACAAGGGTAAAGGGGATGCCCAAGACTGTAAAAATTACAGCGGAATAAAGTTGATGTCCCACACATTGAAAATCCTAGAAAGGGTTACTTAAATTAAGGGGATATTGAATCCCACATAGTTTTAAAACCGAATAAGAAACTCAAAGATTGGAATCAGAGAGTTTCTTGCCGAATATATAGTAAACTATAAAGTATCGGCGGACACTAGCGTTAGCCAATGCAAGTGATCCTAGTACATAGTACATTACTTTACTGGGCAACTCGTTGCAAAGGTGGAGGAAGAAGTTCAGATCGCTATTCTTAGGTATTTTCCATATTTTCCATATTTTCCATAATGTAAAAACACATTTCTTAGGAAATGTATGCTGTTATTACATTATGGAGGGAGAGGTCACTACCCAGACCGGTTTCAGCCTTTTTTGAGGCTTCATCAGTGAGCAGCTAGACATAATACCATAGTGTATAGCGAAAAGAACTTATGTACTTTGCGAACGAGTTTTCCAGACAGGTGCAACCATTAAGTTACTAAAGTATAAAGAGCTAATAAGCTTCATTTCGGCAATGAAAACATTACTTAAATTAAGGGGATATTAAATCCCACATAGTTTTAAAACCGAATAAGAAACTCAAAGATTGGAATCAGAGAGTTTCTTGCCGAATATATAGTAAACTATAAAGTATCGGCGGACACTAGCGTTAGCCAATGCAAGTGATCCTAGTACATAGTACATTACTGGGCAACTCGTTGCAAAGGTGGAGGAAGACATACATTTCAGCATACATTTCCTAAGAAATGTGTTTTTACATTATGGAAAATACCTAAGAATAGCGATCTGAACTTCTTCCTCCACCTTTGCAACGAGTTGCCCAGTAATGTACTATGTACTAGAAAGGGTTCTTGATAGTAGATTGAGGAAGGAGGTGGAGATTGCAAAGGAATGTGGATGAAACGAAGGCTTCATGCCTGGTAGATCAACAACAGATACTATCTTTGGGTTACTGCAGATGATGGAAAAGTATCGAGAGAAACAAAGGGAGCTACATCTAGCATTTATTGATCTGGAGAAAGCATACGATAGAGTGCCAAGGCAAGAAGTCTGGAGGTGTCTGAGGGAGAAGAAGGTGCCGGAGAAATATGTCAGGTTGTTGCAGGTTGTTGCGGGAAATGTACAGAAATGTGAAGACAAGTGTTCGGACCTGTCTGGGACAGACAGAAAGTTTTCAAGTAACAGTTGGCTTGCATCAAGGGTCAGCATTAAGTCCGTTTCTGTTTAATATTGTGATGGAGGTGGCAACAGAGGAGGTGAGAGAAGATGCGCCTTGGACAATGTCGTAATCAGATGACATCTTGCTGTGTGCAGATTCAAGAGAAGAAGCGGCAACTAAACTGGAAAGATAGAGAAAAGCACTGGAAGAGAGAGAGAGAGAGGTATGAGACTGAGCAGAAGTAAGACAGAGTATATGTGTTGCACAGTGGGCGGCGGACAGGAAACAGATCTGGAGCTGGAAGGAAATGTCATCAGGAAGGTGAGAGACTTTAGATACTTAGGTTCAACAGTGGAAAAAGATGGAGGAGCTGAGAAGGAAGTAGGATGCAGGATACAAGCGGGTTGGAGGAACTGGAGGGAGATGGCTGGAGTGTTATGCGATAAGAGGGTGTCGATCAATCTGAAAGGCAAAATCTATAGGACAGTAGTGAGGCCAGCTATGACATATGCTATAGAAACTGTGGCCCTGAGGAAAAATAACATCAGCAGGATGGAAGTAGCAGAGATGAGAATGCTTAGGTGGATGTGCGGTGTGACCAGAAAGGATCATCTGAGAAATGACTATGTCAGGGGGAACAGTGAAGGTTACGAACTTAGGAGCGAAAATACAGGAGGCACGGTTGAGATGGTTTGGTCATGTGATGAGGAGGGAGGACGAATATGTGGGAAGAAGGGTCATGCAGATTGATGTGCAAGGAAGGCGGAAGGCGTGGGCGGCCAAAGAAGAGATGGAGGGAGCTGGTAGAAGAGGACTTGAGGATGAAGAACTTGGATGTGGTGACAGCCCAAGACAGGAAGGTGTGGAGGAGACTCATTATCAACAGTGACCCCACTTAAGTGGGAGAAGCTGCAGAAGAAGAAGAAGAAGAATTTTTATTTTTCAACATAATCGCCCTTAAGACTAATACATTTATTACAGCGATGCTCCAGCGCCATCATCCCGTCCCTGCAGTGGTTCTCAGTAAGATCTGCAAAATACCCCTCTCCAGCTGCAATCACCCGTTGATTCGAAGAAAAACGCTGACCAGCGAGGAAGAATTTTAGTGTCGGAAAGAGATAGAAGTCAGAGGGAGCCAAATCTGGGGGAATAGGGTGGATGTTACAACAATTCATAGTACAGATCCCTTAATTTTCCCATTGCCAAAACACTGAAAGATGATTTTTTTCCTTCTGCAAACCGGGTCTTTTCTCACGAATTTTTTCGTCTAGTCTGGTTAAAAGATAGGAATAATATTTCACGGTTATTGTTTTACTCTTTTCAAGATAATTAATAAACAAAATGCCTTTAGCATCCCAAAACACCGATGCCATGACCTTCCCTGCTGATAGAACTGACTTTGTCTTCTTTGGCGCTGAACAACCGGCTTCTGTCCACTGTTTTGACTGCTGTTTGGATTCTGGTGTGTAATGGTGAATCCAAGTCTCATCCATAGTAATAAATCGACACACAAAATCAGCTTATGGTTGTTAAAACGTTCAAAGCTACTATTCGGAGATTTTCATGCGAGTGCATTTTTTATCTGCTGTGATCAAGCGCGGCACCCATCTTGCGCAAAGCTTTTCCATTTGCAATTCTTCATGCAAAATATATCCTACACATTCTTTTGAAATGCGTATAGTCTCAGCAATTTCACGCACTTTGACTCGCCAGTCATCCACTACCATATCGTGCGCTTGATCAATAATTTCTGGTGTTGTTACACTTTTTGGATGTCCATCACGCGAATTAACTTCAAGGCTGGTACGGCCACGCCACGTTTAAACTCGGCAGCCCATTTCTTAATTGTCGAAAACGAAGGAGAAGAGCGCCCATAAACTTTTATGAACTTCAAATGAATTTATTTTAGCGTTAAATCTTCTTTTACAAAGAATTTTATAACCGCACGATACTCAATTTTATCCATTTCAAGGAATACAGACAACTCTTTTGCTTCAGACAGCTATATAAAACAAACTACTTGGTAGAATGACTTGCAATTTCACATAGATGCTTATGACAGATGTACCAACTTAAAAAAAATCTTGCTGATAGTGTTGCCATCTATGGTCGAGGCCGAGAAGTTTTCAGACCACCCTTGTATATCAAGCGGTTTAAGAAAAAACTGACAACACACACAAGGGAGACGTATAAAGATAATAATACATAGCATTCCATTGTCATCAGTTTCGCTTGAAAAGAATCATAAAAAACAACAAAAAAAAAAAAACTCACTTAGACCGGTGTAACACATCTACATATTATCAACACTGCTATATGTCAGCGAAACTTTGGCTGTTAAAGAACAAAAGTAACGGTGAAGAAATGGTAGCACTTGAATGAAGGTATGAGCTCAACAATAGGATAGATAAATTTAAGATTAAAAAAAAAACAATAATAAAATCATTTTAAAAGTAGGAAAGTAGTCAAGAATAATAAAAAAAAAGTATAACTATAAAACAAACTGATACAACATACATTCAAATAGAATAGATCCCATGAAATAATACCCCCCCCCCTAAGAAAAAGAAAGCGGAAGAAGATCATACAGAGATGTTTGGCAATGAGATTGAAGCAGTTCAAAGACCAGCTGGTTTAATATCATGCAAGTCCAATGCTAAGGATGAATCTGCGCACAAATGTCTTATTTTCCTTTTGTTATTTGCATTTCTTTTCTATGATTTATAATGCTGACCGACATTTAACATGGCATGCGACGTCCTGGTTACGAAAAAAGGAAATCTATTATTATTATGAGAAATATTTTCATGTGTTTTTTTTTTTTATTTTCATATATAAAGAATGAAATGTTTTACATTTTAATTATAAATCTCGGTGGGATCTCACAATTAAAATAAATAAAAATTAATATTTTTGATTTATGATATGCAAATTAGTAAGGGAAGTTCGAACTTAATATCGATTACTAATATCTATTTACACCATTAACTGCAACGAGTTCGAGAAAAAAAATCTTTTTTAAAGGCGACTCGAATCCGTGTGGGTCCATTAGCCTGGAAGCGAGTGCAAGAATGTGTGATGCAAGATTAATAGCTGGTTTGGCAGGAAAACTTAGAAATGAAAACCTCCGCGACACCTTCGTAACGGGTCCAGCTGGCAGGGCCAAGAATGCTGCAAATATTCGTCTTAATGAGCTACGGGATGGTTCTCTCTTCCCATAATTTATGTACTGTCAGGGGGGCTCGTTAGCGCTTTATTCCGCGCTTGTCAGAACCGCGTGCCTTAGCATACCTCGTAATATCGCAGGCCCTCCGCAGAGGCTGTGGGATAGACCGCAATTCCACGTTCTTATTTATTTATTTATTTTGCTCCGCAGACCAGGCTGCGTCTATAATCCATCACGTGGCATCACATTCAGTTTCTTTGCCATGCGCTCCCCCCGCACATCTTGTACACTGCGTAAAGTTGACTAACCGATTTTTATATACGTGTGGAGTTCTTCTATATCACCTCTCGGAGTTATAATTTAGAAAGTCGCCTTCCCTCGCAGCCCCCTCATAGTACATTCAATGAACAGATGTTATGCCGTGACTATTAGAAAGATCGTTCCATTATGAACCAATTAAACATGTTTGTTTGTACATCTGGGCTAAAAATAAGTATCGCCAGATGCCATTGTTGGTTATAACTTAGTAAAGACGTGCATTCTGAAAATGTATACAATGAAGTCTGAAAGAGGATTTTATCTTTGTTTTAAGCGCATGCTCATTTCACAGTTAGTCTGGTTTGGTTTTTAAAATGTTTTACATACCGTTGTACACGGTACATTTTTCCTTAGCGGATAATCTTGCGGGACAGCCTCTCTAGAGGCTGTCCCCCAAGATTATCCGCCAAAAACAAATGATTTTAAGCAGTTTTCCATTGAGTGGTGTAATAGTTTCACAGAGGACAACAAAAAATCCTATGCTACCTAAAGACATTCAGAAAACATCCATGCTCGCGTATGTCCGAACGCACAGCTTGTTAGACGGAGAGTGGATGGGCTGTCCACTCGTCCAGCTACGTCGATAAAAATACCGCTTCCGTATGAGCTAAGCTAACTTACCTTAATTTTAAAATCTGTTCTAAAGATTTCCATGGCATGACGAAATTCAAACCTTGGTACTTTTTAAACAACTGAACATCATGTCGATGAGCTACAGAGGCAACTGCAATGAGAAGTTTAATTAAAAAAAAAATAGTTGTAAGTACATATTTTCAATGTAAAGTAAATTTTGCACTATAGCGTAATCTTGTGATTTTTTTTGCATGTTGCTTTTTTATATTTTAAGTGGTTATAATATGCATACAAGTCCTTACAACCATGTAAGGGCTTGTATGCATATCTCATAACGCTCCTGCACGAGTGGTGGTGGGAGGGTGAAATAGCTTTGTAATAAAGGGGAGGGTCCAAAATATGTTACTTGACAACATTTTCTTTATTTAACCAATTCTCACGTTTGTTTTTCTGCAATCGAGGACCATATGAATACGCAATAAGAGCAAGATTACGTGTAGATTAATAGTTTTATCTTTCTTGAGAAGGAAATTTAATTTGACTCTGACTGTGCTCTAGTCACGATATGTTTGCGATGATGCCGTTTATTATCCCGCGCTGCCTAAAACAACACTAGCATGCTCACCACTGTTACTACCCCCCCAATAATTAAAGACGATATATACTTTACCAAATCACATCGTAAATAATATTTTAAACAGATTGCACCATCAGGTAAGGCTCACGAATCGTTAAGTTTAGGCTTGGATCTGATTCCCATATCAACTTCGAAATCGGGTAACAGCAAGATGCTCTGATTTGAAAATAATGTACTCGAAATAAAGTTAAAATATGTGTTTAATAGAGAAAGAAAGAAAGATATGTTAGATGCATTTCAAACTTTGAAATGTAATTGTGGAAACATGTGCGGATATGTTTTTCGTTTTTCAAACTGAAGCCGTTCGATTACTTTTTCAATCTCCTGGTTGTTCTTTTACATACCTGTTTTACTATGAGACGTTTTGTTTAACGATCCGCAATAGCATGCACAAAGGACCTCCCTACAACCTTCTTCCATTTTAGCTCGAGTGGGCTGAAATTTTCGGCTGTTTGCAACATAAAAAATTCCAGTCTGCTTGAATATCACTTTGACTAATGATGAGTTGCAAATATGTTTGTGGAGAAATGGTCCCCCGATCCCTTTCATTTAATTTCGATCAGGCTGAACTCCTCAGCAATGTAAGAAACAACTAAATATGAAAGTCAGCTGAAATTCGTTCGAGCAGGTTGCATTATTCAACCATTTTCGAGCAAATTGGAAGCAGGTTCTTTCTTAAGTTGCTAATGGTTTCGACTGAGAAGCACAATCGAACTAAAATCGAAGGGGAGACCACTAAATTCCGCAGATCAGTTGGTTTACCTACTTCATCTAAAACAAAATGTCTCCTGTAAAAATACATATGCTAACAAGAAAAAATAAAAGAAGCCAAATAGTGTAAAAGTAGTAGAGATGAAGTTTGGAAGTGGAAACTTAACTGACACTATAAATACGCCAGGCTGTATTTATACATGTCCGCAAGGAGATGTGCTTTGCATTATGGGATACTAAGGCAAGTGATGTGAAGTATTAACTTCCTTATACGAGTTGCTCCAGTCCTGAAAATACTTCAGGCGTAAACTTTGTTTGCTTATACTTGGATAAAAGATTAAACCAAGTATATAATTACTTGGTATCTTTAATTTTTAGACCAGATAGGTCTGGGTAGTGATCCTTCCCTGAGCTACGAGGCTCCTATGTGACATTATATCGAGCAATACATCGTCTATAGCTGAGTTGTAAGTCAACAGTTCGAGCAGAAAGAGGTATAACTCAAATATAAGTATTGCTTGATATAATGTCACATTTATACCATACAACTGTAGCGTTTTGAATATTTTTTTCACTTTAGCATACGCCTTTTTCAACACCTATAACATTTAAAATACAGACCCATCTTATATTACCATGGTTTCTCAACTATTTGTAATAAAGATTTAATGTATTAAAATATTGAATTTTATTAAAAGAAGATGGTTTGATGTTAAATTGGGAGCAAGGCAAGGATGCATATTATCTCCACTGTCATTCACCATCGATATGAATCGCATTGTGAAGGAAAGTGGTGTTAAACCTGATATCAAAATTGGAGATGTTAATTTCAGCTCTTTGCTTTATGCAGACGATGATGCTACATTCTTAAACAAATCCAGTACAATTATTCAGGATGCCCTAACTAAATCAGATAACTGCTAACAAAGTTGCATAAAAATTAGCAATAAAAAGACCAATACTACGAAAATCCGTTGGAAATGCCATTAATGGAGAATCTAGAATAAGTAAAATATTTTAGCTATTTAGGAGCAATTTTCTAGTCAAGCTGGCAAATAAAATCTGGAAATAGACAATGGAATTAGTAAAGCTGGTATGGTGGGCAGTCAACTGAATAAATGTATATGGAATAAGAGAGAAATTAGTCAAAACACTAAATTAGCTGTATACAACTAATTTAGTTGTATATACAACACAGTGTTCAAAACCAATTTTAACTTATGGGTCTGAGGGCTAGGTCAGAAGTAAAACACTTGACCATAAACTAGAGACCGCAGATATGAGAGTCCTGAGAAAGATTTGGGGCATGAACAGATGGCATCAATGGCAATATCATATTAAAAATGAGGATATTAATAAAGAATTTAACATTGTTAGCATCCAGGAATGTGCCAGAAGGAAAGACTCAGAAAGTTCTTGAGGGATTAGAACGATTTAGGAGACCGAAATACAAGATCTGACAATACTGGGGATAACAGATTAATTTGAAGGAAAATGGTCGATAAGCAGTTGGTACTGCATTATTACTATCATATTGTCTCGCACATCCCTCTAGGATACATATTAGGATAATGATCATGTTTGCTGCGAAGTGAGTTTGAAGCTTGTTGATTGACCGAAATATCAAACTTTATGCACCTTCCGTAAGTGAAAACTCATATTTTGCATGGAGGTGATTTGCGGTGGTGTGCGCACAATTGATGAGGAAAATTCGAAAACCTGATTTTGGTTTAAGCCTTCTCCTTTTTGAGATTTTCAAATTGTATACTTCGCTAACTGCGAATAGTTGCTCTACCAAACTTTTGATATAGGCGAAGAAACTCGTGGGAGTTTCTACTCAGAAATGCCAAGTTATTGTCACATGTGCGGTATAAGAACTGAATTGTAGTCAAAAACTCTGTATGCCGAACTACTAGCAACTGTTTTAAATGCCTTTCTTTGATAATCGCGCTTAATGGATAATTGTTGCCATTCTGTAAAGTGGAGTGTTGCGCGCGTGTTAAAGACGCACGATGAATATTAGGAGCTATCAACATGTCAGTCTAGGATGAAGTAGTGAAGCTGCTAATAACAGCATACTCTAAGAAATTCTATCGAAGACAACTTGGACCTCCTGTAAAATCGTTTCGATTCAATATTACCAGTATAATCCAAGTTGTCCGAAGAACATTTATTAAAATAAGATTATCGAAAGAAAAGTTTCAAAACTAAAGAAAATAAAAATCTTTGTTTTAACAGAACAGGGTTAGTCCTTATTTTCATGGTTTGTCATAATTGGTCTTTATTTGTTTTTATTAATGATATGACTTATAACAATCTTGGGTTCGAATTCTGTTTCGGACTAAGAAATATTTATAAGAGATTTTTAACACGAGATGAGTTACTAGGTCTCATCCAGTGGCGTCAGGATGTTTATTTAGGTCTTTGAAAGTAAAATTTTACTTGTTCGTAACAGAACATTTGGCCAATACACAAAGGAAAATGGAATTGGAATAATAATCTTTACAGATGAACTTGCTGTTTGCGCAAGTGGGTATAAAGAAAAGGTGCACTTACAAAACTCATTTCATGATTTGTTGTCTCACATAAAAGTTTGAAGTACTGCGATGAGTCTTTTGACTCCATGGAGGCACACCTTATATAATACTTAATAATATTTTCTAACAAGACGGGAGGGGACATTAAAAATGTGGAAAAAGTTAGGTAATTTATGGCAGAACCCAAACTAAACTCCCATTTTCGACGCAGTTTAATTTTGTATGTTTTTACGCATTTAAATTCGTGAGCATCTTATAGATACGAATGTACATTTTTCTTTTAATAATGGAAGTTAATTATTAACTTCGTAATGAACAACACTGAACTCAACGTTGAACTGCGTCAGCCAGCATCGGCTGATCTAAGTTAAATTAATCTAATTAGTGACAATAGCACGACTACCGATCTACTTATCGTTGTCTGAAATGGCTTGAAAAAAGTTCCATGTTTGGTCTCTAGAGCAGGGTTCCAGACTATGTAAAAAAAATTAATTAAAAATACAAATATATATATATATATATATATATATATATAATTGAGGTCCTGTGGAGATGGCATGTACCTTCTACAGTGCTAAATCGTCCGAAGAGAGTCATAAGTTCGAAACTCGGGTTTTTCGTCCTGTAAACCCAAGAAAATAGACCGTAGAACCAACACTATCTCAGACAATAAATATAGTGTTAGGATTAGGTACCACGAGATGGCGGCACTTATGAGTCTACTCCCTTCACCGGATCTTGTATAATGAGTGGTAGTCTTAGGCCAGTTATCTCTGATTGTCTATCGACGGAGATCGAACTGTCCATTCAGTCTCCAAAAGTTAGATAAGGTTAAAACAGCTCACCTACTCCCTATATGGGAATAAATGGCGTTAGCTGATTAATCATAATTGATTTTTTAAAAAAATCTCCACCCCACCCATGGTACAAAATGTATTACAGGTTTACAAATAACTTTCGTGGGTGAGAGCAACATAAAAAAGTCATTTAAATTTGTAATTTCTTTATCTTCTCATATAAAATATTTTTTTGCCATTTTTCCTGTTTTTAATGCCTTTTCATTTTTCAGTAGATTGTTTACAATTTCATTTCTTTAAAGCGAATTTATTTTCTCATGGATCCATGTGGTGCATTTTAGTGATCTCATAATATAATAAAATAGCATCAGCTATTTTATCTATTTTATTAATATAATAAAATGTATTAGCATCCTGGCATGAACACATCTCAGCCATAGCTTCTGTAGCTGATATATTAAAAAAAAAATGTAATTTTCCGCCCAAGGCACTACCTACTGTACTTCTCATCCCGTACACCAGAAAAATAAAGTGCAAATCCGAAACTGGCTGAATCCTCTCTAAGATTTCTCGATGTTGTTCATAAGAAAACAGTTTGGTTAATTGACCATCACCCAAGACGTTCAGTTTCTGTTTTATGTCCCTTGAACAGGTATTTTCATGAGCAATATTCTTCAGAACTGACCGCTATTATTGGTTTACTCTTCCAAAACCGCATTAACAAGAGCAGTTGATAGTTGGATATTTTTAGGAAGAGTTTCCTTCACTGCATCTTACACAGACTGCAACCATCAGCGATTCAAAGACACATCAACAGCTTCCTCCTTTTCTTCTTGCCTATATAGTGTTCCATAGGTGTTGTGACCTTTAGTGTACGGTTACACACACGTATTTAATCCGCAATTTCATGATGGATTATTAATCTAACAGGCATTTAAGTACCCATAACCTTCTAAGAATCCTCGGCGTAACTATAACTCCAGGTTAAGATGGTTAGCCCTATCGCATATAAGTATTGTTTTTTTTTCCCCTGTAAATTGCGTGTTCGGGACGAAAAACCCGAGTTTCCGGGAGGAAACATCCTTCCACCTCCGTATGAGACCGGGTAACTCGCCTTCAATTTAAAAGTTCTTCGCGTCCCAGACGGAATTCTAACCTAGATCTTTCCAACCAAAGGGCTTACTCTGAGCTACAAGGACTCTTATGATGTATTACTAGAAGTTTCTTTTCTGGGGTAATAATTACTTTGGTATTTTAATACTCTATTTCTGATTTTTTTAAAGTTTCGCACATCATGTGCACATATTCTTGGTTTTATTTATTTTTAGTTTACAATTTATGTAATTCTTGGTAAAAGGTTTTTTTTCCCCCCTTTTAACTTCACATTTAATACCTACGAGAATATTGCAGCTGGAGAATTTTGTCTCGTTTTTTCTCGTTATGGATTCTTGTTTGTCCTAAATTTTTATGATAAAATTTATAGCAAGTATTACATTTAAAAAGTTGTAAATAGAATTTTTTATCAAAATAATTTAATAAGTCAAACCTCTGAATAAATGCTATATAAATATATGAATTATACAGTTTGTATGTTTATATTCATGTAGACATCCGAATAAATATAAATATTCAAAATTCAATAAAAATGTTAAAAATAATTAAATTACACCATGAAATATTTTAGGAAAATATTGGGAGGGATAAATGACAACTGGTAAAAATTTTGTGGTTTTCAGGTCGGGTAGTAATCAATATTATGCAAAGAATCTTATTCATTAACATTTCGTAACATTTGGAGAATATATATAAATCCAAGTATATAATTTCTTGTTATATTTAACGTATAATAAACCCAAGGCAAAAAACTTTCATCTTTCTCTCATCCAGAGATTTTTTTTTATTATTATTAATAAAGTCCAGCACCTTTTGGCTACATGTATATGATATATATATGTATATGATATATATATGTATATGATATATATATATATATATATATGACAGACAGTAGTGAGGCCAGCTATGACGTATGCTATAGAAGCTGTGGCCCTGAGGAAAAATAACATCAGCAGGATGAAAGTAGCAGAGAAGAATACTTAGGTGGATGTGCGGTGTGACCAGAAAGGATCGTCTGAGAAATGACTATGTCAGGGGAACAGTGAAGGTTACGAACTTAGGAGCGAAAATACAGGAGGCACGGTTGAGATGGTTTGGTCATGTGATGAGGAGGGAGGACGAATATGTGGGAAGAAGGGTCATGCAGATTGATGTGAAAGGAAGGCGGAAGCGTGGGCGGCCAAAGAAGAGATGGAGGGAGCTGGTAGAAGAGGACTTGAGGATGAAGAACTTGGATGTGGTGACAGCCCAAGACAGGAGGATGTGGAGGAGACTCATTATCAACAGTGACCCGACTTAAGTGGGAGAAGCTGCAGAAGAAGAAGATATGACTTCTGCATTACTTCAACCTTGGTATCTCTCCCGGGTCTAGTCCCACTGATGAGACCTCAATAAAGGTCGAAACCGGCCTGAGTAGTGGCTTTTCCCATTACGCACAGCATTATACACGTCCGAAAGGGGGGTATGCTTTGCATTATGGGCTACATACTTATCCTCTATATACAAGTAGCACAGACGTGAATATATTTCGCGCGCAAAACATTGTTTTGCTTCCTTTGGAAAAGGATTAAAACCAAGTATATAATTTCTTGGTATGTTTAACATATACGTATATATACACGAAACGAGAAATGCAAAACACATTAAATATATACTCTAGAAAGACTATTTGCTTAGTTTCACTTTTATATTTCCTATTATGTAAATTAACAAAATTCCAATGACACATTCTAATATCCTGAGGATCAATGCAATATCAGAAATCTCTGAAAAACTAATAAATATTAAAAAAAAAACTACTTTAATTCTGCTTATTTGGTGATCGAATCAATATCAGTTTGTCAATCATTTATTGTATGTTTATGCTGATGATTTTTTTTTTTTTTTCCAGATGAGGAGTCTGACCACATATCTGGAAATTCAATTTTTCCACGTATCATTGGAACTAACTTGCAAGTGTCTGGAGGATTACACGTGCCATCTTTACCTCGCGCTGATCAGCCATCATGTCCAGTAGGCCAACCATATCCGGGCGACGTATGCAGCTATGGCCCCACTTATGATAATTATCTGTATCAGATGAAGTCAAGAAGCAGCCCATACTCCCGTTCTTCCGTACCGTATCCCAGCTATGGCACAAACCAAGGTTATAATGCCCTGTACACAGCTCGACCAAGGCAGACAAATTACGACTACACTCCCAGGTGAAACTGAGAGGAAATTCAGAACAATGAATGAATGTTACAAACTGGAAATTGGACACTGAATATAATTAGCTACGGATGTAGCAGCGAATGCTAACTGCTACTGGTGCAATGCGGATCACAATATTCCCATTAGTGCCTCACTGAAATGTGCCTTCCTAATATGCTCAACTATGGTGACGAGTACATTTCAATTCCTGACCTCCGGTTCAATGTTGTTACATATATTGTACATCTATGTAAATCTTCTTACTGTACAGTACATAGTACTGGTGTACATCACACATTGTAATAAAATATATAAGATCGAGTTTATTTTTAAATTTTAGAGGGGAAAAAATTAATACTGTATTATACGAATTCAACCACAGAACATACAGATCGCTCAACCGAGAGTGAACAATTCTCGTATCTTTAGTAATTGAACTGATCGATTGTTTTGGTGCAAAAGGAAAATACGTACGTACAGAAACTCAACATCGGAATCACCAAACCATTGTAGTGAAGGTGGTAGAGATGAATCCCAGTTAGATCACTCATGGAATAACTACTGTAGAACAATTACTATGATGTTTTCCCCTTTAAGGAGCAGAAGAGACTTTGGTGAGTTTCGTAACAGTGCATACTTAGAGGACAAAATTTTACGTCTTATCCAATAAGCATGCACTGCTGTTTTAATCATACACAAAATTATAGTTTTCAGTTTGATATAAATAGGAGGATGCGTTTATGTACAGTACTGTTGAGCAATGAAACTGTATCACATTTCAGTCCAGAAATTAACTGAGATGCATTGGAAACATCATGCCAAGGAAATAAAACATCCATACCAAGCACAAGAAAATTTATTCGAACACTTTCTCTTGTTACTCCACTATTGGTGATGGTTGAATATTATGAAAATGAAGGATGAGAACATTAATTTTATTCTGCTGCTTCAAACAAATAAACAGATAAGAGAAAACACATAATTAACTAAAATGTATTGGCTTCATACTAGTGTTGCCAAATGAAAATTACTAAAAACAGCTAAATCTTAAAAAAAAAAGAGCTAAAAAGGAATTAAAAAATAAAATTTGAAGCTAAAATTTTAAAAGTAGTAGCTAATACTTTTAAGTTACAGCATTCAAGTTGAAGTGATACTTGCATATAAGTGGCTAAATACATCTTCCATGTGGTCTTCTGCGCTTAATTCACCCACGTTTTCACTTAGATTTTCAGCTTTATTATGTGACCATCGTTCCAATATTACTCAGTGTAGATGCTGGTATATGATAGTCTGTACAGCACTTGTTGTTACGCCTGAGGTCATACTTGACTGACAAAATTGCTGTCAGCATTGGCAATTACATCTTGTTTCTTAATTTAGTTTTAACTACATTCATGGAACTAAAAATTCATTCAATTTCCGCATTAGAATTTGGAAGTATTAATAAATTTATTGCACATTGAGCAATTTCTTTAAATGGATTCATAGATACATCCAGATACATCTTTATATTCTCGTACTTCAGTCCAGAATAGCTCAGTGTTTTCTATATTTGTCCATTTATTTAAGTGGATAATATTGTACTGGTATTCAGCAGCAACATCTTTTTCTGTTTTCAGCATTATTTCTAAGATGGGAGTAGCAGGATTTTTTATATGTTTTAGGATATCGTCAACAGAAAAAGAAGACATCATTCTTATAATATTCAAGTTTTCAGGCAACCTTTGCTTAAGCTGTTGGAAGAGACCAAGAAGAAACTGTCTTGCTCTACTTCTAAGATTTCGCTCATCATTTTGCGTTATTTTCTTCTGTATCATCAACTATGAAATTTTTCTTTCAAATCTGTAACCAAGATTTGGACTAGGATCCAAATAGTCATCAATCTCTGACTCTAGAGGGTCGACTGTGGATGATGGTAGCACTAACATATTTGCAATAGAGCGAATCAAACGAGAAAGGTTTTCAAATAATCTCATCTTATCCGCACTGTTAGATTCCAAAATTTTGTTAACTTGCTGAACTCGAACTAGAACAGGATGCAAAAATAAAAGGTACAGCAGATTCCTTTCATCTATGTACTTCTTCCACAAAATTTGAGCTTTGTAACATTTCTCAGTCACACTCACGACTTCGAAGTGAGTTTTTAATTCCAACCACTGGCTGAGAATTTTGTCTACTGAAGTTCAATGGAGAGCCAATTGCTTGTTGCACAATTGCTTACAATTTTCAGAGGAGCATCATTTTCGTTGATAGTTTGATACAGCTCTTTGTATGCTGCTTGTCTTGAAGAAGAATTTGAAAACCACTTATGTTTCGGCAACTAAAAATTCTAATTTTCTTGGGAGAGATTCTGCACAGGTGTGAGACATTGCCAGTTGTAATGAATGGCATACACATCTAATTAAAATTAAGCCTTGAGTTGTTCATAAACGCCATTATTGACACCAACCATAACACTGGCATTGTCTGTACCGTTTGCAATGAGATTTTTAATGTCCAGTTCCTTGGTCAAGAGCTCTTTTTTCAGTGCAGCCACAATACCACTACCTTCACACTTTTCTAGAACCACCATGCTCAGAAATGTATGCATAATTTTGTTGAATTTCCTGCTATAATAAATGGCCATTCCTAAAATCTTATTCACTGTGATATCATTCGATTCGTCTATTAGCAAGCTGAAATTCTCATCTCCAATTAGATCTTCAAAATGCTCACTTTGAATATTCTTTACAATTGCAGAGCACTTAGTTCGGTGCATTTTTACTTTGGCTGTCTGCGATGATATTTTTGCAAAGATCTACTAGATGATCGCAACTGTTGAATGATGAGTGACAACAAAGAAATAATGCTAACCTACCTTCAAAGTTTGCGGTCTCATTAGACTTTTTCACAAGCATGTTTGTAATAGGAACAACCTTATATGGAACTGCAGCAAGGTGTTTCTTAGTTTCGCTATGCTTTACAAGCTGACAATATTTAGCAGCTATATCACATCTGCAAAACTTATAGTGGCCTTTTGTAGCATCACCAGGAACTTCACACAACCATCTACTAAACATTCCCATTTACAGCCACTCCCTCCTAAATTTTTGCTTGTAAGCTTTATTTTTCTCTTTGCTCATTTTTGAAGAAGGTTACTGCAACGAATTACGATCAGTCTTTGAAAACTTCCCACTCGCTATCGTAACTACCAACCAGAACACTGTGCAAACACTAACTTGTAACGGTGATATCAACTTTAAAATGAAAAATGGCAGACTCTTGGGCCACGTGACTGCCTGACATCATCATGCATTTGAAATGTGTACGATGCTCGTACCAAACATACAATACAATTCCTTATCAAATGCAAACATCTGGAAAACTTTTAAAACAATTACTTTAACAGTAAGTTATAAAAACAACTAAAAAGAGCTGAAACTAGTTCTGAAGGAGCTAGATTTGGAGCTAGGTGCTAGATTAAAATTTTTGGAGCTAGGGGAAAAAAAAAAAAAAAAAAGAGCTAGCAGATCTAGCTCCAAAAGAGCTAAATTGGCAACACTACTTCATACTCATCATTCAAACCAACTGACCTTTAAAGAAAACCATAAAAGGTAGGCAATTCAATTCAAACGAAAACTTAGTTCATAGACATTATTATTAAGCGACACCTCCAGGGAGTCAGGGACTCATCGAGGGAGGCTACATGCACCAGCTATCATACTTATTCTTGAATTCATTCACACTGCTTGCACTCACAACATCCAATGGCAATCCATTCCAATCATGCACCACCCTCTGAGAAAAAAATCTAGCCCTGACCCCCTTCTTAGACATTCTCGTGAAAAAATCAAATGGTTCTCTGGACCAGCCATCACATTTGAAGATATGTCCTTATAAACATGGACATTTTTGTATATGTATATATGAATAAATGGTTTATACTTGGGCATGTTTACTTTTCATTTAATCCTTATAAGGTAAAGGAAATGCCACTGTGCATAATTGTGGCAACAGCCAGTAAAAAACCATTGAAGATACCGTGCAGATTTATAAATAAACATGATTGTATAGGCAAAACCTTCGAAAAGAAATGAAACGCAAATTAAAATTACTAATCCCGAAGACTACGTAGGTTAGATGCAGTGGATTTTATGTAATAGGGTGAATATCAATGATCAAACTTTATTGCTCTGGTGTTTAGTGATTTTTAATAATAATAGACAGGTATTACGCTTGGTATTATAATTTATTTATTTATTCTTATGGCAAAAGGAATACAAAACATCTACAGGTCAATATCCAATCTGGAAAGCCAATCCAGCAGGGGCGAATGCTGGTCTTGAAATTCACCCTTGCTCTTGTTATCATTCAGGGAATGAGAGGTGTGATTGAAGTCTGATTAGCGGAATAATGAATTACTGACCATTTAAAACTATATATTTAGAAATGTATGTACATTTAATCATACAAATACAACATTTATTTTACAAATGATATGCTATCTTTTTCAATTTAGCTACTTGAATACAAATTCTACCCTACGGTTCCTCTTTATGAACTGCTCGATAACATCGTCATAAAAAGTTGGTTGTAACTTAATTTTCCCAAGCAACACGCACACTTATAAAGGCTGGCTGAAGCTCACTGATTAGAGCTACGTTGATTGCGTATGGCCTGTGTTTAAGCAACGGAGTGAAACGACGTGAAATGGCTATGCGCATGCATGAAATCACAGCGCTGCTGCTGTGAGGACTTGGAAGCTCATACAACCAAGCAAGCCAAGGTAGCGTTGACTAGACGAGCAAGCATCGGCCTTCTATACACAACGCAAAGCTCGATTATTGCCGTGCAAGCTTAAGACGTGTTCTGTCTACAAAAATAAAAGCCTAAATGGAATGCTTATAAATGCATGCATTTATTAACAAATAAATATTACTTCTTTCTCAATTAATGAGCTTGTGCAGCAAGCACAAGCACGGAGAATTCTCCCCTGCAATCCAGGGCCTCATTAGTCACCTGGTGGATGTCCTGAAGGCCACCACCATGAAATTGGCGTCTTTGGCAGTCGTTCACAATATGAGTAATCGTCTGGGCCACGGGAGAACAATCACAATACAGGTGGTCTAACAGCCTCCATTTACGTAGTAGGTAGCCACATCTGCCCTGGTTAGTTCTGATCCTGTTGATAGATGACCAAAACCAGGCTGCGGAGCATAGGGATCTTCTACCAGGAAGCCGTTTGTTGGAAGATTGTTAGACAGTATTCTCTCCACATGTCAGGTGTTGATGGTAGGTCAGTCGTCCATGAACCAGAAAGGAAACTCGTTAGATTTTAGGCTAAGACTAGGTGGATTTATGAGAGTCTGGTGCAGGGGCAGGAGTTGGTTACTCATCATTTTATTAAATTCTTTAATGGACGCTTGTCTTCTCCGTATGTTTGGTGGAGCAATGTTAGATAGGACAGGTAGCCAAGAGAGGAGTGCTTCTCACTGTCCCACGAATTGTGCACATGGTAGAATTTAGCTGGGTGTCTATAATGACAGCGTGTACTTCTTTCCCAGACATGGGCACAGTATTCTGCTGCAGAGAATGTGAGGGCTAGTGCAGATGACCTCAGAACTTCTGCACCACGGCCCAAGGTTGTTCCAGCAAGCCTGGAAATGATTGTTTCTCGTTTTAATTTTGTTGGACAGGTTGCTGATTGGTGATGTACCTTTTATAGGTTAGGCTTCTGTCCAGGCTCATGCCAAGGTATCTCGGGTGAGGCTCATGTTCTATCATTTTTCCACAGAAAGAAAGGTTGATGTGTCGATTTGCCTCTGCATTCTTCAGGTGAAATATTGTGGACACAGTTTTTGTTGGATTTGGCTTCACGTACCACTGCTTGAAGTGCTCTTCCAGGATGTTCAGGTGTGTGTTCGAGGTTGATTCCCGGTTGGCAAAGGAGGTAGATTGATGTAGGATTGCTAGGTCATCGGCATACACATACTTGCTTGAGCTGGTATGTGGTAAGTCATACATGTAGATGTTAAAGAGAGTAGGCCCAGATTCCTTCAAAATGGTCTCCACAGAGCACCGCAGACCATTGTGAAGGAATCTGGGCCTACTCTTTCTTCCACCAATATGGACCCAGATCTAACTGTTGGAGAGAATGGATTCAAAAAGCTGGAAAATTTTTTTACACCTTATATTTCCTAACTTTAGGAGGCCCCTGATCCATACTGTCATAGGCTGATGTTAGGTCAATGAAAGTGGATCCAGATTTAAGTTTCTTCTGGAGACCTGGTCACAGCAACTTCTTCCTGGCCTGAAGCCAGCTTGTTCAGTCAGGAGTGCTCTTTCGATGACTGGTGAAATTCTTTCAAAAAGCTTAAAGCTGGAGCAAAGCAAGGAGATAGGCAGATTTTTGACATCATTTGAATCTTTCCCTGGTTTGGGCATGGCTTATTTTGGCTTCCCACCAGATTTGGTAGTTTTCCAGTTATCATTTTTGAGAAAAGTGCGGCCAGCTCGTTGACCGAGATGTTTTAGAAACTCAGGGAGGATACCATCCACTCCTGTAGCCTTGCCATTCTTGGTGAGTTTTAAGGCTTCTTGTACCTCTTCCCGAGACTGGGTATACAAGTTCAGGAAGCTCGGGGCTGGTCTTTAGGATTTGTCTGATGGAAGATTGCACAATAATTTTCCTGATAGAGCTGGGACGTATCTTGGAGGTTTTCAGTAAATGATTAGCCATTTGATCAGGAGTTATCTGTTGTTTTGTGTGATGTTGGTTCTGCCCCACCTAATTTTCTCAGAAGTCACCAGCTTTTCCGGCTAGATGTGAAATCAAGTTCATGGATGGTTGAGGTCCATCTTTCCTTTCTGTTTTTATCCAGCATTGCTAGAGCTCCTTAGCAACAGTTGGGTCTTCAGTCTCTTCATATTTGGTTAAAAGTTCCTCAGTTTCCCTACTCCAGCATGGAATGTATTGTTTTCTGTAGCCTCTAGGAATAGAGGCTTTGGCTGCAGTTTTGATTAGTATAACAAATCTGGGATAGCTCGATTTGTTTCTCAAATGCATTCCAGTTGGACCTACAAAGATTCCATCTAGCGATTGGTGTTTGTCTGATGACTGGGATTGATGTGCCTGTCTCTATTAGAGTAGGCCAATGCTGACTATTAGGGAATCTGTTGAGATCTTCAGTCTTTAGAGACTATGCACAGATCTGGGGTTTAGGTTGTGTTCCATCTGGCTGAGTGGAGAGTGCCTTCCTGTTTGGTATCATAAGCCAAATACGTTATATGTATCCATCCAGTTAACAAGATTGCCATCCCAGCTGTTAGAGAAATAGCCCCACATGGTGTGATGAGAGTTCAAGTCACCAACATAGATGGCAGGGTGAGGTGGTGGCCAGTCCATCTGATCAGGCCAGGATTGCGATGGAGGTTTGCAGACATCGAAGATGGTGGTATTATGAACTTTAATACCTATGGAGTATACTGCATCAGGTACACATTGGGTTGTCCTTGAGGCCACGCTGGATGTAGGTTGCCAGGCCATGTTTGGGATGGCAGCTATAAGACACGAGAATTAGGCCTTGGATCTTTAGTCTATTGAGCACTGTGTCAGGCACATGGGTTTCCTGGAGATCCAGAATGTCAATTTCTTTGTCTTTGGCTATTTTGCCAATGACTTCGGCTTTGGATTTAGATAGTCCTATGTTTAAGGAACATATCTTGAGAGTGTTGTTTATGGGACTGCAACTTATTTTTCGAAGCTTGCCCTCCACCCAAACAAGCAACACGATCCTTGTTATTCCGGCGACGATCGAGCCGGCATGGAGCTTTTTAAGTTTTGTAATTATCATAGTCGATGCAAGTGGTCCAGGAGGTTTGGTACCTTTGGACGCCTTGTTTGAGTCATTAGCTTCATCTCTAGAGCTTCTTTTGTCTGAAGCACCAGCAATGCACCACAGGATAACACTACTGGCAGGGGGCACAGGAAGGCTGTCTCAATCCCCTCCAGTATTATAATAATATATAGGTATCTCCATGGAATTAGAATCATGGAGGGAGATCCATTATTAACACAATACCTATTATTGTCATCATCATAGACCCCCAGGTCTCTGACAATGGGTGTTGTATAGGCTCCCTCACCGAGTCCTTGACTCACCGAGGGGGGCTATACAGCACCAATACTGTCATGCTTTCATATTAGATACTCATTACTTCAACAGGCAAATTGTTCCACTCATTCTCTGCTCTCTAGTTCTCATCTGTTAACTTCTATGGATGACCCCTTTCCACATAACGAAAAATGGGTTATCTCTTGATAACATATACCCTTTCAAAAGATTATAGACCTATACCACATCATCACCTTTCTCCTGATAGCGTCCACAATCCACATACTCTCAATCTGTACTCGTAATCTACATTCCATAATCACTATATCATATTTGTTACTCTTTTTTGCAACTTTTCCACAGCTTCTTTTATCCCTTCGAACCCAGGAGACCAAATCTACGAAGGATAGTCCGGGTGCGGTCCTATCCAAGGCCTTATGAAGAGACACAATGACTTCATCATACATATCAATGTTCGTTTCAACATCGCAATTATTTTGCAATTTTTTCCTTGTGAACTTTAATTTCCTATCCACCATAACTCCAAGATCCTTAGCCTTATCAATTTCTTGTAACACAACTCCACCCATATAATAAGCCAATGGAAATCTCATTACAGCAAAGTGCATAACTGCACACTTACTGAATTGACAGACATTTGCCTGTCTGGCTTTTCAAACTATTTAGTAATCACTGTTTGTCAGCAGCATTATTGGCTTGCCTATCTTTGCATCATTAGCAAACAGCTGAACATCTGTCATGGCCATGCCAATATCACTGATATATATATATATATATATATATATATATATATGACTATAGAATAATACTGCAAGGACTGATCCCTGGAGAACACCACTTTAAGTCACCTTAAATCTGGTAGATCAACATCTTATACAACTTTCTGGTACCTATCCGTCAGCAACTTGTTTATCTAAATCAATGGTTTATATTTCAATCCCATATTCTCCAGTTGAGGCAACAGTCTTTCGAGTGGTGTCCTATCAAATGCCTTAGCAAAGTCTAACAGTTATCCCATTCAGCCATAACATTATAAAATATGAGCAGATTGCTAAAACATGATCCCCTTTAGTAAATTCATTTAGCTTGTCTCTCAACCCATTTTGGTATACAAGACCTTAGAAATTTCTCCAAAATCTCCACTCCGGAGATACTGATTATCATACATTCTTTCCAGAGCTGAGACTCAAGTTTTCCAAACATGGCAAAAACCAAGCCATTTCGGTTAAACATTTCTAACACATAATCTGATGTGCTGTTTTGGCTACCTTTGCAATATGTCCTCTAAACTTCACCTTCAAGTCCCTAGCCTCTTAAATTTTCTGCAGTTCAAGTCAAAGTGCATCACCTACCAGGACATCTATGACGAGTACAAGAAAAGTAATTTGGACACTTGCTGTTCACATTCACAATGACTGTTGACAATGTTTTTAGAAAATAGTGAGAATATTATTTTCAATGATAATTACAAAAATGAAGAGCAAGAACACGGAGGCAAATTTCAGTAGGCATAATGTTATCCTGCCTATATCATGAAAACAGATTTCATAAAGTACGAAAGTGATGGAATCCCAGCAAAGTTATAATTTTCACTTTGGCAAGTAACCACACACAGAAGTTGTATGCAAAGTGCATAGATGCAGCAACACTCAAAATGCAGCGCACATCAGTCGTTTTTGTAATTCACACAAATGATCAAATAAGCATCATTGTGACATGTTGCAGAGTAGTGTCCAAGTCAATTTTAATTAGTAACATGCCATAACAATGAAAATCATTTTAAAGGACATCCCGGTAAATTTCGATTGTCATCATGAAAGGTTCTAAACCTACTGTGTATTAGTTCCGTGGATGACCTAAGGGTTAAGTACTCTGGAAACCCTGCTGTAGATACAAAACATGGAACTTTTCAAGCTACATCAGGTGTCCAAGAAACAGAATGATGGACAACGAATTTCATTTTCCTTCTAAAGACATTCACAAATAAAAATCCATGCTGGTAGGGAGATTAGAACGCACAACCTCTTTGATTGAAGAGTGCTATTCACTTTGTCAAACAGGCTAGCAAGATACATGTTTAAACTTCGATTTTGCTCAAATTATACAGCATGTCAAGCAGAAATAATAAAAGTCCTTTAACTACTTTTATTCCCTAAATCGAGTAACTAAAGCTCCTTTAGTTTGAACTACCTTTTTGAAAACCAGCACAAGCTAGTCTTTAGTTCTTCACGGACTGTGAGCTCATGCTATCAATGAATCAAGGTTCAAAAGAGAGAAAGAGTGCGGTAGACAATTTTCGTCATCTTGTTGCTCTAAACTACAACACTAGTATTACTGTTTGTGATGGCAGGATAGCGTTATGGTGCTAACTAAATTTTGGTCCCCCAAACTAACTACACGTGTTCAAAGCAGTGAACAGTCTTGTGTAGCCATTTTTAGAGCTAAAATGGCATTTTGGTCCTAAAAAGTTAGGACTAAAACGGCTTTGCTTACTAATTTTGAGTAATCCAAAATTAGTGATTACTAGGGGAATAAAAGGCATTAGTGGATTTACTGAGTTTATTTATTGGTGAAACTTTTTAGTAGCATCCATAAAGTGGTAGACACGCGGACAACCACAATTTGGTGCCTTTGTCATGTGACGTGAAGGGAATCATGCATACTTAAATGGGGGAAAACACGAAATGTACATGAATATCAGATCATCCATGGTACTGAACTCCGCAAAATCACTTTGTTTTTACTTTAGAATTTTAAATGCAAAAACACAAAACGACAAAAAGGAAACATTTGGCAAAATCTAAACCATTTGATTGTTTTATTTTAGTTTATATGGTAGTTAAGGAGGAAGCTGCTGATATATTTGATAGACATGAAGGATATATTTCTGGACAGCAGTATGAAGAAGATTGCCCAGAGGAGAGACAGGCAGGTGGAATAAAAGAGAAGGATAACAAGGAGATATCACTGACACAGAGGTGGAAATAAGAAATTAACCCCCCCCCCCCCCGCTTTGATTCGTGCAAGCTATACCAAATGAGAAGGAAAACAATAGCGTATGTATCCTTATTCAGCAATATCATGAAATGATATTGAAATGAAATGAAAGAATGGAGCCCTGAAGCATCCTTGATTAGTTGAAAATAACAAAGATAAGGTCCATTTATCATCACATCAGTATTGATGTAGTGCACTTGAAAGTTGAAACCCACATTCACAATGCCCTTCAAGATTTTACTTCAAATCCCTTAGGCTAGGACTTTTCAGTCTATAAGTTGACTTATACTAATTAGCCAGTCTCAGCCAGTACAGGAAGGTTTTGATTCTGAAAACTCTTTTTTTTTTCCCTACAAAACAGACACACCAACTTGGGAGCACCACACGATTGAGTGTCACAATAATACCTCATAACTATTAATTCTAAATTATTAACACATGGCATGAGGACTAGATAGACAGAAACCTAACACTCCAATTGCAAAACAACAGACTAAAGATGGAAGCCTATTATTATTTGACCTCCAGGAAGGCCACACATCACCCACACTAGCTGTCATACATCCTCTTAAAACTCATTCACTAATTCAACAGGCAAAATATTCCACTCTGCTCTGTGAGAGAAAAGAGAGATTGTAGTTTTGGCATCCTTTGACAGGGAATGTCAGATTCAGTGGCAGCTTGTACATAAGCAATGCAACACTGCAGCACCCTCCAAGGAAAAAAACAAAAAATTAAATTTTGTTTGTGTTTATAAATAATAACAATGCATACAACATTATATAAATGCAATACAGCATGTTAAAGGTTACAGCTTATTTCAAAATTGCTTGAATAATAAATAATTGGAACTGTTCGATTAACACTTTAGATTACGAAACAAATGCACTGCGATCTATCACAGTGTCAGAATTATCACTGCACGTAACAAGTGAATCCGACACTGCTGGTAGAGCAGTGTCACTACAGATAAATTGTATGCTTGCACGTGTTATTTCTGTGAGATAGGAAACTTTTAACTACCTTAGCCACCTAACATTTAAAAAAATGTTAGGTAGCTAAGGTGAAATAATCAAATATATTATTGGTGTGTGTTCCTGGTGAGGGTGAAATATTTTTGGAAAAATATTTCACCCTCATCACAAACACACACCAATAATAAAAGTTTCGTATCTCACAGAAATAACGTGCGTGAAAGCATACAATTTATCTGTTACGTGCAGTGACAAGTGCAAACGAAAATCGGTGAATCTCAAAATTCTCAAAGTATGTAAATTTACATATTCTCGAATATGTAAATTTAATTATTAATAAACTGATTAATGATTAGGAAAAAACGAATTATTTTTCATATGCAGCACCCACACTTAAAATTTTAAAAAGGCACAAACACCCTTCCATTTAGATGTAATCATGCAGGGTGTAATTTGGAGTGTTAAGATGGGCTGTGGCTTTCGTGGCAGAGATTTGGAGTTGTCAGAAACAGAACATCAGGTTTGGATATCTGAAATAATGTGATAATGCCCATCATTTAAGTTAGTATCAATGCTACAAATATTGGTGAAGTCGATAAGGAAATTATTTTAAAAATATAAGACTTATTGTTAAACTGACCATAGATTTTTAAGTCGTACGTATGTTCGTACAATATTGCCTACCGGTTTCGCTAGTAACTGACTAGCTTTTTCAAGGCTTGCACAATACAAAAAAATGATAAATGCAAAAAAGGTTTAAGAATACAAAAAAACTTTAGTATCTGTTAGGTAGCTAAGGTAACACGTTCGCATGACGTCTGTATGAATTGTGACTTTCTACTAAGTATCATGAACACGCGTAATATGATTATTCGCGTACTGTAATTCAGTTGAACTGAGGGAATTAATCAGATTTTTCCAAGTATCGTTCAGTATGGCCCCTTGATTTCTGTGTAGGTTGCTGCCCATACGTAGCACTACTGCTGCTGATTTAAATAATCGATGTCTGTAATCTTCATCTACGTAGGGCATAGAGCTGTTATTCCAGTCTATAGTGTGGTTCGAAGTTGAAAAGTGATGTGCTAACTCGGAGGTGATCATTCTGTTGTGATTTACATCTCCAACATGTTCTTTCTGTCTTATTTCCAGGCTTCTCAAAGTTTGTCCAATGTAGGAAAGACCGCATGTGCATGGAATATTATACACACCTGGATATTTATAAAATGGAACACTGTCTTTAGGAGATCTTAGAACCTGTCTGATGCTAGTAGTTATGTTAAATACAACCCTGATGTTATGGGCCTTTAACAATCTTGCAATTTTGGTGGAAATTGAACCCATAAAGGGGATGACTGCTGTTGAAATTTGCTGGGAGATTATTCTTTCTTGTTGGTTATCTTTGTATAGGAATTTGTTGTTGATGTTTCGAGGATAACCATTTTGCGATAGTGTTATAGCAATTTGGGACAGTTCTGTCTGAACTTCTTCATCGTCGGAGATAAAGTTTCTGGCTCGATTTCCCAACATGTGGATGATGCTCTGTTTATGTGACCTATGATGGTTTGAAGAATAATGTAGATATCGTCCAGTGTCCGTAGGTTTTTTGTAAATGGAGAGTTTGAAATTGTTACCTTGTCTTTTAACTAGTATGTCCAAGTCACATTCCTAAAATGGACTTTATGTGTGGAATTGAAAAAAGTCTCTACCCACTACCACAAGCTGTAGCATACAATATTAGATTCGAAAGCATGCTCATCCTAGCAACAGCAAAACAACTAAAACTTAATACCACTCCATATGATAGGAAAGCTATTCAGAACTTGAGGAAGAACAAAGAAATAATAATAATAACTAAAGCGGACAAGGGGAATGCCACCATCATCCTAAACTCAAAAGACTATTTCAAGAAGATAAACGACTTACTATCAGAGAGTTCCACGTACAAAATCCTACCATGAAGAACCATAATGAGACAAACTTCCTGATCCGTAACATGAATACTTGGCCTGAAGAACTAAAATGACAGCTTAAATCCTCACATTCCATTACTCCTAGACTGTATGAAGTGCATAAGGAAGAAGTGCCACTTCGTCCGATTGTGGATGGCAGGTCCTCCCCCACTTACCTATTGGCTAAGCACCTAGGGAACTTACTTAAGGGAAAAATTAGACAAACAGAATCCTACATAAAAAATTCTCAACACTTTGTTGACAAACTCAAAAATGTGAAGATAACACAAACAGACATAATGGCCAGTCTAGACGTAGTACCCTTATTCATGAATGTACCAGTAGAAGAAGTCATGAACATTATCAAAGATCTCTTTCCTGCTGATATTAAAGATGTTCAAGCATTGCCTACAATCAAATTTCTTCAAAGTTAACAACAAGGTATACAAACAATTAGAAGGCCTAGCCACTGGCAGCCCTCTATCACCACCATGTGTAGAGCTTTTCATGGAGAAATTTGAAAATAAAATCTTCACCAACATTACTCCTAAACCTTCAATATGGTGGAGATATGTGGATATCTTCATCGTATGGCAGGACAACATGGAAAACCTACATATGTTTGTCAATAGAATCAACTCACACCACAATAAAATCAAATTTATTCGAAATAGAAAACACCGAACAACTATACTTCTTGGACATACTAGTTAAAAGACAAGGTAACAATTTCAAACTCTCCATTTACAAAAAATCTACGGACACTAGTATATCTACATTACTCTTCAAACCATCGTAGGTCACATAAACAGAGCATCATCCACATGCTGAGAAATCGAGCCAGAAACTTTATCTCCGATGATGAAGAAGTTCAAACAGAACTGTCCCAAATTGCTATAACACTATCGCAAAATGGTTATCCTCAAAACATCAACAAATTTCTATACAAAGATAACCAACAACAAAGAACAGTCTCCCAGCAAATTTCAACAGCAGTCATCCCCTTTATGGGTTCAATTTCCACCAAACTTGCGAGATTGTTAAAGGCCCATAACATCAGGGTTGTATTTAACCCAACTACTAGCATCAGACAGGTTCTAAGATCTCCTAAAGACAGTATTCCATTTTATAAATATCCAAGTGTGTATAATATTCCATGCACGTGCGGTCTTTCCTACATTGGACAAACTTCGAGAAGCCTGGAAATAAGACAAAGAACATGTTGGCGATGTAAATCACAACAGAACGATCACCTCCGGGTTAGCACATCACTTTTCAACTTCGAACCACACTATAGACTGGGATAACAGCTCTATGCTCTACGTAGATGAAGATTACAGACATCGATTATTTAAATCAGCAGCAGTAGTGCTATGCATGGGCAGCAACCTAAACAGAAATCAAGGGGCCATACTGAACGATACTTGGAAAAATCTAATTAATTCCCTCAGTTCAACAGAACTACAGTACAGTATTCTAAGCGAATAATCATATTACGCGTTTGCATGTAACGAGTGTTCATGATAGATACTAAAGTATCTATCATGAACACTCGTTATTCTATATTCAGGTACTAAAGTTTTTTGTATTCTTAAACCTTTTTAGCATTTATCATTTTTTTTTCTGTACTGTGAAGCTTTGAAAAAGCATAATTAGTGAAACCGGTAGGCAATATTGTACGAACATACGTTACGAATTAAAAATCTATGGTCAGTTTAACAATAGGTCTTATATTTTTTAACATTTTATGACCAAAAATATGTATAATTTAAAGGAAATTTTTTGTAACTTTTTTGAGCTTTTAAACTGTTTTGGGAATTTTTGAGGTGGTTTATTTTTTAATTTAACTTAGAAGACTTCACATCTGTTATTTATCTGAAGCATTCACAATCATGCCACAAAGGCATTTAAACTCAGCCTGTAGGCTGAAGAGAGCTATCAACTCAGTATCAATATTAAAGTTAAGTGATATAAATTAAGTTTCATTTTTCTTTTAACATGATAGAAACCACCTTTTTAAAAAGTGTCAATGATATTATGAAAGAAACATGAATATATCTCTATGAAAATTTAGCTTTTTAATATGAAAAAAAAAAAAAAAATTAACTTTTGTATTAAATTAACCTTTTATTATTCTGCTAAAATTTCACTTCAAATTGTAATAAAAACAAATTAATATATCAAAAAGGCTCATGATTTATTGTTTACCATATTTCAAAAATACACCATGGAATGTTATAATTAATAATAACCATTAAAAACAATTTCAACACTCTCTACAGGAGATCGTGAAAGGTAGTTCCATTATAGCCCACATCTGCTTTATTCATATTAATGTAGTTTATATACATTCTGGAAAAAAAAAAAATAGTGAGTGAAAATGATTATCAACAAATTAACATTTAAAATAATGCAAAATGCTTCTTTAAATAATAGGGAACTAGGGAATAATATTATAATGGATCTACTAAACAATATGAAATTCTTCTTTGAACCCTAAAAAGTCTAAGGGTTCAAAGGAAAGTCCTTTTCATTCACTAATACCCAAACACTTATATCTATTTTTGAACATATTAATTAAAGATGTACTCGGCACATCTAATATCAGCCCATTAAACTATAAGAGCCAACTCTACTCTACCTCATATGCTCCCTGACCACCCCATTAGTTGACTTCCAAGGAGGATCCCAAGTTATCAGGATTATCATATTATTAATAAGAAAATATGAATTAATGCACATTCTGAAATCCCATCCAGCCTGACTGCAGTATTCAAATCAAGCTCTCATAAGAGCTTTAAGTACCTTGGCTACTAGTTCATCTGAGACTTTCCTATCAATTGAATTCAATAAAATTATTCTTGTATGGTTATTCTTTCTTTTACTTGTACAGAAAATAAAATTTTCCTTGGCTTGTTTTGACTAATTCTTTTCATATTCTGATTTCTCTTTTAGCCCCATGGCCATCACTCTTCTAGTCTGCTGCTTATTCTGCTCCTGAGCTTCATCAATGTTCTCTTTTTTATGCAGATCCTGCTTTAAAGTATCATTGATCCATTCTTCCATGAAATTCCCCCAAACTCTGGGAATGTCTCAGAAAGAATTTCCTTCTGACATTCTTTGACCACTTCCGTGCATTGCTGATTTGTCTATACGTCAACACCTTTAAGCTTCTTCTCGGTTTAATGATAATCACCTGTTTTTTAGTTCCACGGTCCCATTTTGGTCGAAGATTTCACATGCATAGTCACCTCCTAAGTCAAAAGTGACTGATGACTCACCAATTAAAGTCATAACAGTCATCTCATTTATAGAAAAGAGAGAGATCCCCATATTCTGTTATTAGATCCAATGAGAATTCTTGTAATGTAAGTCCATTCCATCATGCTTCTTAACATAGTTATCCCTTAATAATTCTATAAAATAGCATACCTTCATCTTGTATGCATTCTCCATCTTCAGGTGTATATCAGAATAATTCAAATCCCGCATAACTTTACTTGTTCTTTATATTTATAAGCTTTATCTTGCTATGCAGTTCGATCATTATCTGTAGTAGCACTCAGTTGTGCATTTTATCCTGTTAACCTGTATTTCTCAAACTACTAGCACCACTGGAGATTTCTACTCTGGTTGGATCACATTCTCTGCAGTCATTAGCAGTATCCTCCCTACACTATTTTGCCTGTTCTCCCCAAATAAAGTGAACTCATCGATAGCAGTAGCATCCCTCAATGTCAGCCATGTCTCATCAACAAATAATTTTTGTCCCACCTAAGAACTCATGATGTAAGTGTACATCAGTGTTCCCCAAACTTTTTTGAAAAGTTTGGGGAACACTGATGTACACTTACATCATGAGTTCTTAGGTGGGACAAAAATTATGAGATGGAACACTTTCCATCTCATAATGTATTTATGGAACACACTTATATTTAAGGAATAATTATAATTAATGCTCAAATACATATTATTTTTGAAAACAAAATCAAAATATACATATAAAAATTATAAAATTAGGTGAAACTAAAAGCTGTATTCTACATAATAAAAGATATATATATATACATACACACACATACATACATACCAAAACAAAATAAATTATGATTTTTAAAAGGAAAAAATTTGGAATTATTTGGGATTGGTGTTTCTTTGTCTTTACATCAAAAATATTAAATAAAATAGAAAACTATTTTATATTTTATTAAAAATATAAAACATTGTACCTAAAATATTTTATTTTTTTTAACTATTAATTGCAATTTTTCACAGAACACAGTTTGGGAAATGCTGGTGTACATGAATGATACAAACCATCCATCATGCCAATGAGCAGTCTGATAACTCTTCAAACATTACCAGTTTCAAATAGTGAGCTGGGATTGATTCCTCAACCTCTTCCCCCATTCCCACTATATTTCTATAGTTTCACATTTCTTCCTTGACCAAACTAATTTTGCCATTTCTTTGTGTTATTTTCTCATAGTTACAACTTTTTAACTTAACATACATGCCCTCACCTTCATGCAACTATTTAGACATCCAGTTTCTTGCCTATATGACATTTCACTCTTTCACCAATTTTTTAAAGTCTAATGCTAAACAGATTCAAATGTAATTCAAATGTATTACATTTAAATTACATTTGTCCATCAAGATCACCTCATACATCAACGTACTGCACACTCTTCTGCAGTCTACTCACTATATCATTTGCAATCACAGCTCCACAACAGCTAACTCATGTTACACACTTGCAACACTGGCATCTTGCCTCTTTTGCTCTTTTCACCTCAAACAACTATTTCATATCTTCTTGAATATCCAAACTTATCTCCAATTAAATCTTTTCATCTGACCAACACTATCTCACCCACTCATTCTACATGCTTACATACAGCCTTAGTTATGTCATAAATCTTTGCACATGGAAAACACACTAAAACTTTCAGTGCTTGCTCATTTAGTCAAGACCTATTTAGACCATAATCATAAATTACAGTAAATCACCAGATCCTTTTTTGTCCATTTCTGATTCCTTATACTTTTATTTCTTCACATCTCATTTCCTTTCTTACCTTTCCTGTTATTTGCTAAGTGCTTTTCTAGTTTCACTAACTCCCATGTGGTTTGTAAAACACTCAAAGCTTTTCTTCTTTTCTGCACTTCATTATTCCCTTCTTGCATACAACATTTCAATTCATGCTCACATTGCTCCTAACTAGTGTCGCTAATAAGCCATGTCATTTGCTCCCACATTCAAAATTCCACTCATTCAATATGCACAGTGGTCAATCTGCCTAATCAATACACCTACTTCTGATGTTCTCACACCATATTTTCTCCACAAACTCTTACACCTTCAACAATAGATACATTCTACAATGTTTTTTTAATATCAAATTCAAACAAAGTACTCGCAGCCTCCAGATTTAAACTATTATACACTATATCAACATATATAAAATGAGTCATCAACTATGCACATGATTATTTAAAAACACAGCTGATTACTAATTATAAAAAACTCATGCTAATAAATCTTAAATATAAAAATGCATCTGTCAACATCAACTACAATGTGCATAGCATCATGAATCAAAAGTTTCTCTGGTCTGCAACCTCAAATGGGTAGAAAAGCTTATGTATTTGTAGTTCATGTTTAGTTTATTTAATAGTTTTAATTCACAAACAGAAGAATATAAGAAAATATTTATTTACTTGTTTCATGACAGTTTGCCAGTATTATACCCAGAATCTTCAGAGCACAAAAAAGTGTCATCACAGTACACAAACAAAAACAACTAGTTAACAGTGGGATCCATTTAAAATTGTAACAAACACAAGGAGCTAAATAAATTTAGTTTAATCCTTTATCCAAGTATGAGCAAACAAAGTTTGCGCCTGAAAGTATCTTCAGGACTGGGGTAAGGTGGTACAACACCAGGACACTCCTTGCAAAGGTGGAGCAAGATACCAACACTCCTATCTCAGTATCTCCCATAATGCAAAACCCAGTCCTGAAGATACTTTCAGGGACAAACTTTGTTTGCTCACACTTGGATAAAGGATTAAACTAAATTTATTATACTCTAACCAAGTGAAAAATAAACTTTCAACAAGGAGCTTAATTTGATCTTAAAATGCCTGTCTTCCAGATTTTTGGTAAAGAGATACAGCCATATTTGTTGAGGTTTGGAAAAAGTTTTAAAACTGTTGCTGATATTCTAAAATATTTCCCTGACTTATGATTTCTGGATAGCACAGATATTTTTTTACATTTGATCCTGTGTGAAAGAGTATCCAAAGCATGGTCTGCTAGTCTTCACTTGCTATAATGATGGTGCCAAATGTATTTTTTATGTACCCAAGTCACAAGTACAGGGCACACTTCATACACTCCTGGATGCAATAAAGGAGAGAGTTTGTCCTTAGATGAACAGATGACGACTGTCAACTTGATATATGGTTTAAATGTGGTGAGGAGCTGAAACTGTTATTTATTATAACTGGATATATGGATAATAAATAAACCTATTTACTAAACATTCTGGATATCTTTTCAGATGCATATCCTAATGTATAGGATAGTAACAGTTTTGTTGTAGTCTAGTTTATTAGGTGAGGAGTATATTTAATATTTTCAACATTTAGTATTTTAGTAATTTGCCAAATTTAATTAGTTTGGCCAATGCTCACTAACTTTGTGATATTCTAAACCCTGAACTGTGGGCAATCCTTCTTGATATCACGAAGTTGCAGCAGATAACGAATTAAAAAAAAAAAAACTGGTGAGATCTTTTTGAGCAATAAATACAAAATGTTATACTCAGGCAATGACAATCAAGGAAAAGAAGGAGTAGCCATAGTATTCAACACTAAATACGAGGCTAATCTTCTTGAATGGCAGGCAGTCTCAAGTAGAGTGATGTGGGCAAATATCAGAATGGGGAACTGCACAATGAGACTTATTTGTGCCAATGGTCTTCACAGAAGGTTCTACTAATGTACAAGTGGAGGAATTTTTTTCAGGCTTTTAGAAAGCAACTAACACAATGAAAAAGGAAAAGTTGGTCCTTGTTGGGGATCTAAATAGCAGAGTAGGAAATGATTGTCAGACATACAAAAATATTTTGGGAAAATTTGGAGAAAAGAGCAAAGCTAATAATAATGGCAAATACTTGTTGGATTTCTGCTCAGGACATGGACTAGTTATTACTAACACCATGTTCCAACATAAAAATCTGCACAAATTCACATGGAGAGAAGAGGCAAGGAATAAGAAAAGTCTCATTGACTATGTTATTGTTGATAGTGATGTTTTCTCCCTGGTACAGGACACCAGAGTGTACAGAGGATTTGAAATTGGAAGTAATCACTATTTAGTCTTGAGCAGAAAAAAATTGAATTTCACATTGAAAAGAATAACATGTAAGAAAGCTTTAAAGCGAATAAAAGTTGAGCAGTTCTCAGATGTGAACTGTAGACTAAAATACACAAAGATTATTGAAGAAAAAATGAAACAATTTGAGAACAGGAACCAAACCTTGGAGATTCAGTGGCAAGACTTGAAGAAAACCCTGATTGATTCAGCCAGAGAGGCATGTGGTGAGGTTGTCTGCAAGGACAGAAAAATCAGAACTCCATGGTGGACACAGAAAGTCAAAGAGGCAGTGAAGGAAAAGAAGAAGGCATATCAAAAATTCTTGGCAAATAAATCAGGTTGTGCTCTTAGAGAATACAGAGACAAATGTAAGAAAGCTAAACACTGTGTAAAACTAGCTAAACAAAAGTCATGGGAGGACTTTGGCAAGAACATAGAAAATAAATATCAAGAAGGTGGTAAGATATTCTGGAGTTTGTTGAAGAAGCTTAGAAATGGAGGAAAGAGTGCTGTAAAAGGAGTTAGAGATGATAACGGTTACATGAAAACAGGAGAAAAAGATATCCTTGAAGTATGGAGTAATTACTTCGAAAAATTGCTAAATGAAACAAGCAGTGATAGCATAGGGGTAAAAAAGACTCAACAGGCATACAGTCAGGAATACATATCCATACTTGAAGTAGAAAAAGCCATCAAAGGCTTCAAAAGTGGAAAGGCAGCAGAAATAGATGATATTCGACCAGAAATGCTGAAATATGGTGGTATAAAAGTCTGACAGTGGCTGCACTGCATAGTTCAGAAGTCCTGGACAGAGGGAGAATTCCCGATGATTGGAGTAGAGCTCTCATAGTACCCATATATAAAAAGGGAAATAAAACTGAATGTGAAATTATAGGGGTATTTCCCTACTGAGTGTGCCTGGTAAGATTTATGCAAGCATACTTGAGAAACGGTTGAGAAGAATTGTGGAAGAAAAGCTTGGTGAAGAACAAGCTGGATTCAGGCCAAATAGAGGCTGTCAGGATCAGATCTTCACTTTACGACAAATAGTTGAAAAATTATGGGAATATAACAAAGATTTGTATTTAAGTTTTGTCGATCTAGAAAAGGCATATCAGAAGGTCGCAAGGGAGAAGCTATTCAATACACTACAGTTTTATGGTGTCAATGGGGCATTATATCAAGCAATAATTAGTCTCTATTTGAGTTGTAAGTCAGCAGTTAGAATTGAAGGAAGTACAGGAAGATGGTTTAATGTTAAATCTGGTGTCAGACAAGGATGTACATTATCCCCTCTGTTATTCATTATCTATATGGATCACATTATGAAGGAAAGTGGTATTAAACCTGATATCAAAATTGGAGATGTTAATGTCTGGTCTTTGCTTTATGCGGATGATGTAATACTTCTAAATAAATCCGCTACAAGTCTGCAAGATTCCCTGACTAAATTGAATAACTGTTGTAATAGATATGGTATGAAGGTCAGCAATAAAAAGACAAAGACAATGAAAATAGGCAGAATCGTTGAAAATGTCAACTGTGCTGTCAATGGAGAACCTGTGGAACAACTAAAACATTTCAGCTACTTAGGCACGATTTTAGTGAAGATGGTAAATTAAATAGGGAAATAGACAACAGACTCAACAAAGCTGGTATGGTAGGAAGTCAATTGAATAAATTGACTACCATATGGAATAAGAGAGAAATTAGTCAAAACACTAAATCAGCTATACAAGACAGTGTTCAAAGTTTTAACTTATGGATCTGAGAGCTGGATCAGAAATAAAACACTTGACCAAAGACTAGAGACCGCAGATATGAGAGTCCTGAGAAAGATTAGAGGTGTGAACAAATGGCATCAATGGCAATATCATATTAAAAACGAGGATGTTAGGAAAGAACTTGACATGTCAGCATCCAGGAATGCGTTAGCAGAGCTAACCTCGGGTGGTATAGTCATTTAAACAGAATGGGCAAGGAAAGATTAGCATAACAAGTGTTCTCTGCCAGGTTGGCAGGAAAATGACCCAGAGGAAGACCAAGATATAGGTGGATTGATATGGTAAAAAGTGCCTTAGACGATAGAAATATAACATCTGATAATGTTGGAGTCTTGACAAGTAACAGACCGATTTGGAGGAAAATTGTAGATAGGAAGCTAGTAATGATGTAAATTCTTCATATAGTACTATCATATCATGTACACCCCTTGAGGGTACAGGCAGGAATTTGATGATGATGACGATGGAAAAAAAAAGTCAAAAGTCACTGGAAAAAATTTGAAATCCTCTAACGTCATAGCACTACTGGACAACCACAATTACAACAAGACCATGTCGTAAATTTATCATCAGTAGTCCTAACAGAAGAAGATGTCTGTATGTCAAGCCGAGGTCATACTTTTGTCGTTACACATAGGCAGGCAAGTTCCAAAAGTAGAAATGACGGTGTAATGAACATGGAATATAGAACCTGTCTCCAGTTATAGCTAATAACACCTGTTTGGATGTGACTAACCAAATCTAAACCTCCCTAAAGCAATATGCCACACATAAATACACAAAAATCAGTACCTTAAAAGAACTAACACTGATGAAGGTAATAGCACTGTAATAATGAATCAAACAGAATATGAAAAAAACAAACTGTATATTTCTTTTAGAAGATCATTCTACATATAAAATCATAGATTGTGATCTTCAATCATTAAGATCGCTTCCTGGCTTAAAGTAACTGTTAACATACTCCTTTTCACATAAAGCCACCCAAGAATATATGGAACACCAAAAATTCATAAATAAAATGCACCTATGTCCAATTGTTGATAGTATAAACAGTCCTACATACAAACTTGATAAACATTTGACTAAATTACTAGCTTCTTTCACAGGTAATTCTTACTCATTTGTAAAATATTCTGTTCACCTAAAAAGTGTATTAAATCATATTTTAAAATGTTCAGACATGATGATTACTTTCAATATCAGTTCACTATAGACTAATGTACCATAAACAGAGACACATGATTTCTTAAAAACCACATTTCCCTGTAGACATATTTGAATTTACAGGACAGCAAAGGTTGGTCAATTGGTAGAGCCTCTGCTACTAATGGCTGATGCAAAAAGTTAAGCAAGTTTGAGCGGGGTTAGTAGTTGGAAGGGTTTAATTGTTCGATGTTATTGGCACACTCTCCCTCGATGAGTCTTTGGACTTCCTGGAGGTGTCACTTTTTTTTTTTTTTTTAAAATAATAATAATAATCATTTTTATTGATTTCTAAAATATTTACACATATATAATGATCATCTTGAGTGACATTCCAACTTATAATTTTTAAAAATTCTGCACTAAGTTCTGCATGTATAGTTCATTTTCTACATTGGATTTCGATTAAAAATTTAATTGAAATCCAATATAGAGGCAAAAAGTATACAACACATGTTCTTCTAATATTAACAATGAAGATTGTACAGAATTTTCTTATAATGAATGACTAATATAATAATGTTAATAATAATAATAATAATAATAATAGTAATTTTTTGACAGTGACAAGGTTTATTATCATACAGAGTATTTATCTATATATACATGTAGATTTTCTGTACATTACAAGGATTCAGTACAACATGCAGATAATAATAATAATTATTATTATTATTACATTATTTTTTCATGTTACATAAGAGTATTATATTAATGATATTATCACATAATAATCAGTATCTTCAGTTATATTATTGTTGTATACTTTACTAACTGTTTTATTACATAATCTGCTTCTTTGGTTATAAGGATTATGTGTGGTTGAGTGAGGCGAGTTAACCCCATCTACTTCGAAACTTGGGTTAGCTTTTGTGAAGAGAATGGAATTTAGGCTTCACTATTTATATTGTTGCTACTGTTTATGTATGGGATGTTGGCATTGGATGCTAGTGATTTGTGATGTGTAAGGGTCAAAGCTGTATAACTGAGAGGAGACCTCCACATAGCCTTTAAAGGAATGCGGAGAACCGACCAGGGCTTCTGACCTAATGTCCAATCCTCACCTTCTCGTGGTGCACCCTGTTGGGTATCTACTTTGATACTGAACGAACGAGGATGGGCTGGCAATTTGGGATTTAGCCGACCAAATTGTATTCTTATTGGTTAAACCAAAATAAAAAATGATGGTACAACATGACAAAATTTCATGCCGGCTGGGGCGTCGCCCGGTTAAACAAGGCCCCCGTTGTTTTCGCCAGGGAACCAGGGCGAACAGCGAAAAGTCAGCTACTGGAACAAATCTGAAAACAAACCCCAACTCAACATCACCAGAGTTAAAGATCGGTACTATCAACGTAAGAAGCCTGAATGGCAAAGAAATGGAGCTAGCTGAGGAATTAGATAAGTACCAGATCGACATAATAGGGGTGACTGAAACAAAAAAGACCAAAACTGGTGAGATCTTTCTGAGCAATAAATACAAAATGTTATATTCAGGCAATAACAATCAAGGAAAAGAAGGAGTAGCCATAGTATTCAACACAAAATACGAGGCTAATCTTCTTGAATGGCAGTCAGTCTCAAGTAGAGTAATGTGAGCAAATATGAGAATGGGGAACTGGACAATGAGACTTATTTGTGCCTATGGTCCCACAGAAGGTTCTACTAAGGTAGAAGTGGAGGAATTTTTTGAGGCTTTAGAAAAAGCAACTGACACAATGAAAAAGGAAAAGTTGGTCCTTGTTGGGGATCTAAATAGTAGAGTAGGAAATGATTGTGAGACATACAAAAATATTTTGGGAAAATTTGGAGAAAAGAGCAAAGCTAATAATAATGGCAAATATCTGTTGGATTTCTGCTCAGGACATGGACTGGTTATTACTAACATCATGTTCCAACATAAAAATGTGCACAAATTCACATGGAGAGAAGAGGCTAGGAATAAGAAAAGTGTCATTGACTATGTTATTGTTGATAGTGATGTTTTCTCCCTGGTGCAGGACACCAGAGTGTACAGAGGATTTGAAATTGGAAGTGATCACTATTTAGTCTTGAGCAGGATAAAATTGGATTTCATATTGAAAAGAATAACATGTAAGAAAGTTTTAAAGCGAATAAAAGTTGAGCAGCTCTCAGATGTGAACTGTAGACTAAAATACAGAAATATTATTGAAAAGAAAATGAAAGAGTTTGAGAACAGGAATCAAACCTTGGAGATTCAGTGGCAAACTCTGAAGGAAACATTGATTGATTCTGCCAGAGAGGCATGTGGTGAGGTTGTGTGCAAGGATAAAAAAATCAGAACTCCCTGGTGGACACAGGAAGTTAAAGAGGCAGTGAAGGAAAAGAAGACAGCATATCAAAAGTTCCTGGCAAATAAGTCAGCTTTTACTCTTACAGAATACAGAGACAAATGTAAGAAAGCTAAACAGTGTGTAAAACTAGCTAAGCAAAAGTCATGGGAGGACTTTGGCAAGAATATAGAAAATAAATATCAAGAAGGTGGCAAAATATTCTGGAGGTTGTTGAAGAAGCTTAGGAATGGAGGAAAGAGTGCTGTAAAAGGAATTAGAGATGATAAAGGTGAAATGAAAACAGGAGAAAAAGATATCCTTGAAGTATGGAGTAATTACTTTGAAAAACTGCTAAATGAAACAAGCAGTGATGACAGTACAGTGATAAAAAACACTGACCAGGCATGCAGTCAGGAATACATATCCATACTTGAAGTAGAAAAAGCCATCAAAGGCTTGAAATGTGGAAAGGCAGCAGGAGTAGATGATATTCGACCAGAAATGCTGAAGTATGGTGGTATAAGAGTCTTACAGTAGCTGCACTGCATAGTTCAGAAAGCCTGGACAGAGGGACGAATTCCCGATGATTGGAGTAGAGCTCTCATAGTACCCATATATAAAAAGGGAAATAAAACTGAATGTGAGAATTACAGAGGTATTTCCCTACTGAGTGTTCCTGGCAAGATGTATGCAAGTATACTTGAGAAACGGTTGAGAAGAATTGTGGAAGAAAAGCTTGGTGAAGAACAAGCTGGATTCAGGCCAAATAGAGGCTGTCAGGATCAGATCTTCACTTTACGACAAATAGTCGAGAAAGCATGGGAATATAACAAAGATCTGTATTTAAGTTTTGTCGATTTGGAAAAGGCATATGACAAGGTGCCAAGAGAGAAGCTATTCAATACGCTGCAGTTATATGGTGTCAATGGGGCATTATATCAAGCAATACTTAGTCTTTATTTGAGTTGTGAGTCAGCAGTTAGAATTGAAGGAAGTACAGGAAGATGGTTTAATGTTAAATCTGGTGTGAGACAAGGATGTACATTATCCCCTCTGTTATTCATTATCTATATGGATCACATTATGAAGGAATGTGGTATTAAACCTGATATCAAAATTGGAGATGTTAATGTCAGCTCTTTGCTTTATGCGGATGATGTTATACTTCTAAATAAATCCGCTACAAGTCTGCAAGATTCTCTGACTAAATTGAATAGCTGTTGTAATAGATATGGTATGAAGGTCAGCAATAAAAAGACAAAGACAATGAAAATAGGCAGAATCATTGAAAATGTCAACTGTGTTGTGAATGGAGAACCTGTGGAACAAGTAAAACATTTCAGCTACTTAGGCACAATTTTTACTGAAGATGGTAAACTAAATATAGAAATAGACAACAGAATCAGCAAAGCTGGTATGGTGGGAAGTCAATTGAATAAATTCATATGGAATAAGAAAGAAATTAGTCGGAACACTAAATTAGCTGTATACAAGACTGTGTTCAAACCAATTTTAACTTATGGATCTGAGAGCTGGGTCAGAAGTAAAACACTTGACCAAAGACTAGAGACCGCAGATATGAGAGTCCTGAGAAAGATTAGAGGCGTGAACAGATGGCATCAATGGCAATATCATATTAAAAATGAGGATATTAGGAAAGAACTTGACATTGTCAGCATCCAGGAATGCGTTAGCAGAGCTAATCTCAGATGGTATGGTCACTTAAATAGAATGGGAGAGGAAAGATTAGCAAAACAAGTGTTCTCTGCCAGGTTGGCAGGAAAACGACCCAGAGGAAGACCAAGATATAGGTGGATTGATACGGTACAAAGTGCCTTAGACGATAGAAATATAAGATCTGATAATGTTGGAGTCTTGACAAGTAACAGAATGATTTGGAGGAAAATTGTAGAGTGGAAGTTAGTAATGATGTAATTTTTTCATGTAGTACTGTCATATCCTGTACACCCCTTGAGGGTACATGGCAGGAATTTGATGATGATGATGATGATGATGGTATATTAACTTTGTTGGTATATTTTCCAGAGTTCATGTTTTAATCTTCTGTAATTATCTATGCGTTTTAAATTTCTTGGTAGGTTGTTGAGTTGCATGGGTATCTGATGTGATCCCACAAAAGAACCGTATGAATTGTTGAAGGGTTTAGAAATGTAGAGAGTTGTTATAGATCATGTTATACGATATGCGTCTCTGTTGTTTCGATAGGTGATGTTGAAGTAATTCCTTGTTAATGTCATTTAGTGTTTCAGGTTTTTAATACTCAGAATTCTGTGTATAGCCATGTGCTTGTCGGAATTGGTTGTTGCGTGTAAGATGTCCAGATCACTGTTGACATGATTTTCCTGTGTAATGTTTCTAATTTTGTTAGGTGGCTGTTTGATGTGTTTGCGTAGACTGTTATTCCGTATTTGAGTAGGGATTCGCAGATACCGTGATATAGGAGTTTTCTATTGTTGGATGGAATAATGTCTTTAACTTGGAAGAGTTTTGCTGCGATGATCCGGAGTTTGGTGTGTAGGTATTCTATGTTTTGTCCATTTAAGGTCGGAATCTATATAGAGACCGAGGTATTTTGCATGTGTTACAGATTTGATTTCGGGACATTGGCAGGTATTTTTGTTGTTAATGCAGCGGTATTTGTGACAGTGTATCGATAGTGATGCGGGGCATATGATTCTTGGGTTGTGTATTATCAACATCTGTGTTTTGGTACTGTTGATTAGAATTGCGTTTTGGTGGAAGTATGTTGTGATTTCATTTAGGTCTTGTGCTTTGCAGAGAGCCGTGTTGATGTCTGTGTGGATTGCTATTAGTGCAGTGTCATCTGCATACTGAAATGTTTGACTTCTTATGGATATGTTATGAACATCGTTAATGTATATGTTGAATAGAGTGGGTGATAATATGGCACCTTGAGGTACACCATGTTTTATTTGTATACACCGACTGTGACATGTACCTATTTTTGTTACTTGTATTCTGTTTGAGAGGTAGTTCTTGAACCATGTATGCAGTGTTCCCCTTATACCTATTGAGTATAGTTCGGTGAGTAGTATGTCATGTTCAAGTGTATCAAATGCTTTGGTTAGGTCCAGCAGTATAAGGACAGCGTAATTGTTTTTGTCAAGAGCTTTGTTTATTGTGCCGGCGATGTCTTCTAATAAAGTGATGGTGCTTTTTGTTTTCTGAAAGCCGTATTGGTTTTGTGAGATGATGTTGTACTTCTGTAAATAGTTCTGTAGTCTGGTGTGTGTTATTTTTTATAAAATTTTTGAGATGACTGATAGTGTAGCTATTGGTCTGTAGTTCTGAGTATAGTTTCTTTTGCCGTGTTTGTATATTGGCATAATTACTGCAGTTTTTAGCTGTTGTGGAATAATGCCTGTCTCGAATATTATGTTCACGAGTTTCAAAAGTATTGGATTTATTTGTTCAAAATGTGTTTTAAGGTCTATGAGTCTTATTTTGTCTATTCCTGGAGTGGTCTTTGGTTTTAGTTGTAGGATTGCTTCTTTCAGTTCCTGTTTTGTTATGGGTGGAAAATACATCGTTTGTTGTTGACTTTGTGTTGGTAGTTTTTTGTTTATTGTTGGTAGTTTGTCTTTTTTGAGTTGTGTGATATTGTTTGTGAAAGCAGGGTTGAATGAGTCTGCTAGTTCCTCTTCGTTTATGTCCTGACCGAAGCTTTTTGCAATAAAATCTTGTGCTGAAGTTTTCTTTTTTCGAGTTACTAATTCGTTGAGTGTAGCCCGTGTTTGCTTGATGTTGTCGTTATATTCCATGAATTTTTGGAAGTAGTAGCGTCTTTTTGCCCTACGAATTTTTGTTGTTAGTTGATTTCTTGTGCTTTTGTATAAGGTTTGTAAATGTGTGTTACTGGGTGACTTTTTAAGTTTTTTCCATAGATTTTCTTTCACAGTAATACTATTTTGTATGTCATCATTTATCCATGGTTTGTAAACTATTTGCCTGACCTCCGATGTTAAAAAAAAAAAAAAGTAAAACTATAACACTCCCATACATTAAAGGTTTATCAGAAAAAATTAATAGAATCCTACATCATTATAATCTTAATGCCACTTTTAAACCACCTTTAAAATTGAAAAACATATTCAACACCTCTAAGGGTCCTCTTCCCCCATTGGCACACCCTGGAGTTTACTGCATCACCTGTAACTTGCCTTATATTGAGGAAACTGGATGTACAATCCCTATCCGTAAAAAAGAACACAAACGACACATTAAATATAATAATTTTGGTGAAGCAGGCCTCTTGGATTACACTCTTAACACCCTACATCGAATTCATTGGAAAAGTACTTGTTCTTTTGCATCATACAAAAACTTGGTATGAACGGAAATTTATAGAAGCCTGTGAAATTTTGATTAACACCCTAATCTTAATAATAATGGGGGGGGGGGCTTAAAAATTCCAAGAATTTGGTTCAGCCCACTTAGTTGATAGACTCAGCAGCTCCATTCTGACATGTCAGTTAGCCAGCCACCCTCCTGTCAAAAGCTTTGGCAAAATCCAGAAGTATCGTGGTATCTCCATTTCTTTTCTTTCATGCTTACATGGTGATCAGAATACATTATGAAAAATTATGGATACAACTACCATGTTAGAGTAAAACTTTAGTTTAATATAAACCAATATATATACTCAATGTTTCGACCTTCACATTAAGGTCATCTTCTGGAGTATACACATATATACAAAGAAACAAGCTGCATTACAATCTACATGGCATGCTATAATTACTGATCAACCTTTAAAACTATTTGCCTGACCTCTGGTGTTAAAAAAAAAAATCTCACTACATTAAAGCTAGAGTCCTGTTATTATTATTATCTATTAGGCTACAAAGTTAAATTAAGCTGGAGAGTAACATGCTCATACAGAAAATAATAGATAAATAAACAGAAATTAAAATTACTTATATAAGTATACATATATTTATATATTTTGTATGCAGGATTCTACATGCAAAATAAACTTGTGACATGGACAGGATTGTGGCTGCCTAACTGACCTGTCAGAATTTAGCAGCTGAGCTGAGTCTAAGAGGAGGATTACCACTGGTGTACCAGAAGATTCTATACTTTGGCCATTGTTATTTAATTTGAATATTAATGATAGTGAGGATGGTACAGAGGTTGCTGACAATTCTAAATTGGGAGCTGAGCAATATGGGATAGAGGATATACCTGATACAAAATCTCTGCAAGGATTCAATGAAGCTAGAGACCTTACGGTTACTGTGGACAAAAAATTAAAGTTTAGGGTGCAACTGATAAGGTGTTAAGACACCACATGGCACTAGATAACTTGAAATATTCAAGAGAATATTAACTTGCAAGAAAAAGATATTCTCCAACTTTAAAGGCTTTGATAACACTACAAATGGACTATTGGGCACAGATATGGTTGTCTGGTTTTTAAGGCTATGTGGGAGCAGTTGAAAGATCCAGCAAATAACAGAATAACTGGCCTATGGAATTACATATATATCAGGATGTCATCATCAAATTCCTCATATATATCTTCAGGTGTGTACAGAATATTATGATAGTACCATGTGAAAAGTTTACATCAACACATCATGGTCAGCAGCCAAATTGGTTTGAAAGCACCAGTTCTTGTCTGATCACTGAAAGCAAAACTGAGCCCATTTAGTACTTGGGAGGGTGGCCACCTGGAAACCCTGGGTGCTGCTGGCATGAATTTCTGGTGCAAAAATTCATGATAATTAGCCACGCTATCCAGATGTAAAAAGGTAAGTCGAAGGAAATGATTGTCTTGGTTGGTACGAATGATTTGAGAGGTGAGAAGTATTCTGAGGTAGGATGTAGAGGAGTTGTTAGCAGAAGCAAAAGTGGAGAGCAAGAAGGTGAAGATTGTAAGTCTCCTACCATGCTATGATAGAGGCAAACTGAGGAGGAGGGCGTTGATAGCTAATGATTGTGAAGAAGGAATGATGTAGGATTTGTTGATCCAAATGGTTTTGGTGTTAGGTTTCTACAGAGAGCTGTGTTCACTGAGTATGCTGAAATCCAAATTTAGGAAAACTTAAGCAATTAGGGTGAAAGCAAGTGAGTTTGTGTGAAGGCATCCATGCAGTGAGTGAGTGTGAGAACGACCAAGTGAGGAATCTAGTCTCTCAAGCAAAAAGCAAAAATATTGAACAGGATAGTCAATTCAGAAAGTAAAGGCAGGCAGGGATCTAAAGGGATGCTGCAGTTTCTATATACTAATGCTAGAAGTATCAGGGACAAGGAGGAAGAGTTTTTGGTATTGATTAGTGCAATCTTGCCAAAAGTTATAGACATTAATGAGACTTGGCTAACAGCAGACGATGTAGTTACAGGAATAGAATGTGAATGGTTTAGTATTTTCAGGGAAGATAGGTACTACTGATGATAGCAGATGAATTGCAGCTAAAAAGAATACGAGATAGGTGTACAGTTTGGTTGTTAATGGCCAGGGAGTTTCACAGATAATCTGGCAGACATGCATCGTCAAATTAGTACAATGAGTATAAGTCGAGGTATTACTATGGATATATACAGTGGAAGGAAGAAAGATCACATGGCAGGAAGGAAATAGAATTCATACACCTACTAAGAGATAATTACTTAAGTCAGCATGTGATGAAGGGGGACTAGGGTTGAAAGAGTATGAGACCTGGTCATAGGATCAGAAGAGCTATCCATAACCAAGATAAACCACATTGACTTCAATTGGTGAAAGGGGCTATATGGTTTTGACTTAGGGAGATTATAAAACATGACAAATATTCTGTCAAGAAGGGGTTATATGTGGAACTACAAGGCAGGTGATTATGACAAAGCTTAGATCTGTGCCATGACATAAAACACTGCAGGGTATCGATGTTAGTAGTGCATTCAGATATAGTTAAGGGGCATCTGGAGGAAGCAATAAATTGGATACCAAAGGTAAGTAGTGTTAATCAGGTAGGAGTTAGATAGATGAGTAATATCATTAAATATAAGCTACAGAAGAAGAAAATGCTGTGAAGGGTATATAAAGAGAAAGGTGACCAGCAAACTCATGAACAGTAGAAGGCTCAGGCAAGAAAGGCGACTAGCGTGGCAAGGAATGCAAAATCATATTATGAGAAAAATCTAGCCAAGCAGGCCAAAGAAAATCCCAAAGAGTTCTTTTGTTATGTGGCAAGTAAGAGGAAAAACGACGATGGAAGATTAACTTTAATGAGTGATAATGGTCATGAGGAGACAGAAGCAGATAAAATAGTTGAGTTACTGAGTGACCACTTTGCAAGGGTATATCATCCTAGTGAGGTTACTGCTATGTGACAGACGCTGATGTGGGGAGAGAGGTAGATGAATTGAAGGTTCTTAGGATATTGCAGAATGTCAATGTAAATACAGCTGTGGGTTTAGAGGAGATATCAACTAAGGTTTTGAGAATGTACAAGGGAATTGGCAATGCCTCTGACTAGGCTCTTTAAGTCTCAGGTCTGGGAGAGTTCCAAGGGAGTGGGAAGAGGGCAAAATAATTCCCTTGCATAAGGGAGGTTGTAAGACTGCAGTAGCAAGTTAGAGACCAGTCAGTATGTCAGGCATGGGTGGTAAAATTATTAGAAAAACTGCTCAAAAAGAGAATTCAAGAATGGGCAGATAAAAATATGATACTGTATGAGGGTCCACATGGCTTAGTAATGTACTAACTTTTTATAATAGCGTAACAGCTGAGTTGGATAAAGGTAATGGCTACACAATGATTCTGTTGGATTCTACAAATGCATTTGACAGAATACTGCATGAAACTCTGTTAAACAAATTAGAACAAATGGGGATTGATATGACACTGGTTATGTGGATAAGAGGGTGGCTGCTAGACAGATATCAAAAGGTGGTTTGGAGAGGCAGAATTGAGGCAAAAACAGGTGACTAGTGGTGTGCTGCAAGGTTCAGTGCTGGAACCATTGCTGTTTAATTGTACATAAATGATATAGGAAATAACCTGAAAGGAAATATTCAGTTGTTTGCTGATGATGCAAAATTAGGCAGATTAATAGTTATTCAAGGCAATGTAGAAAGCATGCAGGATGATTTAAATAGGCTGTCAGTATGGGCAAAAGATAACAGGTGACAATTTAATGTGGGGAAATGTAAAGTTATGTATTTTGGGAAAAATAGATTACAAGCTGTATATCACATTGATGGCACTGTACTCCAGGAAACAGATGAAGTTAGAAATTTAGGGGTGGTGGTAGACAGAGTTAAAGTTTAGAGGACATAATTGCTAAGGTAGCCCATAAGATTACTTGGCTATTGAAGAACACATTAACATTGAAATTATATTTAATCCTTTATCCAAGTGTAAACAAAGTTTTAAATTGCAATTTAATAATAAGGTGTGACACTTTTTCGCAACTGGCATATAGAAATATGATTTCTGCATTGCATCAACCTTGGTATCACCTCTGGGTCTGGCTACCACTGAAGAGACCTCAATAAGAGTCGAAACCAGTCTGGGTAGTGGCCCTTCCCATAATGCATAGCATTATACATGTCTACAAGGAGATGTGCTTTGCATTATGGGATACTAAGGAAATTATGCAAACTCACCTTTGCCACGAGTTGGCCCAGTCCTGAAGATACTTCAGGTGCAAACTTTGTTTGTTCACACTTGGATAAAGGATTAAACTAAATATATAATTTATAGTCTAACCAAGTGGGGGAAAAACCTTCCAACATTAACATTGAGATAAGGAAGTTGTTATTCCTCTTTATAAGGCCTTGATATACCCACATCTCGATTACTGTGCTCAATTCTGGTCCCCTTGGTTTCTTGTGAATGAGGAAGCAGTGGAGAGGATTCAGAGACAAGTAATCAAGATGGTGAGCAGCCTGTGGAATGTTCCCTATGAAATAATGGATTACAGAAGTTGGTTGATAGGAGAAAAAGAGGGGATATGATAGAAACATTTAAGCTGCTTAAAAGGTTTTATAGGATTGATGCAGGGGAAATGTTTAGCACTTAGCTAGAGGGACCAGAACATGGGATCATCCCTGGAAGTTTGATAAAGGTGTGGTTAGTAGGGGTGTGAGGACTAGTTTTATGCTTGGAGAGTGGTGAATGAGTGGAATGGGTTGCCAGAGTCAGTTGTTTTTGTCTGTTAATGGGTTCAAGGAGAAGCATGATAGATTGGGTCTCCTGCAACGAGTCTTTGAACTCTATGGAGATGCCTGTATAACTATTTTCTTCAAAATTAATCATCTGTCAAGGTCTCCAAAATTGTGAGATCTTATATTTTGGTCTTCTAAATCACTTGTTTCTGTATCAATCCACTTAGATTTGTATTTCTCTGGGTCCACCTGCCCCATCATCTCAGCAACAAATACCTGTTTTGCTAATCTTTGCTTTCTCACTCTACTTAAGTGGCCTGAGATCATCTTTGCTCAAGCATTCTTGAATGTTAACAATTTCAATTCTCTAATACCCTGACTTTTAATACAATTCTGCCATTGTTGCTATCTGTTCACTTCTTTAATCTTTCTCAAAATTCCCATAGGTATGATCTCCAGTCTTTGATCAAGAATTTTATTTCTAACTGAGCTCCCATAAACATAAATAATTAAAGTTGGTTGCAACTCTCTTATATACAACTAGTTTAATCAAAATACATGAGATAGATTGAGAAATAGATGGGATGGAAACACAAGTTAGTAACACGTCAACATAGATACAAGTTAAATTTCAGCTTATTGCCGGTGCAGGTAGAACTCACGGTCATCCCTAAAAGCTGATTAAGGACGTGGTTAGGAAAGCGTACAAGCTTTTTTTTTTTCTTTTCTTTCAAAACACAGAGATAATAATAATAGAGTAAAATGGATTGTGGTGAGTGTGTGGAATGGACTATCATTATATATTATGTCTTTGGTTAATGTATTCAGAGAGAGAGAGAGAGATAAGTATTTAGCAAGGAGTGGCTAAAAAGGCTCCACCTTGATAGTCAAACTCCCTGGAGGAGCATGAATAATAATACTAATAATATTCCTAAAGTTAAAAGGGTAAATAGTGGAAATGAAAAGGATAAATCATCCCGAATTGTGCAGAAACGGCAGAGTAAAAGGAAGTTACAGAGGAGGTATAAACAGAAGGGTAGTACTCATCAGATGCACAAGGAATACATAGTAGAAACCATGAAATTGATGACTATATTGACATAGATGAACAACAACTAAAAATATAAGTATAATGTTCAGTTAGTATTTTGTCAAAGCATTTCATGTTGAGGATTTCAGAGCAGATGATCTGGAAACAGAAAAACTGGTAGTTCATGAATGTGAGCTACTTGGAATTTTAAATAAGCTTGCTGTTAATCATATATATTAAAAAAATTGAAGAGCTAACAGTGACCTTCAATTAACAGTTTAACAAGTGTCAAGAGGAAAAGGATTCACCCATAGCATCTTCGGAAAACCTACAGTATTTGCTGTTTGTATACTTTAAATTATCATGAACAAATTGTCTATTCTGCAGAAACAAGCAATAAAGAAATTATGAACTATTCATTTTCACCAAATGAAAAGCGGGACTTGCAGACTATGTCCTGGCTTTACATTGTATCTCCATTAAGTTTGAACATTTATTTAAGAAATCTTGTGAGGCTTTCTGCATCAACCAATCCTATATAGGGAATGATTTGTTGTCCATCTTGAGGATGTGAAATCATCTGTTTTTCCTAAATCAGCAATTGCTCTATTCTCATGGATGTTTATCTGTAAAACCTTGTTTCTAGCTGAAGTCATTACAATGAAATATTTCTGTTCTAGTTAATTTTGTATTATTTTCTAATAGTTTCTATAAGTATCTTGCTTTGATATCATGCTGGTTAAATATTAATGTAATATTAGCTTTAGTAATTAAATTACTTTTATATTCTTTGAAGAAAGATGTCTCAAATATGTGAAAGCCTTAATATTAGTAATTTTTTTATGCACTCTGTAGTACTAGTACTAGGACAAGATATAATAAAATAACACCATTCTTTAATCTAAATTAGTTATTTAAAGCAATATATAGCACAAAGTATGAAATATATCTAGACAAACTACTGATATTACATTTCTGAAATGATTTTTCATGTCTATGAAAATATGCACAAAGAAACACAGAGATAATAATAGGCATTATATGAGTTCAGTATAATGGAATAAAATGTAATTTTTAAATTTCATGATAAAACCAAAGAAAACATACCTATCTGAAGCAACTCCAAGAGTTTTTTCAATATGCTTATATAAGGTGGCAGAGTGTTTCTTATTCTGTTCCGTTCCCAGCTGACCAATGCTAAACAATGAGGCAACAGCACACGGATCAGAGCTGCCACCAAAGACCATCATTTGATCAGGAATAATATTCACCACAACATACTGAAAGCAGAATATAATATTATTTACTAGTTCATTTAGATAGGAAAGAATTTATATAGTATTACTGCAATATTACGAACATTACCAAGTTGCAAGACTCATTGCTGGAAGTCAGTTCAATATGTTATGCCTGACAACAGCATATGTTTTCAGACAAGATTTGAAAAATGTCCATGTGAAAGAAATTCTTAACTCTTTCTGAAGCTAACTCGATTATAAATGAAACTGGTTAGAGGATGATTTCCATGATGGGATTTGAATGCAAGTTGTACAAAATGAAATTAATTTGCAATTTTTAAATTTCCAACAGACATAACATATTGGACTTCCAGCAATGAGTTCTGCAACTTGAAGATTCTGTAATATTAGTAATAACTGCGGTACATAAATGTTTTCTTGTCCATTACTGAATATGTTTTTAAAGCCTAAAGTAAAATAATAACTCTAAAGATTCACTCTTCAAGATCCAGTTACAACTTAAGCGTATGGAGTCCCCATATATATTTTTGAAATGTTCTGCCAAAAAAACTGCACTGTTTCAAAAGTGTTGATTTTCTTCAGTGGCAGGCAGAAACCTAATATTAGTAACACTGGATGTCATGAATTATAAACAACCTTAGGCACGGGCAATGCAAGAGTATCTATGAAAAAGACCCAAAGAAGATATTATTGGTTTTGTCTTTCATCCAACCTTATAATTGCTAGTTGTTGGTTGACCCCACATTCAAACATAAAGAAAATTTTTATTATACTGCACCATTCTATGTTTGAAATCACACAGTTATTGTGAAGAAATCACGCATCAAATAGCACAACAGCAACGTGAACTTACTACAGGCCGAAATTTTCTTACTTATACATAGGGTTTCCCTGTATTTTAATTCGTATTTTAATGAGCGGTGCAATGAAACTGAAATTAGATTGGCACAAGAATCAAGTTAAACAAGATATTTAATTCTCTCACAAAAGTATTTTTACATAAAAAACAAGAACTCTATTAAGATCAATACAATTAGAAAATAATTTATGCATTTATAAAGTATTTAGATTCCACTCAGCTGAGTGCATAATTTTACTGCTAGAACATAAGGCTTTCACAATTCTCATCCGTTAGGATTTCAACTTAGTTTCACCTTAAACAACAACAATATTCAGCAAAACACTTAAAAAGTAATTCTTTTTAGTCTCATGGAATAATCACAAACTTCAATTTTATCAAACACTTAGCAAGCATCTTCAATATCTATCAGAGGATTAAAATAGTTCTTAAAAGGCTCAGTCTTACATTTACATATACATTGCAAGATAACACATTCAAACACAAACTAATTCTTCAATGAAGTTTCTCACATTAGTTTCACAAGGAAAATGTTTTATAATATCACTCATTCAAGCTTGACTAGCTGGTTCCAGCAACACGAAATTTGACCAAGTTCTCCGAACACAAGCAACACTATCACACGTTAGTTATAGAATAGATATTCTTACTGGTACGATCATCATAGCTTGCACATTATGGAAAACTCTTACAACACTTCTAGGCACTCTATAATCTTCCACTATAGACAACACAAAAGTTATTGAACACAATGAGTTCAATAACTTATTTGTTAAGACTGGAAAATGTATTTTCTTGCTCGTAATAACTTATCGTATGATAAATTTCGATCACATTATTATCTTTTCACTCGGGTAAATTCCTTTACAAGGTGACAGGAAACTATAAATAAATATGAGTTCGAAGTCAGAGTCATTAAAATCGGAACAAGTTTCCAAATCTTTGTTATGTCGTATGATCCCAGGTTAGATCACATCTCACGACCTTCCCACACTCTCTCCAACTTCCCTCTGGTTCCTTCTTCCTATATCTCATAAATTCTCTCTCTCTCTTTCCCGCTCAAACTTGTTTTTCCTCTGCTCTTTCAATTTACAATGAAATTCCTATGTGGTCGTTGTAGTTCCCAACGCTAAGGCATGCGCTATCTCAAAATAACATAGTTTTCTGACAGTAACCAATCAAATCACATTAGCAGAGTCCCTTAGAAATACTTTCACTTTCAGTAACAACAAATAAAATGCATATATTACAATTCACTTAAGATAGATTTACAAGTTCATATAAAGAATTTATATAAGATAAATAACTAAAAAAAATTACAATTATTATTTCAATGAACAAAAAACAGTAAGTGTTTAAATTACAATTTACTTAGGAGCACACTTAGCTCAGGAAATGCAATTCATGTTAAATCATGGATGAAGTATTAATAATCATAAAATTCTTCATTCACAATTTAACAAGGACTTATTTTTCCTCTGAAAAATTTTTCTTTAAAGAAAAATTTTTCACAGAAGACTCATGAGTGGAGAAAATAGACTTTTTATCCCCCTTTTGAGGTCTTAAATAATATCTAGTTTGAATAAAATCTAATTTATTACTACAGTCAGTATTTTTGTATTTCCTACATTTTTACTTAGATTCATTCTGCTTTCATTACTGGGAATCGTTTGTCCCTTATTTTTGTAGTATGGGGATGTCTCATCAGAGCAGAGTCCCTCATTGGGAGGAGAGACTGACTGTAAGTGAGCAAGAGGTGTTTGGGGAGTTGAGTAAACTAGATGTAAATAAGGCTGTGGGACTTGATAATATATCACCACGTATTCTGAAGGAGTGTGCCAGAGAGTTGACACCTGCCTTGACATATTTTTTTAATACGAGTCTTGCACTTGGTCAAGTTCCTAAAGAGTGGAAGGAGGGCAAGATTGTGCCACTTCATAAAGGAGGTGATCGAACTCAAGCATCAAACTATAGGCCTATCTGTGTGTCAGGTGTTGTGGTTAAGTTGTTGGAGAAGCTTGTGAGAACTAGGATCCAGAGTTGGGTTGACAACAATGGTATAATCTTTGATGGACAGCATGGATTTGCTAAAGGGAGGTCATGCTTTAGTAATCTACTTACTTATTACAATAAAGTGACTGCTTCCTTGGACAGAGGAGAAGGATACACAGTAATATACTTGGATTTCGCAAAGGCTTTTGATAGAGTACCTCATGATAAGTTGACAGTCAAACTAGAGCAGATGGGGTTGGATATTAGATTAGTGCATTGGATTGGAGACTGGCTATCTGATAGGTATCAACAAGTTGCGTATGGGGGTGCAATATCCAGGAAAAGGAAAGTCACTAGTGGAGTGCCTCAGGGGTCGGTTTTAGGGCCATTACTATTTAACTTATATATTAATGATATTGGTGAAGATTTGGATGGAGATATTCAGTTGTTTGCAGATGATGCAAAGTTGGGACGAACCATAAAGAGTAGTGAAGATGTTGTGGCCTTGCAAGAAGACTTGAATAAATTGAGTGATTGGGCAAGCAAATGGGGATGTGAGTTCAATGTTGCAAAATGTAAAGTTTTAAAATTTGGAAAACAAAGATGGGATGCAGAATTTATGCTTGGTGAGAATATATTGTTGGAAGTAGAGGAAATAAGAGATCTGGGGGTGATAGTGGATAAGGATCTAAAATTTAGGGGACACATCGCCAAAATTGTGAAGACAACACAAAGACTTCTGGGAATGATGCGGAGGACACTGACATGTAGAAGTAGGGAGATACTTGTTCCAATGTATAAGGCTTTGATTAGGCCACACTTGGACTATTGTGCCCAGATTTGGTCACCGGGTTTTCAGAAGGATGAAGAGATGTTGGAAAGGGTCCAAAGGCGACTGACTAAGGTAGTTTCTGACCTCTGGAATGTTGAGTATGAGGAAAGATTGAAAAGATGTAATTTGCAGAGTCTCGTGGAGAGAAGGAAGAGGGGAGATATGATAGAGACCTACAAGTTGGTAAGGGGTTGTTATAGGATCAATGGTGGAGAAGTTCTACAGAGAATAGTGGGAGATCAGGGGAGAACCAGGGGTCATCCCTGGAAACTGTATAAGGAGGGTGTGAGTAAGGGAGTGAGAGGCAGGTTTTTTTCGTGCAGAGTTGTGAGTGATTGGAATGCCTTGCCTGAGAGCGTGGTGTCTGCAAGTAGTTTGAATGTGTTTAAGACACGGTATGATGAGATGTGTGTGTAAGATAAAAGGACCTCCTAGATGAGTCTTTGACTCCATGAGGTCTTGTTTAATAATAATAATAATAATAATAATATCTGTCTCTAGCATTGTGTCATGACTGGGTTTTTCATTCTAATGGTACTTCTTCTGTGATATGTCATTCCCTGGTAATTCCTTTTCCTTCCCCATACATTCTCCAAAGAATCTACTAAGTAGGATAGTCTGTCAGACTTGTCCTTTCCCTCCCTTCTTCTTCTTGCCTTATTAGATCTTGGAAGTAAACTAATTGCTTTAGCAAAGTTGATTTTAATTATCAGTTGATCTGTTTTGCCAACTTCTAATTCAGGTGTAGATATTTGCTCTTGTAATATTAAGTCTGTGGTAGGTTTAGCTTGAAGTTGATTAGGTTTATCAGAATTTGATAAATTTGATAAACCTAATCAACAATGAGTCAATTGAAGATTCAAAATTTGAATCTTCAATTGACTCATTAGTAGTTGATTGTACTTTACTTGTAGGTTGTATCACATTCATCTTACCATGCCTTTCTGTTAGTTGCTTCCATCCAATATTTGTAGGTGTATTATTTCTCCAGATATTTCTTCTTCTGTTCATTATGGATATCTCACCCTTAGAAAAGTCACATGAGAAGCAATAATTTTTCATAAAGTTAGTTCCCAAAATGATGTGAGAACTCTAGCTGGGTGTAGATGGAATAATTAGTAGATCCTGCCAAACAAATAACCCAAAATTTGGTAGAAAAATCCTTACACGAGCTTTCTTATATGCCATAAAAGTAGAGTCAGAGAGGGTAGTAATTCTCACTGGTCTCCTCAATTTAATAATATTTTTCCATATTCTGTGCTTTATATGCATGAGGTAGCTTCTACTGATAGTTGAAGCATTGCAACCTGTATCTAGTAAGATATTACATTGATACCCCTGGATATTTCCTCTGATTTTCATCATTGATTCATTCATCTTAAAAGAGTTATCAAGATTACTATGTACTTTTTGAGGGATCTGTCCAAAATTCAAATCCCATCCATTGTTTGAGTATGTTCCTTTAGCATCGAAACAATTCCTAGCAATATGCCCAGTCCTGTGGCATTGAAAGCATCTTGGAGGATCCTTATAGTTGGAGAAATACTCTTCCTTTGCTTGAGGTTGAGAGGTAATGGGCATCTGTAGATTGAGTCTTTCTAATCCATGCACCACTTTGTCCAGATTTGCTAATATAGGTTGATTCTGTTTTTTTACTTCTTGTTCCACCATTTTGTTGATTCGATCTGTTCTAGGGTTGTGGTTTTCATGAAAGGTTGTAGTAATAACTACTAGCTGCTTCATTACTTCATCAAGGCAATCTGCTACTGGTTGATGTAATCTTTTTACTTCATGGTGAATTAAGGTTTTTATTTCCTGCATTAAACAGTCCTTGGATAGTTCTTCACTCTCAGCTATATGATTAACATTTAAGGAATTTTCTCCATTATTCTTCTTCTTTCCCTTTTATTTTCCTTTTCAGTCTCAGATTGGTTTAAGGAATAATCAGTCTTATTTATAACGCTCACATGACCTACATTAGATAAGGGACAAAAGCGTCCTATCATTTGTTCTTTTTCCTTGACAACTTTGAACAGGACAAAAGCGTCCTATCATTTGTTCTTTTTCCTTGACAACTTTGAAACATTGTTCTAAGGTGTTAATTTTCTTCTTGTAGGCAGTCCCTCTCAATTCTGGTCTGACACCTTGGCAAAACTGCTGGAAAACAGCCCAATCCAAATGAGGTTTATCTTCATTAGACACGTTCAAACTGTTAGAAAGAGTCAACATGCGATTATAAAACTCTGTAACACTTTCTTTATCCTTTTGTGTGATCCTCTGTAGTTTCCACAAGTTGGGTCCAATACTTCTCAATTTAGAGAACTGTGAAATTAAGACATCTTTAAACTTCTGATATTCTAATGTTTCCTTAAGCACTGGAGATGGATATAAAAACGACCTTGCCTTACCAGTCACAACTTACTTCGTAGTAATATTAGTAATTGAAAATCAATCCAGTTTGCTAATTCTCTAAGCTTTTCAATGAAGGAAAAAAAGGACAGTACATCATCTGATTCTTCCCCTGAAAACTGAGGAAGGACTTGTTGGGGATTTACAGTGGGGAAGAATTCACTATCCTCCATACCTGTGCTAGAAGCATGAGTCATATCTGTTTATCAGTTACTCTATAATTCATTCAATTAAGAATGTCAAGACTATTTAAAATTTTCTTTTCCTTGCCTAATTGTTTCACAACCAACTCATCATGATTCAATTAAAATTACCATTAAAGTTTTTAGGAATTAATTCCTAGTAGGCTATTGTGTCAACAAAACTTATTTCTTGATTATCGTTAGTGAATCAAAATCTTGTCGACTGCGCCGTTTTGTTGATTTTTGTCTATCATCCAACCTTATATTTGCTAGTTGTTGGCTGACCCCACATTCAAACATAAAGAAAATTTTTATTATACTGTGCCACTCTATGTTTGAAATAACACAGTTATTGTGAAGGAATAAAGCATCATATAGCACAACAGCATCGTGAACTTACAACAGGCCGAAATTTTCTTACTTATACATAGGGTTTCCCGCAAGATTCGTATTTTAATGAGCGGTGCAATGAAACTGAAATTAGATAAGCACAAGAATCAAGTTAAACAAGATATTTAATTCTCTCACAACATTATTTTTACATAAAAAACAAGCATTCTATTAAGATCAATATATAATTAGAAAATAATTTATGCATTCTAATGAAGTTACGAAAGGAAACTGAGCAAGAGAGTGAGGAGTGGTTTCTTTGCGTGGTTTCTTTTGTCCCCTTTCTTGGGAAAGGTAAGAAAGGGGACAACATACAAGAGAAAAAAAGGAAATGAATAGTGCATGTTTGGGGAGAAGCACCCAAAACTTCTCTAAAAATTCTTGACACTGTTCACAGGGGAGCGATTCAGCACATAAACAATCCCTCTCTTACAGATTCATTTCAACCTCTCTCTTACAGATGCAATGTTTCAGCTCTATGTCTATTCTACAGGTACTTCAATGATCATTGCTCCACTGAACTGGACCATCAATTCTCTACTTTCTGTTGTACTTGTTAATACAAGAGCAGCAGCCTGACCAGCATCCCTTTATGGTGCAAATGCACTGAACCTGCTTCTTCCTCTTTTATTCTGTCCATGTCTATCCTCTGGAACAGTCTTCCTTATGAAGTATTTCTAAACACTACAACCTGCAACTTTTCAAATAAAACATTAATAAACTTTTATCTCAGTTCCCATCTGTACCCACACATCACGTGCTTATAGTCCTTTGATCTCTCATGTATGAGATCAATATAAAAAAATAAAAATAAAAAAATCTAAGAAAAGTGTAGCCTGTTTGCACCTGGCCTGTTTATATATTTTTAATGATGAATAATGATATCGATTTATTACTCAGTTTTCACCTATAGCACCCAGACACAGCACTGATGTGCTTATAGGTACTCTAACTTCTCGTGTACAAGATCAAAAAAGTTTAGGAATTTAAGATAAACTAAGAAGGGGGAAAAAAATAATATTATAACTAAGACAAATATCTATGTATACATAAAAAATTAAATAAGACCAGTTTTAATTTATGCAACTAAAATAAGAGCTGAAACAGTTATATACCACAAGAAATGAAGGTGTATCTAAAAATTCAAAAATACAATTTCATAAGATTAAAAACAGAAATAAAAAGTGAACCTTACAACCTGTAAATGAATGGATAGCAAAATACCATCACTCTTGACTTATGACTGAGTTTCATTCTGATGTCCCATTGCCAATGGAAATTACTATATGAACCATAAGGTTATGTTAAGAATTAACATGCCTCAATGCTAAAATGTGTAGGTCTACTTTGTTATATGTTTAATTGAATTTACTCTCTGTGTATAGTGAAATAATATGCTTGCAACCTATAACATAAAATTACTGTGTACTGTGCTATAATAAATAATGAAACATGAGTGTGCAGTGCTCCTATGCAATTATAAAAAATTAATTAGAAACACAAGGCAAGAATAATTCTTCATGACTGTTGCCTCATTAATTGAACAATTCAGGCTAGTTCATCACCATCAAACTCTTTAAATTCAGGAATTGCAACACTGCATTTTGAGGGTGGTTCTCCAGATTGATAACTTCTGGAAGATCTAGGCATAGTTTCAGGGATGAGGACAACAGGAATAGGAATTTTTTAAAATTTCTACATTACATCCAACTTAATCTGCTGAGTTTACCTTCTTTTCGGTATAACCCTTTGTGTGGCAAGCAAATGCTTCCATTATTGAATTCAGCAATAGGGACTGATGGAATATCAGCACGTGTGCTAAAAGAATTCAACTGAACTGGCCATTCCTTTGACCAGAATCTTCCCTGTTCTGAGACTCATATTAAACAGGGAAGATTCTGCAGGAATGGAAGGAATGTATGGCAATTCCATTGCACAAGTGTGGTGCAACAACTGATGTATCCAACTATCGACCAATGAGTATCTCAGGAGTGGTGGTGAAGATTTTGAAAAAAATAGTTAGGGCTCGCATTCAGAAATGGTTGATAGTGAATCTCTACTTTGCAATGATCAACATGGGTTTACTAAGGGAAGATCATGTTTTAGCAAATTGCTCATATTCTATAACAATGTTACCATTGAACTAGACAAGAGGAATGGATACACCATGATACTTTTGGATTTTGCTAAGGCTTCTGACAGAATACAGCATGGTAGACTTTTGCATAAATTGGAGAAAATGGGTTTGGGTTATACAATATTAGCATGGATAAGAGGATGGCTGGCTGACAGATATCAAAAAGTTGGTATACGGGGGATCTGAGTCTGCAAGGTTTAAGGTAAGAAGTGGTGTACTACAAGGATCAGTGCTTGGTCCACTGTTATTCAATCTGTATTTTCATGATATTGGGAAGGATTTGACAAGCAACATACAGCTATTTGTTGATGATGCAAAGATAAGTAGGGTAATCAGGAATGCTGCTGATATGCAGTACTTGCAGAATGATTTGAATAGGCTGGAATTGTGGACATGGGAAAATGGGTGTCAGTTCAATGTGAGTAAATGTGTAGTCATATACATTGGCATGCAGTGCCGCACCCAGGATTTAATCTTGGCGGGGGGTGCTGAGTTGAACGAATAAAAATATTTTTAATACAATGAATTTGCATTAAAAATATTTTTATCCATTCAACTAAATTTCAGTAGGGTAATCAGGAATGCTGCTGATATGCAGTACTTGCAGAATGATTTGAATAGGCTGGAATTGTGGACATGGGAAAATGGGTGTCAGTTCAATGTGAGTAAATGTGTAGTCATATACATTGGCATGCAGTGCCACACCCAGGATTTAATCTTGGTGGGGGGTGCTGAGTTGAACGAATAAAAATATTTTTAATACAATGAATTTGCATTAAAAATATTTTTATCCATTCAACTAAATTTCATTCATTCAATAAAATTCGTTAAATAAAATTCATTAGGTGATTATAAAAATTTATTTAAAGAATAAAATCCAGTTTTCTTTTCTATTTACAAAACTCTTGAATTATTTCAGTCGTGGTTACATTAATCTCTTTCTGTGTGTATGTATAGCAAAGCCTGTCTGTTCATCGTGATTGTGTCATGGTAGATCTTAAATAGGTTTTGAAAAGGCATAAGTTAGAAAATGACCTTTCATTTCCTAACTTATTTGCAACGCATGTTGTTAACGGAAGCGTTGCAAATATTTTTAATAAGTTATAGATGTTAGGATATATCATTTTGTCACACTTTGAAACTGCATCAACGGCTTTTTGCATGGAGCTATTGCAAACGGTTTTTCAAATTTCTTATACCACAACATGAATTCGGAGTTCAAAATTGCTGGAATGAATGGGATGAAATAGTTCTCCTGAAATACTCTTCTACAGAATCGGCTGGAACATTGAACTTTAACCTTAATGTTTGTTTTGATGAAGTCCTTGGCTTTTATACATGCTTTATCATAAATATCTTTAAATGAAGAATCTGGTGTTTCACGAATGGTATTTAATTAAGCCACAACATAATCAACAAAATTTAGGGCAATTAAGAGGTCACTGTCAGATTTTTGCATTGTTTTAGACAATGGTAAAGTGCACACAAATATTTTTTGCAAGCTAAATAAAGATCTTAAAAGATATTAATATTATAATATTATAAACAACAAGGACATACTGTCTTTTAGGGGTATTGAAGAAATTGTGTACCTTTTCAATTATGCCAATGCAATTTCTTATTTGTCCATTGTGCATCACAAATTCAAACTATGTGATGCACAATGAACATATAAAGCTTGACGATATTATTATTACATAACACCTTCAGGTAGTTTAAAGACATATTGAGGAAGGGCACCTACTCTACAACTCTCCATCCTCACCAACCACAATCATCATCTACATCAACGCTGTCTACCACCGACCACTACCACTAGTATTTTCACAGACAATCACAAACATTTTTGCCCACGGCAGGATTCAAACTTTTGGCTGGAGAGTCGACCAACCAGGCCGGAAATATAGATAAAAAATTAAATTTTGTGGATAAAAATTTTAATTAAACATTAAAATGATATAATTAAGTTACTATTTACTTTTAATGAGATGGATGAGCTTCTCGACCTTGCAGAGTTGCTGGATATCTGGCTCAATATTGGTCAACTTCAGTTGAAGATCGGCGCGCGCACACACACACACACACTAAGACGAATTCTGTATTTTGTTTTTATTTGAAGGAGCGATGAAAATCGTTTCTTGCAAAGATAGGTTGTAGAAAACTGCATGACAATTTTCGACTTCTTCAAATAATTCGGGAAATTCACTTCTCACGGAAGGCGAGATCCAGAATCGAGCCAAACCATGATCACGGAATTGCATTTTAAGTCCACTGTCACTTGAAAGCTCAATTAGCTGCTCTTTTTTTGATAACGAAAGGTCGTTTTCATGACTGCAAGCCTGAAATGAATCGTGAAATCACAGAAATTTCTTATAAAAAGTTATTCGGAAAATGTTTCCAAATTCTGTTTCAGAGTTTTGAGGTAGATACAAAATCCTTTCCCAATGGTTAAATTCTAAACTAATAAGTTTCAGGGCCCTATTCAAAATAACCAATTGTATTTACCTTTTGAATACTATCCGGGGAAGCTCCAACCTCCCCGTCCCTTTCATCACGTGTTTGTAGTCAGGTTACTGGTGATATTGACTTTATATACACATTACATTCAAAACTGTAAACAATTGTTGAATAATAACACAATAATGTAGGCATAATTACCGTAAAGGGAGAAAAGTCACAAAACAGAAAAATCTTCCTACAAACTAACCAATTGTATTTACCTTTGAATGCGATCCACTGGTCAAGTGTCCAGGAAGTCAGCAAATCTTTCATTTCGTTAAGCATATTAATATTATTGCATTGCAACTGATGGGAATTCTGTGTTTCTGTGGATTGGTTACAGACCTCTTTCTCTTCAGAAACTACACACAAACACTGTCATTACAAACTTGTTTTGTATATCACTGTCATCCAAGATATTTTTCCGTTTAGGTACCAATGTACTTATCCATAATTGAAATACTATACTTAAATGCATATAACGCTCACCCCTCATTTTACTTTTTGAAAAAAGAAATTAAAAAGTTTCGCACATACCTCGCAAATGAAAAAAAGCTGAAATACGTTCAGAGCAGGGCGACAGTAACCTGCTCCTGCGCTAAACAACAGGCCCTCCCCAATAACCATTATATTGCAGAGGCAAGAAAAACAAGTACTTTTATTATGTCAGTGAATAAGGTACCAGCAATCTGTGTAATATATTTCTCAACAAATAGTGCAATTAGAGACAACTGGTATAAAAACGACACTAATTAATAAATCACATATCCCTCATACAGAAACTATGCTGTATATATAGACTCAAGCAAAACCATATGTTGCACCGGCACACACAGTACTAACTTAGATTGTGTGAGTTTGCTCGACAGCAATAAAATTCAACCGAAAGTGTTAAAATTCGTAACCGTGTTAAAACTAAGATATATATATATATATATATAGTGAATGCCGTTATGGCAGTTTCACATATTATTGGAATTCGGTTGAAGAGAGTTAGCATTTCAACTCAATTGTCAGCTTGCTTTTCGCACGATTTCCAAAAAATATATAAATACTGGAGTTAACATGCAACACATTTTGTCTAAGTATTACTTAGCACTTCTGAAGATATATTGAGCCTTGGTTGAAGGAAGAAAATATTCAACAATAAAAATCAATAAACAACAAGCAATTGGTTGAAATGTGGTGATGTGGATAATCTAAAAATTTGATGTAGCTGAAAAATGCCAGAAAGCCTTACATAAATTTTTTACAGAAGTCAATCCCTGTAAGGATGTTATAAAAATAACCTGCATTTCTGTGTATATTTAAAAGTTTGTTAATGTAAATAATCCCTACGGGAATTGTCCTTACTTGCTGCCCTAAGACAAATTCTAGAATGTGTTGAACTAAGGCAATACCTTGCCACCAGAAAACCGTATATGTTAGCTCTTTATAAGGACAAAATTTCTTTGTGAAGTGCACCTGTAAATACTCAAGGTCAGTGTTAAACAGACCGACAAAATTCAGACGAATGTCTGCTGCCCGAATCAAATAGGATTAGAGGAATACACGAGAAGAACAAAGAAAGGGTCAGCGTCAGTGGAAGAACAAGGGACCGCACCGAAATGTTCAGGGTCCCATATTTTCGTGCAGGGATACGAAAGAAGGCGAATAAAAGGTGTTGGCCAGAAGATCGAGTATCGGTTTCAAGAGTTCCTCATCGGTTGTCGGGAGGTCGTTATCGAGAAGTCGCCAGCGGTTGTCCGTCAGGTGTAAGCCATCGAGGACGCGACTTCAGGAGAAATCATGCCAGTGATCTAAAAGAAAGATGACGGGAGCCAATCCACCAGGTAAAGCAGATATTTGATGACAAATCTTCGCCGGGAGCTGTTGCCCGAGGGAAGAAATTGCTCCATTACTCCAACACACATGCAAGCATTCCACAAGCCGATAATCTTCATCCGAAGTGCGACGAGAACAGCATCCCAAGAAGCGTCAGTAAATTTATCACCGGCATAAAGGGAGAGAGAAAAACCTGATTCGAAAAAAAATAGTCAGGACTCCAGTTCGAAGCAAAGTACACAGTGGGTAGCAGCCATAAAGTGAGCTGATCCGTTTATTCAAATTTCATGAATTATAGGAGAACTGTATTAGTGGACTGTTAAGTTGAGGCTGATGAAATTGAGCAGAGTTAATAGTTGAAAATTAGATGTTTAATAATTAATAGAAATTTTTATGTGTAACAGTCAGAGGGTAACTGTTTGTCAATGGTGCATTTTGCCTATAGATTTACCTTAATATCGGAAGGAAAGAGCTTTTGTGTGCAATGATATTTCTTATGTGCATAACAGTTAAGAAGTAACAGTTTATTAATAGGTACCATTGTTTAGGTTAGTAACTTGTATTTGGAAGTGAGTGGTTAATTTTGTGACATAATTTTCATGAATTGAAAGGGCATTTTAAGCTAATTGTTGAACTAAGCAAAATTTTCTTTAATTGCAATGATAGTGTAAATTGTTTTGTGGTAAATAAATGTGTTGTTTAAATGTTAATAGAGTGTTGCCTGATATTTAATTCTTTGATGCACTGTTCCGAAAAAAATATTAGGGCATATTAGCGGGAACCCAGGAGAAAGGATAGAGAGTAGACCACGACTGCAGATATTAATTAATCAGGGATAATTTGATTGTATTAGGAAAACAACTGAACGCATTTTACACTTCTTGTTACTAGAAAATGGACATGAGTGGCGCAGCTTTTAATCAAATAAATTTTCTGGTGTTCAAAGAATAAGAAGGCAAGTGCAGAAGGCAGTATAGCGTAAAGAGATACCAAAGAGTGATAAGGAAGAATAGTTAGAAGTACATAATAATTATTGCATTAACGTATATACATAGAGTGGACGCAGAGATAAGATAACCCAATTAAGGAAAATATATAATTAGAGATATAAAGAAGGGGGTGGATAAATAAGGTAAGATATATAAAATAATAAAATAAAAAGACCCCCCCACCATATACAATAACATGTTCACTTCAAATCTGACAAAACAGCAAGGGAAGGTGGAAGTCATAAAACCATATTGTTTTTCACTTCACCACTCTTTTATTACTCGTCATTCTGCCGCTACAAATTAAAATAGTGGCAATGTTTATGGAATGAACATTCTGCCGTTATTTTTTTTTTAAGTATTCATTTATTTTAATAATTTTTCCTTACTTATTCAATTTTAATTTGTTTTGTTTGGATAATTAAAATATATAGATTTGGTTAATTTAAGCCTGTGGATGACCTGTCCCATCATCGCAGACTATAGATTGAGAAATATGCTATAAGGTTCTCTCACCTTATGTGACCCCTAATTCATAAGTAGTATAGAAATAGAAGACATGACACAACATAAATAAAAAATGAATTTTAATTAGGAAAAGTATTTTGGAAAATTTTCTAGTGTTTTTTAACTTTATCTTTTTTTTGGTGGGGGGGGCTTCCCCCCCCCTCCCTGGGTGGCCCACTGTTGGCATGATTAGATATCCAATGTCGTATTATATTGGTGGAATTAGGCTAGAAGAAATTGATGAAACTAGGGATCTTGGGGTGTTAATAGATAGGAAGTTCAGGGTCATGTTGCAAAGATTGCAACTCAAAAGATCAATACTGAAATGAACGTTCGCATGTAAAGATAAGGATGTTATTTTGCCTCTTTACAAGGCCTTGATAAGACCTCACTTGGACTGTTGTGCGCAGGTATGGTCTCCTGGTTTCCATTTTGATTCTGATATACTGGAGAGAGTATAAAGGAGAGTGTTAAAAATGATATCAGGATTATGGAATACTGATTATGAAGAAAGAATTTGTAGACTGCAGACACTAGCAAATAGGAGAAAGAATGGGTGATATGATTGAGACTTGCAAACTTCTGAAAGGGTCATACAGGATTTCAATTGATGATTTTTTTCAATTTATGGAGGGTAGGGAAAGGACAAGAGGGCGTCCTTGGAAGCTGAGAATGAATGCCACCTAGAAGGAGGCGAGGGCAAGATTTTTCTCTCAGAGGGTAATGCATGATTGGAATGGATTGCCATTGGATGTTGCGAGTGCAAGCAGTGAATAAATTCAAGAATAAGTATGAGGCTTACCTCGATGAGTCTCTGACTCCCTGAAGTGTCTCTTAATAGTAATAAACCAAACCGTCTTATTAACAGAGGCAAATTTCTCTGCCAGTTTTTTCAATAACCTTTTTGAGGAAATCACTTTTTTGTGCTATTCTGCTTTTTTTCTGGTGCTTCAAGCTCTATAAGGTCATCACTTCTATTCACTTTATCCACCAAGTGTTCTGCGTGATCATTGCCAATCGCCAATTCCAAAACTAGCAGCACTTACTTGTCACCAATGTTATGAAGGCTTTGTCTTTGTTAAATCCTGTGAATACATGACCAAATATTTTATTCTTGTGGGAGACTCCAGGGAGTCCTTAGACTCATTAAGGCGGTCCCCTAAACATCATGTCCACACAATTATTCAACATTCTCACAGTATCTATCATACTTTGCCTTGCCTTGATGGATTGCAATGAACACTGTAACAACAGTGTCCAAAATAAGACCTAAGCCAAAAAAAAGGAAGGAATCAGATAATAAAATAAAGACAGTATTGTATTAATTAAGGCATTAATTACAAAAGTAGGAGCCAGCTGAATAAATTTATAAGGAATACGAGAGAAAATAACCAAAATACTAAACTGGCAGTATATAAGATGATGTTCAAACCAATATTAACTTATGGATTTAAAAATTTGGTTGACAATAAAATAATCAAAAATTAGAGGCACAGATATGCAAGTTATGAGGAAAATTAGAGAAGTGCCCAGATATCATAAATGGCAGAATTGTGTTATAAATGAAATTAATTAGAAAGGAACTTGACATCATTAGCATTCACATGGGCAGAGTTAATCTAGCAGGTATGGTCACTTGAAGAGAATAGGAGAGAAATCGTTAGTAAAAACAGTTGTTTTGATTACAAGAAAAAAGACCCAGAGGAAGCCCAGATTTATATGTACTGATGCAAATAGTAATGCCTTTAAAAGCTGTAATTGAATAAAATAGTAGATAAGACAGTAATAATGAAAACTTATGTGACATTACTTCGGTACGCTGTGTACCCACTTGAAGATACTTATTAGAAAATGATTCCTTATGTAAGCAATAATTACTATGCCTTCTTGCCTTGCTGTGAGTGTTCATCCACTACGACAACTGCATTTTAAAAGAATGGTTCATATACATAAACAATTTTCTGTACAAAATAAATGTGCATTATTTTATTTCCTGTGAGCTTTGTGTACGGTAGAATGTGAACAAACAAAACTTGCAAGTATTTTAACCGCAATTCCCCCAACTGCATTCCAGCTTAACTTAAATTAAATTAAATTAATATAATTTCTTAATAATTCTCTCTATATAAATTCTTAAATAATTTATAAGACCGCGCTGATAAACTTACCGAAGCCGGCTTTCCTAGCGATTTTGCGACTACTTCAGTGGTCTTCTGCAAAAAGTCGCTGGGAATTTTTTCCTTTGGTACGTTGGTATTAATTACAAAAGTAGGCATGATGTGAATTAAGTAGCTTTCAAGTAATACAAATTAACACTACAGTATCAGTCAATAATCAACAATTCCGTGAATAATACAAAATATTCAGAAGCGTGACGATGAAGAATATTATGTAATACCTACACTTCACACAGGATGATAAAACACCTCAGCAAGTCAACTGAGGAAAGCTTCCCAGTACTTTCTTCGATGCACTTGAAACATTCATGGTAATTGCATGGCGAAAAAAAAAAAAATAATAATTAAGGGGGAAAATAGATTTAAAATTAAATTTAACTTGTAGAATTTTGAGAAAAAAATCACTTAGAATTTTATTAAAAACAACAAAATAATCTAATCTATTCGATTATTAGAATCCTTTTTTTTAAAAAAAAAAAAAATAATAATCCTGAAACAAGCTTGACCTGGTATTAGCATCTCAGAATTTGACTGTAATGAATATGACCATGTTGCCACCTATTGGTGAGAGTGATCATAAGGTCTTGACCTGGGAGGTGGCTAAAGGTGTGGAATTTTCGATTAAGACAGGGTATATGTGGAATTACCGTGCTGGCAAGTATGACAAGCTTAGGAGATTGCTTGGATCAGTGCCATGGCATGTACAACTGCAAGGGCTGGACGTCGATAGAGCATGGGAAGTGGTCAAGGAACATTTACAGGAGGCTATGGCTGATTGTATACCTAGGGTCCGAATAGTTAAACAAGTAGGGATTAAATGGATGAATAACACCATTAAGCTTGAGCTGCAAAAAAAAGAAACAACTGTGGAGGGAATTTAAAGAAAGGGGTGACCTGCAGGCACACGAACGGTATAAAGTGCAGGCCAGAAAGGTAACGAGTGTGGTAAAAAAAAGTAAAAGCGGATTATGAAAGGAATTATGAATTTAGCTTTGCAAGCAAAAGAGAATCCCAAACAGTTCTTTCAATGTGCTGCAAGCAAGAAAAAAACTGTACACGGCAAAATAATTTTAAGGAATGACGACGGTAAGGAGGTCACTGAATCAGTCGATATAGTGGAGTTACTGAGCGCGCACTTTGAAAAAGCATATCATCCAGGTGGTGACATTGAAAAAATGAAGGAACCATTAGTTTATACGGGAATAGTGATGAATGAAGTGGAGGTGACTAGTCTATTACAGAACCTTAATGTGAACACATCTGTGGGATTGGATGGTATACCAGCACGGGTCTGGCGTGAAGTGGCTAAGGAATTATCAGTGCCCTTGACCATGTTGTTTAATCTGAGTCTCAGGTCTGCTTTAGTCCCGAAGGTGTGGAAAGAGGGGAAAATAGCTTCACTGCATAAAGGAGGATCCAAGACTACGGTTGCAAATTACCGACCGATCAGCATATCAGGAGTCGTTGTCAAGGTCTTGGAGAAAGTAGTCAAGGGAAAAATACAGGAATGGATTGATGAAAATGAGATACTGTACAGGGTACAGCATGGCTTTGTGAAGGGTAGATCATGCTTCAGTAACTTGCTCAAGTTTTATAACAAGGTGACGGCTGAACTGGATAAGGGTAATGGGTTTACAGTGATACTGCTGGACCTGGCAAAGGCGTTTGACAGGATACCACATGGAATACTAATCCGTAAACTATAACATATGGGAATGGATATAGGGGAGATGGATAGGTGGTTGGTTGATGGAGAGATATCAAAGAGTAGTTTATTCAGGAGTAGAGTCCAAAAGGCAGCCTGTGACTAGTGGTGTGCCACAGGGTTCTGTTCTTGGACCACTTCTGTTTAATCTGTTCATTAACGATATAGGGAAGGATCTAAGTGAAACAATTTATTTGTTCGCTGATGATGCAAAGTTGGGTAGGGCAGTAGTGAATGCAGAAGATGTCAAAGTCTTGCAGGATGACTTAGATAGATTGGAGTTCTGGGCTAAGGAGAATGGATGTCAATTTAATGTGACAAAATGTAAGGTTATGCATTTTGGGATGAAAAGATTAGCAGCAGTATACCACATTGGTGGAACTGTACTCCAATAGATTGATGAGGCTTGGGAGTGTTGGTGGATAGGGAGATGAAGTTGGGCACATTGCATAAATAGCTAAATCAGCTCATCAACTCACTTGGTTGTTGAAAAATACCTTGAAGAGCAGAGACAAGCAAGTTATTGTACCTCTGTACCGAGCCTTGATAAGACCTCATCTCGACTACTGTGCCCAGATTTGGTCACCTTGGTTCCTTCTTGATGGGGAGGAGGTGGAGAGGATCCAGACGCGAGTGACTAAGATGATAACAAGTCTATGAAATGAACCATATGAGAACAGGTTGAAGATTTGTGGGTTGCAGAAACTAGTTGATAGGCGGGGGTGGGGAGATATGATTGAGACATTCAAATTGCTAAAGGGATTCTATAAGATTAATTCAGAGGATATTTTTGAGATCAGGACTGGTGGTGGGAGAACTAGGGGACACCTATGGAAGCTGGTCAAGAGTGTGGTAAGCAGGGGTGTTAGAGCTGGGTTCTTTACTTTTAGAGTGGTAAATGAGTGGAATAAGCTGCCAAAGTCTGTTGTGGGTGCTATGGCGGTGAACGAGTTCAAGGCAAGGTATGATAGATACTGTGAGAATGTAATCGCATAGTTGTGTGGACATGATGTTTAGAGTCTCCCTCGATGAGTCTAAGCACTCCTGGAGTCGCCTGAAATAATAATAATAATAATAATAATAAAAACAAAACAAAAATTATACTTGTGGTATAATTATTTCAACAGAAACCGTCCATTGTAGGCAAGCAAGATTTGATTCATTAAATATAAAACAGAAGGAATTGCTATAAGTTTTTTTTTTTTCAAATGAAGACGAGTAAAAGAGCTCATACGGGTGAAAGGTCTCAAAAAAAAGCCTGAAAACAAGCACAATTAGCGAACAAAGATACATTCTTTTGCAAGATGAAATGAAATGGCATGACTTCTGCAGGGCAATGCGGTATGGAATGTTTGTCGCCATGAGCCTAGATCATAACCAGGCTTCATGGTCATGTTTGCAACAATAATAATGATGATTTTTTCTTATCTTTATTAATGGCAAAATCTATTTATTATAATAATAACACGATTATTATGCACGCCTTCTCTATTTGTAAGGAAACGAAGGAAGATCCGGTCCAGGTCATGTAGTCCTTACATTCTGTGAAAAGAATTCTAATTTGAAGTATATATTTCACAAGATATTATTATATTGTTTGATTTTTACCCAAGTCTAAGCAAACAAAGTTTGCTTGTGAAGCATCTTCAGAACTAGGTCACCTGCATATAGGCTATTGGCTTCACATCAATTGCCTCAGTATGTCATCCAAAATATTGGGACAGGTCACTACCCAGACTGGTTTCGACCTTTATTGAGGCCTCAGTATAAGCCAGACCAAGTCACCAAGGTTATCTCTTAACTGTTCTGGAATTATTCGAAATGTGGTCCCTTAATCCTTTGTAGGATATTCAAATAAATTGTTTGAATAAGTGTAATTATCGAGCACTTGGCTCACCCATTATGGACTATTGCCAGTAATTTAAAAATAATAAATAAACTTGAAATGCTCACTTGGTCTCTAAAAGTTAGGCCTAAAAAGGCCTTGCCTACTCCCTATAAGGGAATAAAAGGCGTTAATGGATTGTGGATAAAACTTTATTTGTTCAGTGAGGTTTTTTGGATGTTTGTCACAGTCTACTGCTATGTAATAGACCATAACGACTTGTGATATTAATGAGCCTTTGGATCACCCGTTTGAGCTTCTAGCAGTGAGTTCAATAACCATAACTTAACTTAAATAAACCTTTGTATCATGCTCACTGTGGTCTACCAATTGGCTGATTCACGAGATACAGTGGATGGCTGGGACGTATATTTCATGTACGCTAGGTGTGGGAGCACAACCAGCAAATTCACGAATAAATAATGATGTCACACTGAACAGCTGATGATCTGGATGGATTAATTAAAAGTAAATGTATTTGTGTGAAGTTAATGAAAAATTACATCTATCTGTGGACTCTGAAGGTTGGTCGATTGGTAGAGCCTCTGCTACTAATGTCTCGTAAAAATTTAAGCAAGTTTGAGCGCGGTCAGTAGTTAGATGGATATCAATCGTTCGATGCTGTTGGCATACTCTCCTTCGATGAGTCTTTGGACTTCCTGGAGGTGTCACATAATAATAAAGTCATAATTTTTAGCAGTTATTTATTTGAAATAAATAACTGCTAAAAGGTTGGTAGAGCCTCTGCTACTAATGGCTCGTAAAAAGTTAAGCAAGTTTGAGGGCGGTTAGTAGTTAGAAGGATATCAATCGTTCGATGCTGTTAGCATACTTTCCTTCGATGAGTCTTTGGACTTCCTGGAGGTGTCACATAATAATAAAGTCATCATTTTTAGCAGTTATTTATTTGAAATAAATGTATTTATTTATTAGTTATTTATTTGAAAGAATAGTCATCAACTGTTACAAATATCAATGTATTCACAATATGACTGTAAATCATATCAAACGAGTGTTACTGTCGAAGCATGCGTGGACTAGTCAATACATGTATATGAAGAGAAAGTAATGCGATTCCCAACGTGGAATCTACAATAGTACATCCACGCGTATTTTTAACGGATAAAGGTGAGTGTAGATTATACAGCACACTAGTGCATTCACACTGACTGAAATATACGTGAGAAGACGTGCAGATAGTAGGAAGCACTGGTAGCTTAGTTCTGCTTAGTAGATTACCTACAGCCAAGAAATGAAATGTGGGGTTGTTCCTTGTGGTTTCTTGTCATATAACGTTTTTTAAAAAAAACAAACTAACGTTTATTTTATCCTTCTCGACAATTCAAAATAGTGTTGAAGATATTTTTTCCCACTTTTTGAAATGAGAATATGAGATCAATTTCAAAATTGTTAAAGATGGTAAAGCATGCTGTCTCTTCCAAATGTATGCTATGTTTACATATCAGAAACTGAAAACTTGAAATGATAGATATATAAATAGAACGGTTTTTTCATAACGAAACTAAGTGTTTTTATACAAATTTAATGAATTTTAATAATACTGCCTAACTTCAGCATATCCACTGGAATACCTACCATACACTACTAGTGGATGACAACAATTGCAAGCAAAGAATTTTGCAGTCTTTTCACATAGATAAAGTTTTCATCTCAGGGATAGAGGCTTCTCGGTAAACGCTGTTCGTTTCTTACGAACTATGGTGCATTGAACACAATTTGTTTTAGATCATCAGTAGTGTGTTAACATTTGAATCTGCAGTATGAGTCTATGTCAGCATTTGTCTGATCAGCATCTTGCATGCAAATGGTTTAAGTTCCGTGCCTATCCAGCTACATTGGTTCAGTAACAGGTATAGCACCTACTTCCTTAGCTTTTCATCAAACATGATCAGCATGAGCCATGAAGCAAAGTCGTTCATCTGTTGTATGCCTATGTATTTGACTACTGGTTGCATGGAATGGGCGTTCCGAACATGACTACTTTTACTTTGGAGACACTTATCTTCACGTGAATAACAATGCATGGCTTCTGTGTGCATTTACATCAATTTGCCAATTTTTGAACCATTTTTATAATTCCAAGATTGTGTTTAACAGCATCTTAATAGAAATAAAAAAAACGTAGCTCAGAAGAAGTGGCGTTTGTGTTCAACAGCGCTAGGTCGCTTAATGAAAGACCTAAGTTCCGTTTTAGTCACAGACTAGAGGAACGTTTTTTAAACCTTTCAGCGACTTGTTCCCAAGTGAGTCGATCTCTGGCACACACTCGCGGTTTTTTCCCTCCGGATACTAGGGTTTTTCGTCCCATAAACTCAAGAAAATCGACCTTAGATATAGCATTACTTCAGACAATAAATATATTGCGTTGGGGTTAAGGACTACTAGATAGCGGCACTTGTTTTTCTACTCTTCACTGGATGTCGCTTTAAATTCGTGATGATCCTGGGCCAGCTATCTGATTTATTACCTGTGGAGACTGCCCACTCAGCCTACAAAAGTAAAATAGGGCTAAAAGGCCAAGCCTACTCCCTGTAAGAGAATCAAGGCGTTAGCGGATTTATATATATACAGGTTATTTATATGTATATATATATATAGGTTAGACGGAACTGACCATTATAGCAGTATCCATGTATGGGGTTATTGTGGTGGGTAACTGTTCATGGGATGTCAGTCTCATAAACTGGCAAAGAGCAATGAGTCTTGGGGACACTTGCTGTGATTTTTCTTTCAGACGGATTAATCCCCTGTAACTTCATTTGGAGTTTGCAACTGCTGAGATAGAATTTGGCGATTTTAATCAGTCCTAATGGCCTCAGGAGCTTAAAAATAAGCTGATTGTGCTGTATTATATTATAGAATACTTTGGTAACATCCAGGAAGACTGCCCCTGTGAACGTCTCAAGATTTATTGACCACTTTTAACAAATTACCATTAATATGACATTGTGCTTGCATCGTTCGCAGTGAGAAATGTGTAACTTTTTGCTTCCAACACTGAACTGATATTAATTATCATACATCCAGTTCATTCAGATCAGCCTTGCAAGGATTCTATATCAGAAATGTTCCTTTCCCGATTTTATTCCCTGCCTATACAGTATTTTAATGATAGCAGTACTCATACTGCTATCATTAAAATATTCTAGCATATTCTCTTGTTAGCCAGGTCGCTAGCAGAAGAGGATATGCTTACAGATATAGAATTATGATTATTACATGACACCTTCAAAGAGTCCAAAGACTCATCGAAAAAGTGCTCCTACTCTACAAATTCTCCTTCTCCACCACTCAATCCACCAACTACAACGAATCGCAACATAATCATCTACATCAACGTCATTTACTGTCCATCATCACCACTAATATTTTCACAGACAATCACAAACTTTCATGCCCACAACGGGATTCGAACCCACAGCTTTTTAGCTGGAGAGTGGATACACTAATCACTCGGCCAACCAGGTCGGCATTATGAAAATAATTTTTACATCACTGTTAAATAAAATCATTATTTCATTTGAGAATGCTGAGAATTCATTGCATCTATTCCTGATTCTTCTGGAATTGGTGGTTAACATGCATAATACATGACAACTGGGGTGATACCTGAGTGGAGAAAAAGCTAACGAGTTGATTCAATGACCAAATCCCTTATTTCAGTGCAGTTATCATTGCTTTTCAACTTTGGCAAAACTAGTCCCATCATTGGGGTTATTCGTCATATACTAACACCATTATCAATTTCCTGACATGCACCTATAAGGGATATTCAGGCCATTAGACAACACTACATGATTACGTTTACATTGCTTCTAATTTCCTATCAACAATTTTCCTACAAATCAGTCTACTAATAGTCAGCAGTCCAAATAGACTAATCATACTATATTATTCTATACCATATTCCATACTCTCTTTCTATCTCTCTAACTTTGCTGTAACAATCACAATCTCTCATCTTAGTACATGTATTCACAATCTCATGGAGACACACTAAATGTGGCTTGGTGTATGAGCAGTTCTCATGCCGAATTTCTCTCGGTATCAATATTCATTGTACAAGTTCTCCAAGCACTGTACACCAAAGGCATTTCAGTGAATGCCACCTTGCATGTAAAATCCAACATACTGCATGTGATTTCACCTGTAGAGAAATCATATGCAGTATGTTGATTATAAGCTTTGAATCGCTTATAGCAGTGTTTCTCAACCTCTGGTCTGCAGGCAGACCTGTGGACCACAGGTTGAGATTAATTAAATATATTTTTTAATTATCCAAATAAAACAAATTAAAATTGAATAATTAACAATTATTGGAATGAAATGGAGACTTAAAAAACCAACAGGTAGCGTCAGAATGTTTAAAGTCGGAAGCAATAAAACAATATCGTTGTTCAATTAACCTCTTTTATTATTCATCATTCTGCCGCTACAAATTTAGCGGGAGAATGATGAATAATTAAAAAAATGGGTGAAGTGAACAACAATATAGTTTTGTTGCTTCTGCCTTCCCTTGCTGTTTTGTTAGATTTGAAGTGAATATGTGTTATTTACATTTCAACCAATTGCTTGTTGTTTATTGATTTTTATTACTGAAGGTTTCTCTCCTTCAACTAAGGCTCAGTATATCTTCAGAAATGCTAAGTAACACTTGGACAAAGTGTGTCGTGAGTTAACTCCAGTATTTATATATTTTTCGGAAACGTTTTTTAATAATACAAGATTGGATAGAAGAATACAAGAATGGATAGAAGAAAATGGGATACTGTATCGGGGACAGCATGGTTTTGTGAAGGGTAGGTCATGCCTCAGTAACTTGCTCACGTATTATAACACAGTGACGGCTGAACTGGATAAGGGTAATGGGTTTACAGTGATTCTACTGGACCTTGCTAAGGCCTTTGACAGGATACCACATGGAATTCTAATCAGTAAATTGCAGCATATGGGAATGGACATAGGGTTGGTGAGATGGATAGGAGGGTGGTTGACGGAGAGAGATATCAGAGAGTGGTTTACTCAGGAGTAGAGTCCACAAGACGGCCTGTGACTAGTGGTGTACCACAAGGATCTGTTCTTGGACCACTACTGTTTAATTTGTTCATAAATGATATAGGAAAGGATCTGAGAGGAACAGTTCATTTGTTTGCGGATGATGCGAAGTTGGGTAGGGCAATAGTGAATGCAGATGACGTCAAAATTTTGCAGGATGATTTGGATAGATTGGAGGTCTGGGCTAGGGAGAATGGATGTCAATTTAATGTGGCAAAATGTAAGGTTATGCATTTTGGGGTGAAAAGATGGGAGGCAGTTTACTGCATTGGTGGAACCATGCTCCAGGAAATTGATAAGGCACGAGATTTAGGAGTGTTGGTGGATAAGGAATTGAAATTTAGGGGACACATTGCAAAAGTGGCCAAATCAGCTCATCAAATCACTTGGTTATTGAAGAATACGTTGACAAGCAGAGACAAGCAGGTTATTGTTCCTTTGTATCGAGCCTTGATAAGACCTCATCTTGACTACTGTGCTCAGATTTGGTCACCTAGGTTTCTTCTTGATGGGGAGGAGGTGGAGAGGATCCAGAGGCGAGTGACCAAGATGATAGCAGGTCTGTGGAATGAACCGTATGAGAACAGGTTGAGGATTTGTGGGCTGCAAAAATTGGTTGATAGGCGGAGGAGGGGAGATATGATTGAGACATTCAAATTACTGAAGGGTTTCTACAAAATTAATTCAGAAGATATTTTTGAGAACAGGGCTGGCTGTGGGAGGACTAGGGGACATCCGTGGAAACTGGGCAAAAGTGTGGTTAGTAAAGGTGTTAGAGCTGGGTTCTTTACTTTTAGAGTAGTGAATGAGTGGAATGCGCTCCCTGAGTCTGTGGTGGATGCTGTGACAGTGAATGAGTTTAAGGCGAGGTGTGATAGATACTGTATGAATGTCAAATAGTTGTGATGAATATGATTTGGGGCCCCCCTCGATGAGTCTAATGACTCCCTGGAGTTACCCGTAATAATAGTAATAGTAATAATAATGGAAGAGTGGCTTAGAACTAGGACTTTGAAAAGAAAAACAAATGAAACAGGTGATGCTAACCCTAATTATGATGCACGTGTTGTAACGGCGAGTAAATCTTATACTATTAAAGTAGAAAAAACAAGCAGTTCAAAGAAAAAATACAGTAGGAAATATAACAGTTCATATTTGGAATTCGGTTTACTTGGTGTGGAGATGAAAGTGAACAGAAACCTCAATGCGTTTTGTGTTATGAAGTGTTGTCAAATGAGTGCATGAAACCTGCGAAACTCCAAGACATTTAGACACTAAACATTGTGATATGAAAAATAAGCCAACTGAATTTTTTCAGCGACGCTTAGGGACATTAAATCATGAGAAAGGTATAATTTTGGCCATAGGTTCCATTAATAGCAAGGTACTGGAAGCATCCTATCTCTTAAGTTTGTGCATAACGAAAACAAGGAAACCTCATTCTATCGGGGAAAATTTAAGAGGTAGGATGCTTCCAGTACCTTGCTATTAAAGATGTGATAAAAACTATGTTTGACAACAAGTTACTAAAAGATTTGATTCCTCTTTCAAATGACACTGTCGGTTGCAGAATTAATGATATGGCAGGTGACGTAGAATCTCAGTTAATCGAAAGAGTTAAGAAGAGCCTTTATTATGCATTACAAATCGACGAGACTACTGATGTTACAAATGATGCGCAGTTAATATGGTACATAAGATATGCGCATTCATGATGTCAAGATATCAACATTCATGATGATATTCTGTTTTGTAGAACTTTGCCATCCCAAACAACTGGAGAAGAAATATTTCACACTTTCAATAAATAAATAATACACAAGTGGATCCAATGGGAAAAATGTATAGGCTTCTGTTCGGATGGAGCTCGCGCCCTTACAGACAGGCATAGTTGTTTCTATGGTCAAGGAAGTAGCTCCGGATATGAATCGGGTATATTGTTTCATACATAGGGAAGCGTTAGCCTCCAAAGGAATGCCACCAGAATTTAAAACTGTGCTATATACAACGCTGTAAAGCTAGTTAATTTTATTAAAGCTCGACCGTTAAATAACATGTTATTTTCAGTACTCTGCAATGAAATGGGCAGTGAATATATATGCAACTTTTGCTTCATTCTGAAATTCGCTGCTTTCCAGGGGCAAAGTACTAACAAAGTTATTTCAATTAAGACACGAAGTTTTATTATTTGTAAATGCAAGTAATTCTATTTTGCATCACTTCTTGTTGACAAAGCATGGTTATCAACACTGTCCTATCTTTCAGACATTTTTTTGAAATTAAATGAACTAAATCTCTCCCTTCGGGGAAATTCTTTAACTGTTCTGGATATCTACGACAAAATAAAGGCATTCGAGAAAAAAAACTGGTTTTATGGATTAATTATGTAAAAGACAGACAATTTGTACCATTTCCAATATCGGAATCCTTTTTAGTGGAAAATGATATTTTTGTTGATTCTGAGTTTCTGGAAAGGGTTTGTGACCACCTCAAAAATCTGAAGTGGAATTTTGAAATATATTTTCTGAATAACTTTTATAATTTCTGTGGGTTCACGATCCATTTCAGGCTTGCAGTCACGAGAACGACCTTTCTCGTGACTGCAAGATCAGTTAATCGAGCTTCCAAGTGACAGTGGACTTAAAATGCAATTCTGTGATCTTGCTTTGGCTTGATTTTGGATCTCGCCTTCAGTGAGAAGTTAATTTCCTGAAGAAGCATTAAAAATCGTCTTGCAGTTTTCTACAACCTATCTTTGTGAGAAAGGATTTTCATCGCTCCTTAAATAAAAACAAAATACAGAAATAGTCTTAGTGTGTATGCCGATTTTCGACTGAATTTGACCAATATTGAGCCAGATATCCAGCAACTCTGCAAGGGCGGAGAACTCAACCATTTCATTTAAAGTAAGTAGTAACATAATTATATCATATTATTTATTTGTTTAATAAAAATGAAAACTTTGTTAATGATGATACATTTTTAATCGTTCACTTCCAAAATTGTTTCCATATGTACGTGGCACAGTTTTTCCGAAATGTTGTAATTCCTACATAGGTTTTTAAAAAAATTACAAAAAGTCAAAACGACATATAGGGAAATGACTTAAAAACACTGTTTACTTTTTAAGTAAAACTTAACTTTAAATCCAACATTCTTAAAATGTTATTTTTCTCTTCGCAAAATCGTCGATGACATTGTCGAAGTCTATTTCATCACTCAGTTGCTGTTTTATAGACAGTATGGCAAGATTTCTTAAACACCAAAAAAAGTGCCGCCCGGGACGGATCGCCCCCCAACCCGCAGTTACGCCTCTGTAACTTAGTGGTCCATAGAATAGTTTTAGACATTTTACTGGTCCATGGGCTTAGAAACGTTGGCTTATAGCATATGATTATAAGCTTTGAATCACTTATAATCAAACTCTATCTCAGTCACTCATGATTATAAGCTTTGAATCACTTATAATCAAACTCTATCTCAGTCACTCATGCATCTCATACTTTGGGAGCAGGTTAAATAATCTCCACTCCTTTGCTCATTCAGCAATTCTTTCATATTATTTCTCCAACTGTCTCCCCTTGTCCAAATCTGACTAAACAGGAAGAGAAGCTGATATTTGTTGTTAGCAGTGACTTAAAACAAATCGTTCATCTCGCGAACAGAATTCCCGATAATCCTATTCACTCCTCTCTACTCTAATTTTCCTTAAACAGTTCTCTTTCCAAGTACTGTCAATATAATGCTCTTCTTGGTAATTATAATCTCATCAAAGTTTCATCATCTCTAGCGAAATCCTCTTCTCCTCAGCCATGTACGATCGTGTGTACTTTGGAACTACAAGGCCAATCGGGAACATCTTTGAGATGTTGTAGTTAGCACTCCAGATTCATACATATGATGTAATTTGTCACAGAAATTTTGCATTTTAGAATGAGGTCTAACATTCCCCACAAAGTTCAAAATTCCCATCCTATATCCATATCTATAGGTTTTCAGAGTTACTTGAATACACATCAACTACAGTAGTATCAGGAAAAAAGAGGATAAATTTCTCATACTAGTAAATCATAGGAAACTAACAATCATTGTCATTAAGAACAAGATAAGGGAACTCACAGGAGTTAAATGTGATGGGTGCAGTGTATTAAGGAAAGACCTGCAGGATAGAAAAAGACCAATGTGGATGAAATACATAAACCATCATCAATTCTTCAAGATTTCTTTTCTTGGAATTACACTAGTATCAAATCCCTCTTGGCATCAACATGTTGCAAAGAAATGCCTTTACAGCATCCAAAAATTAAGATTCCTATTTTGTTTAAGGTGATTAATTCACTTCCAAATAGCTATTAACTTCATTTGCATTAGAAACTGGCCAACGATGGAAAACTCTTCCCACATTTATAGTGATGCTCTCAATAGCATTTTAGCTAAAAATATACACTGGTTTAAAAAATCAAGGAATAAAGAGGAAAAGCCCAATAACTCCATAACTGTGTGATGAAATTTTATGCAATTTGGTGAAAAGCCTCATGAGATGTGAAAGAGACACCAACAAAAATTGTAAATTAGTTTAAATCAATAAGAAATGGGTACATGAAGGCAACTGTCATAAGTGGTCAAAATGAAATTGCTAAGTGCCTCAATAACAGTGGCGCCAGGTGAAAATTTCAAGTAGGGATGCTGACATATACAAAATAAAAAAATTAAAATTCTTTTTTTCCTAATCAGTAACCAATTTATTAATAAATAAATTTACATATTAAAAACATTTCACTCTCGCCACGAATAAACACCAATAAAAGTTTCGTATCTCATAGAATAACACGCGCATGCATACAATTTATCTGTAATCTGACTAGGAGTCGGGTTTTTGCTGTCGCTGTGATCGGACGTATTCCTTTAGACTCTGCCTAGTTGATTTTTATATAGGGTTTTTCGGGAAGCTCGCATTGCACTGGAACTAACACAGTTCGTGATCTACTATCTTCCCCTCTGTATGAAATATGCAGCGGTCTAATGGCCGGCAGGCCCCACCCGCAATGAGGACCAGTGGTGGTTGAATGGTTTTTTTAGGGAGGTAGATCGCTGCACTGTGTCCAAGTAAGCTCCCGAAACTCCTTTTTCCTCGTTTTTAGGATAGTCTCCTATAACAGACTAACTTTTTGCTGGTAGACGCTTATTCTAAGCTGTCTACGGGATTTGCTAGTAGACTCTCAGTCTACAGGATTACCCGGGAAACTGCTAGTTTCTCTGAAGCCAAACTATGGACGAGCTTGATTTCAAACAGATTTTGGCTGTCTTTAAGCATATTGGAGGCCTTCTACAAAGGAAATGGCCAGGTAAGGTGGCAATCCACCAAGTAGAAGAGGTGGATACAGAGGACCGTCAATCCCCTGACCCTCTCCCCAGCACTTCTCAAGATAACACCAGAGCGATTATGTCACCGGTTAACGACCAGCCCCTAGTGGACTCAGATAACTCTACAGACTATCAGGTTGTCAGCAGAAAAAAGCGTAAGAGTTCACCAACAGCAGAGCCTGAAATAGTATATCAAATCAAATGGACACATCAGTGCTATCTACAAGAACAGACAGCTATACTGACACAGCCCAAAGAGAGGATACCACCAGTAATCCTGAGATCTAAGGAAAAATTGTCGTCACTTGCACAAATGATGAAGAACAATAACATCAAGTTCTCATCAGCTAAAAACACAAATGATGGAGTCCGCATACAGCCCGAAACAAAAATTACCATACCATACTTACCAACTAAAAAGAACCTTAAGGTAGTGATCAGAGGATTGGTAGAAAACATATCAGAAGAGATAGCTACTGACCTCGGATCACAAGACTTGGAGCCGATCAAGATTTCTCGTATGTATCGAGCAGACAAGCTTCCCATGCCTCTGGTCTTAGTGATCAGTAAAGATCAGAGAGAAATCTACGATCTCAGAATAGTCTGCAACTTGGTGATCAGGACTGAGCCACTGAGAAGAAAGGCATCGGCTGGTCAATGCCATCGCTGCCAAAAATATGGGCATGCGCAAATGCTATGCAGAGCAGACTACAAATGCGTAAAGTGCGGTGGCAACCATCCCTCGCACATTTGCATCAAGCCAAAGACCATACCTGCTAAATGTGCGAACTGCAGCGGCCCACATCCTGCGAATTACAAGGGTTGTTCTCTACATCCATCCAACCTCCAAAAGTTTAGACAGGAGTCAGTCCCATCCATTCAGAAAAGTATCATGAGATCTGCACCTGAAATCACAGCGCGGGTAGTTACGCCAGATAAATCTTATGCTTCGGCGGTTTCCTCACGTAACACCAAGGTACTCCCTGCAACTAGCAGTCAAAACTCCTCAGCAATTCTTGCTGCCTCACTAGGGGAGGTGTTAACGGCCTTTAGCAAAACAAATCCAAGCCAGGCCGACACCAACAAATTCCTTAGGAATACTCAGGTCATCTTCTCTATGATTAATGACTAATCCGGCATCAACATCAAATTCTATGCAGATAGTATTCTGGAATGCAAATGGTCTCAACAACAAAATTTTGGAACTACAGGAACTTACAGATCATTTACAAATTGATATTCTCCTCATTAACGAGACTCACCTACGTCCCTGAGATAATCCCAAACTCAGAAACTACTCATTACTTAGAAATGACAGACGCAATGCTAGAGGTGGAGGCACTGCCATCTTTGTCAGAAGAAACATCCGCTATAATGAGATTAAGAAGACTGATACAGCTAACCTCGAGGAGACAGGCATAGAAATTCATACCAACAATGCAGGCAGCTTAAAGATTTATTCTGTATACAACCCCCCTGGCAAACCACTTCTCCCCTCCAATCTCTCTCAGCTACTAGACACCACTGAAGCAATAATTGTAGCAGGAGATCTCAATTCCAAGCATCCTTTATGGAACAGCAAGAGTTTTAACAACAGAATGATCCTCTACAATTTTGCCTTGAAGAGAAATATTGTTATTGCAGGCCCGATCGAGCCAAAACATTACGGAGTGATCGGCAGACCTGATGTTTTGGATATTGCTATATTTAACAACATTTCTCATCAATTCCAACTTCAAGTGGTTGAGGAACTTAGCTCAGATCACAATCCAGTACTTTTAAGTTTAGGAGGGGAGCCTGAACTCATTCCCAGCCAATCCCACACTAATTTTGCAAAATTCAAGGCTAAAATGAACACTATCATACTCAGTACCTACTATCTCTTCCTGTGAAGAAATTGACGTGGCAGTCAGCAATCTTGAATGTAAAATACACTCTGGCTTATCCGCAGCTTGTTCCATTTACACCCCAGCTCAAGTAAACTTACTTCCTGAAGAAATCCTTGCTCTGATCAGGAACAAAAATAGACTCAGATGCCGCTATCACAACACGCTATCTCCGCAAGACCGTCGAGAACTAAATAGAGCGTCCAACCTAGTCCGTTACGCATTAAAAGATCACCAGAACGAGCAATGGGAAAGAAAACTCTGTTCTCTCAATACTGAAGATAATTCTCTGTGGAAGTTGACTAAAGCTCTTCGTACAGATCGCTCTAACATCCAGCCCATTCATGGAGAAAGAGGTCTTGTTTACAGAGATAATGAAAAAGCAGAAGCTTTCGCCGATGCTCTCCAACTTCAGTGCCGTCCTAATTATGCACATGCGGATCTGTACACCATCGAGTACGCACCGTGCTTCAGCAACCTTGTAGCCATGAAAATATCTGTCCAACCTCACTTAAAGAGGTCTACTCAATCATTAAGAAGCTTAAAAACAAAATGCCTCTGGTCCAGATGAAATTACCAACAAAACAATTAAAGCCCTCCCACACAAAGCTGTCAATGCATTTAGTAGCCATTATTAATGCAATGCTGAGATTAAATTATTTCCCCTCAAGATGGAAACAAACTGATATATTCCTTATACTCAAGCCTGGTAAGGCACCTCAAATGCCACAGAACTACAGACCTATCAGTCTTTTATCATGCCTAGGAAAAATCGCAGAAAAAGTCATTCTCAATCGACTTAATGAGGAAGTGAATAAAAATAACATAATTCCTAAAGAACAATTTGGTTTTCGTACCGGACATAGCACTACACAGCAAATTCACAGACTGACTGAATTCATCACTACAGGCTTTAACTGGAAACAGCACACAGGAGCTATCTTTTTAGATGTTGCAAAAGCATTTGATAAGGTGTAGCACAAAGGTCTCATCTATAAATTAATTTCAGCCAACATCCCTCTTTACCTTACTAAAATTAGACTCCTTTCTACAAGACCGTAAAATCCAGGTCAAGTTGCATGGAATTCGATCCTCATTGAAAAAAATCACTGCTGGTGTCCCTCAAGGCTTGCTGCTCTCACCGCTGCTTTTTAACATCTTTGTCTGATGTTCCTAGCACATCACTAACCACTATAGCTAGTTATGCGGATGATATGGCAATTCTTAGCAGATCTCTCAGGCCACATATAGCTACGCAGTGCTTACAAACTGCAGCAACAAATTTGGAGGACTGGTTCAGAAAATGGAGAATATCTGTAAAAGCACTGCCATTCTCTTCACAAGAAAACAAGCATCTCACTTTGGAGAAGTTAAACTTTTTAACATAGCCATCCCATGGAGAACTAGCACCAAATATCTAGGCATTCAACTTGATAATCATTTAAACTTTAACTCCCACATAGTTTATGCATGCAAAAAAGCAAACTCTGCAATTCTGCAACTCTATTCTTTCCTCAATCGAAGAAGTCAAGTCAGCACTGAAAACAAACTACGGATCTATGAAACAATTATCAGACCATCGTTAACTTACGGATCACCGGCATGGGGTCACACTTCCCCCACCATCAAAAAGCTACAAGTTATTCAAAACAAATGCCTCCGTATGATTTTTAACGCATGCTCCATGGTTTGTCAGAAATGCCCTCTTACACCGTGATGCCGATATTCCAAATATTCCCACGTTCCTCCATAATAGTGCTGCTTATTTTGCCAAAGCAGCTGTTCATCCAAATCAACTCATTCAAGAGTCATCTAACTATGACGAACACGACAGGTGGAAACATAAGTGCCCGAAAGCAGCTCTGCTTATCGGTTCAGGTGCCTCAGGTACAGCCCTAAATAGGGTGAGCCAGGTGCTCGCTAATCTTTAATAGAAGATTATTTCATAGCGACGAAGGGATCGGGACTGATATCCATCATGCCACATCAGTTATCTGTAATCTGTAAGTGACACTGCCCAAATGAGCAGTGTTCAGAATCATTTGTAACGTGCAATGAACGAATATCGGCGAGTCTCGCTGCAATTGGCGTGATAATTCTCACACTGTGTTAAATCGCAGTGCATTTGTTTCATGTAACGATAACTATAAAAATATAATTCTTTTCACATTTTCAACAGTGACACTCATCATAATTCAGCCTTGTATCTATAATAAATAAATAATTATGTTATTTTAACAAAATAAAATAAGATTTACAAAAAAAATAGTTCACCCTCACCATGAACACGCATCAATAATAAAAGTTTCGTATCTCACAGAAATAATGCACCCAAGCATACAATACACTGCCCAAGCAGTGTCAGAATCACATGTAATGTGCAATGAGAAGCGCAAATGAATATCGGAGAGTCTAGCTGCATTGAAAACTACTCCAAAATACCATCCTTTATGCAGTGGAGCATATGCATACACTGTTGTCAGTGCCACTCATTTGTATATGATAACCAGACTCCCCTCCAAATTATTGCAATTTTTCCGTTTGTTTCTAATTAATGGAATCAAGTGTACTAGACACAGAACAAAGGATTTAGATTAATTTATCCATCTTTCATCAAGTCAGTACTCACTTTTAAGGAGTCACTCCATTGCTGCTGAACCCATCTTCCATAAATTCTCCTATGGTGTTATTATTCATCTGAACTAGCATCAATAATTTCACTACTCTCTAATAAATCCATTAACACATGCAGAAACCACTCAACACTCTTTTATAGTTCATCTCCAAACTCACAGAACATATTTCTCGTTGTCGTCGTCTGAGCAATTCAGGTATAGGCTTTTTATGTCCTGTTCCTGCTCTGCAGATGATGTTGGTCTTTCCATCTTAGTCTTGGACGTCCGCAGTCTCATATTTCACATATTTCTCATTTTCATTAATTCCTCCTACTGCTGGTTTCTCATCTTATGTTTCTCAAGGAATACATCCACTGGTCTTCAATTGAATGTGAACAAGTTTATTCTTTCTCCTCATCTCTATCCATGCATTGCACAAAGGCTTGCACAATGGAGAGTTCTTGCAGCAACTTCTCAGCTGAAGTGCTGGCTTCCTTTTGTATGGTGCATATTGGTGCCCAACTCTGCCATTACCTGTTCCATGTTCAGATGAGAAAGGAGGAAGTACTTGTGGCTAGTAACTACAGTATATAAATAATTTTCCTGCACAGAAAAAAGCAAGGATTGAAGCAAATTAGACTAATTCTGTTGAAGAACTATCACAGGAAATTATGCTGATTGTTGAAAGCCCTCTTAAAGAGCCAACACACAGAAAGCACTTGGAGAGGTTATCTGCATATCCTACTCTGTGACCAAAATTGGATGTTAGAACATCAGAACAATGTATGAATCTGGGAAAGTACATCAAACAGCAAAGGAGATGGATAGATAGAATTTGGGTGGCACATTGATGTTGACAATATAAACAAGAAAGCACTATTGGAATGGAGCTCAGTGTCAAAAAAAATAAATATATAAATAAATGTTAGGTTAAAAACAAAGTATAAAAATGAGAATGAGAAACAAGATTATGGAAAATGCTGATGCAAAAGGTAAGTAAGGACAATAATGAATACAAAATAGTGAGGGAAAAGGAAAATGAAAAATTATTCAAGTGTTTCTGTTTATCTAGCAACTTTATCATAAGAGGCACAGGCTTTAACATAAGAATATATATACATCAGCAAACCTGAATCTCGCAATATGGAAAGAGTAAAAAACAAATGTAAAATGTATAGATCACATAACAATAAACATGGAGATCGTTCTTGTGGTATGTGGAGAGAAGCAGTCGCATGCTGGTAGGGGCAAAGATAATAATGAAATTAGAAAAGATATTTAAACTAAGGAGCAAATGAAACTGTTCTGATATAAATAAACTGAAAAATAAGAATATTTGCTTGTAAGATCAAAAGCAAATATGGAACAATAATATAAAATCGAAGGAGAAAAAAAATTGAGATATAGAAGAAAAATGGCAAAATATAAAACAGCTGAAGGTATAGGAATATAGAAAATAGTTCAAAAACAATGGATAACAGATAAAACAATGGTCTTAAATGAGGAAAGAAGAGAAATTAAAAGAAAATTACTCCAAAGTCAAAATAAAGAAAAGAAAAAGGGAGATAAATAAAGTGAACAGGGAGAAATGTTTTCAGGATATACATTTAGTATATCCTGAAAACATTCTGTTCATCTCTTTTCTATCTTTTCCCTTGTCAATACAGCTTCTTGTTTATCTCTTATTGGTCTCTCATTTGTTGTTTTTTCCCCTTTATCTTTGTTGTAATTTCAAATGATTTCTTGTAATCAAAATTCACTGCAACTTATTCTACCTCTTACAGAGTTCATCAATGAATTAACTTAATCTTTTCTTTACTTGTTATTTTCTCCCTGTTCACTTTATTTATCTCCCTTTTTCTTTTCTTTATTTTGACTTTGGAGTAATTTTCTTTTAATTTCTCTTCTTGGGTGGACACGTTTGGGATTCCCAAACGTGTCCACCCAAGGACTTGCTGGATAGATTATATCCAAAACCTTGGGTGGACACATTTGGGAATCCCACCAGAACACCTGAGCTTGGTGGCAGAGGATCGTGACCATTGGAAGTTCCTCTTGCAGCCGTTGCCCCCACAACCCAATTAGGAAAGATGGGCCTTGAAGATGTATGTATTCATATTATAAAATGTATTATTTAAATAATACATTTTATAATGCATTCTAGATTTCCAGCATGCATGCAAGCTCAAATGCACCAACATATGCAAAGAAAAGTAGATGACTTAAACTTGTAAGCCTCTGTAACACTTAAAATTATGGAATAACCATTAAAACAGGTCAATGCCTTTATTTGGGATAAGTTGAATCCCAGATAAATTGCTCAAACTGCTTTTAGCACAATGGGAAACATATGGACAATAAACACTAAATAAAAATAAGACCATTCAATACAAAGACTGTTGTACTACATGGGTCTGAAACCTGGAGATTAATCAAAAAGAATTTAAATAAACTGCAGATTTACATAAACAGATGTCTAAGAAAGACTATGGGATTAAATATTCTGGCCAAATAGAATTTCAAACAAGAACATTGTAGTAAAAAAAAAAAAGATCTGACATCAAAAATGGAAAAGATGATCCACAATTAGAATCTCAGATAAGTTAAGAGAGTTATAGAATGAAACCAACAGGGAAGGTAAAGAGGAGGAATGCCCCAAGATGAAAGCATCTTTGTGGAAAGAAATCAAAGAAGAGACAAGACAAGTGGGGAAAATCCTAGGACAAGATTAAGAGAGAGAAGCAAAGAACAGTCTGAAGGAGAATGATTGAGGTCCTATGCTCAGTAAAGAATGCAGAGGATAAGTAAAGAACTGCTTTTTCCTACCCAAGCTTTACTATATGCTTGTTCTCGACAGAGTCACTTCTTCAGTATTCCAACTATCACTTGCTGGATAAAAAGTCAACAATGCAGGTTACAGTTTCAATCACCTATAAAGATAATCTGGTCGGTCAGATGAAAAAACCAATCTCTTTTCAAGGTGCATTTGTTTAGATACATAAATTTGAAGTAGCAGTCACCAATGCAAATGTGAAGGTCTCAGTTATGAGAATCTTCCAGAACACACTAATGATAAGTCAAGTACACCAAATGGATTCCTGGACATGGAATTGGATAACACTATCTCAGATCCAAACAGCTGCAGTCTCTTTTGATTCCAAAATTTGTAGTCTGAAATTAGATTTTAAAAAACGGTTTGCCTATCTGTTACAAAAATAATGGAGAGATATTCACCATCTTCAAATTAAATAAAGTGATGACATGCCAAATTCCAGCCCTTTAGACCATTTTCTTCATTGATTATCATAGCGAATGAGAGTTCATTTAAGAAAAATTTATAACTTTCAAATGAACTACTTAGGAATTTGGTATTCAACCTGGTCCTCCCATGAGAATCAACAGATGAAACAGCTCAGACCAGTAAATCTTGATCAAAAACAATACAGTGCAGATATATGGATGTGGGATGAATTTGTACTTTTTAAATAATGCAATACCCAACTTGTGTCAGAGATCTAATTCCATAAGTGGTCAAACATCCTCAAAAGTCTCAATGTGCAAACATCATTTTGCATGCCTGGGGTATGATAATTATATTAACTTTTAATAAAATTCATTGACAAGTGAAAAATTTCAGACATTTCGTGAAATGGATTTGTTTTATAGATTAAATCACGCAGTCTATCAGGAAAAAATGCATGCATTTCATCACTATTCTAATATACACATACTGGCCACTGAATTTAATGTGTTGAACCTTCTTTGGCTGAATATGCAGTTTGGCATAGATTCCATCTATGTCTACAATATACCAGACAGCCCTTTAACTGGCACACAGATTTGACAGAAGAGGACTTTGCTCCCAGATCTGTTTTTCTAACATGTCACATACATTATCAACAGGATTCAGATCCAAGCTTTGTGGTGGCCAGAGAAGATGGAAATTTCTGTCATGCTCACTGAACCACTGCTCAGCAATTCTTGTGCATTGTCATCCAAGAAATAACCATCACCTGCAGGATAAAAAGTTAACATTGAAGGATGGATTTGATCAACACAATGTTCAGATATTCCTTGGAGGACACCCGACCTTTCAGCAATATCAAGGAACCTGTTGCATACTAACAGAACATGCCCCATGCCACTTTCAAAACCTTGAGTTGTGTTTACAAAGCAAGGTGGGTTTATTGCTTTGTGGAGTTCCCTCCAAACGCTCAGCCTATCTCCAGTACAGAACAAGGTGTATTGTAATTCACTGGACCATGACACTTCTTACCAGTCTTCCAGTGTCCAGTCACAGTGTTCCTGATACCATTGTAGAAAAACTTTCTACAGTGGTATCAGGAACACTGATACCAAATCACTGATTCTTCACAGAAGTCAGTGATTTCTGTATAGGCATGCGATTGCCAATATCGATCCTCTTCAATTCCCTGTGCATAGTTTGGTAAGATACGGGCAGGAACAGCCTTTATTAAATACTTCAGTCAATTGCTGTATGCAGGAAGTTCTGTTTGTCCATACAAGCCTTCAGAGACAATGCCAATCTCATTTCAGACAGACTGTCTTAGGACTGCCTCTTTAGACAAGCAATGTAGGTTATTTTTCCAGTAAAAAGAAAACCTTGAATCCAAGTTGTTCATTGCAGGAACTTTTTCCAGGTCTTATTTCAGATAGCCCCAAGTTAGTTGATCTTTTGCACAAGCAGGGAGGGTTCTTCTCCCAGAAGAAACTCAGGTTTTTAAAACTCAAAACTCAGAAATATAAACCCTAGAATACCTACATCATATTAATATATAATACTGTACTAGTTATGAGTAGAAACATGAGCAGGCAGTAGTTGTCTGTTGTATTCTTGTCACTTTTGGTTACTTGTCTATCTATGCAGGCTAGAGGTCAATGCTAGTCATCAAATAATCGAAAAAGTAATCAGCTGAAAAATTTCACAAATAAAAACTATGGTTTTAATTTTAATAATTCAAAATTTATTATCAGAAAAAATAAATAAATAAAAATACCATTTTTAAAATTTTCAACTAAGATTCACATGTGTAATCATTAAGATTAAAAAAAAAAAAAACTGCTTTTATCTTCTATGTATATATACACTCCTACACAAATAACATTTAACAAACTTTAAAATCTTAAAATATTGTACTTATTCAAAAGTACTTATGGAGAGGAGAAAAAAAAAGGATATTCTGGCTTTCCATTTCACACTTAGCTTAGCCAATACCTTTTATCCAAGGAGCATTATGAATATAATGTTCCAAAATCTGCAATGGTATATTCTGCTTTTATTGTTAATAGTATATCAGTAAATTAATGAGCATTTGTAATATATGATAACTTAAGTAAATGTAATAATATAGTGCACATTCACTTTGTTGCCAAATTTTTGGTTCTAGAAATAATTGGTTTGAATATTAAGTAATATATGAAATCTTTCATTTTTAACCCCTCATATAAAACAAATTTTGTGTACTACTAGAGCAAGGGGAAAAAAAAAAGTTTTTATAGCTCAGTTTTAAAGGCATACATTATGCAGACACAGAAATCTGACAAAATTAATGAGATAAAAAAAAAAAAAATTGAACAACTTGCATGTATAACAGACTAACAAATTTACATATTTAATACAGAATGAAGAACTTTACATAAAAAATCAAACTTACTTTAATCCAACAATGTTATTCTACTATATACATAGCTTGTTCACGTCAGTGAATGCAATTTTTCATCTTTTTTTTTTTTTTTAAACATTAATACAATAAATGCAAATTAATGTTAGTCCCTGCTGTTTCTTAGAATCTTGAATATACAAAAGCTGCAATAACACCCGAGTTTTTTTTTAAGAGTGGAAGATGTAATATGTACAAACAATTTAAAAAAATGCAAAAATGAACTAAGATTATAGGAGTAACTTTTTTTCATAAAAATTTCACAAATGATGAGATAGCATGTAAAATAGATGATATACTGATTTATATTATGAAGAGAAAATATCACAATCCATACATTAGAACTAAGAGAAAACAACTTCTTGACCAATAACAGATTAAAATTGTATGCATATCAAAATAAAAGTTAAAGGCATTTCGTTTGGCATATGAGATCATAAGTATATAAATAAATGCAAAATGTGATATGCTCATCACAATGTAAATGATTAACTGTTTCAAATTCCAATTTAATTATTATAAAATTAAAATACTGTTTGAAAATTTTAAAGAGAAGCCATGCAACACAATATTTTATGATTTTTAACATGATTATCTTGTTTGATAACAATACTCCAAAGCTGCAAACTTCAAACCGGACAATGTAGTATTTACAAATATTTACAAAGAATACAATGTGATGTCTATTACTTACAAAATATTGTATATATATATATATGTGTATGTATATACACACATGCATAAACACTTTTTAAAGGTATACAAAGAGAAACTGACTAGCAAACAAATTATTTGGATAGGGGAATTCAATCATGCACAAATAAATGCTGATTTTGGAAAACTGGAAGCCTTCATCTGATGTGTACAATTTAATACAGTAAAAAGTTAGTTGAAAAGTGGAAGATTATAAAAGTTATAACCTCTTCTTCCTTTTACTGCACAATAAACATAAACTACATGGTAAGCTGGAATGAAAAAACAAAGACTTAGTACTGAGAACAAGAATCTAACTTAAACACACAAGATATTACACTTAATTTATTTGCAAAAGTTAATGGATCAAATGATAGCTACTTTAAAATTATTATCCACATTAATAATCTGTCCTGTAACACAGATCACACCAGATTAACTGAAGGAAAAAACATGTAGGCTAAGCTCAACATTAGTTGAATCGTGTGCAAATGAAATTAATATGCTTCCGGGTGTTTCAAAGATATTGCAATCAATTTAAATATCTGTTCTTATTTCCCTGTGGTGTGCAATTTTTATGTAGCTATATATTCTATGTATAATGTATAGATTTTTGTTTAATACATGACAACTGAAAGATTTTGCAACTTAAAAGTTTAAAAAATTTTTGTCCAAAGATTCAGGTCAAGAGTGATGAGTTTAGTAGTGATTCTTTAGGGTTACTCAGTGAGATTTAAAGTGATCTTGGAGATCACTCAGAGTTTTTGGAGAGACGTACTTCACACCTTAACAGTACCTCAATAAAAGCTGAAACTGGTAAGGGTAGTGGTGCTTACCATACTGCATAGCATTATACACATCCAAAAGGAGGTGTACTTTGCATTATGGGAACCTAAGGCAATTAATGTGAAGTCATTAGCCTCTACATACAAGTAGTCTAGTTGTGAAGATACTTTACACACAAACTTTGTTTGCTTACATTTGGATCAAGGATTAAACAAGAATATACTTTCTTGGCATCTTTAATTTAATAATTATCTCCTCCGAGTATTTTTCTCTGAGTCATTCATATGCATAGAATGGAATGGAACTTGCAAAGTATTAAGATAGCCAATCTCTGGCTGACGTTGTCAGTGGTTTATACATATAGTATGGAAATACACATATTCACAGAACAATCTGCTGTTTTGGGAGAAAAAAAAAATCTTGTAATTTTAATCAAATGTGATGTACCACATGTATCACAATGACAACATGAAAATGGCCCTATAAATACCTTCAGTCATAGATGAGACATGAACCTAATCTCTTTAATGCAAATGATATGTTGTGACACTCGTACGTGTATATATACAAAATGAAATTTTAAAACTGCTAGAATATAATAAATAATTATTAAATTTTATTTGAATGCAATCCCCATCCCTCTTAACAAAAGGCTGAAAATTACATACAGTGGACTCACTATAAAGAACTTGTAGGAACCATGGGAACAATTACTTATAGTGATTTTCTTTGGCATGGTATTATACTGATGGAACTTCAATTGGGCCTTTTCAGTAGTCTGTTATAGCGAGTTTGCTAGAGTGAGAGATGACCATAGTAACCCCAGTGTATAAATGCTAGGTTGGAAACATGCAAGTTCTTGGATGTAACTACTAGTACTTTTTTTTTTTAATATCTCTCACCTACGAAAGGTGGTAAACTCATAGTACATTGATACTGTGGGCTAAGGATTTTTTTCTGTTCTTATTAATTTCATATATATATTTAATCTTTTACATAATCCTGAAAGGATTATGTAAAAATTGAGAGAAAGAAATCTTGTAGTTTAGTTTTTTACATGGTTTTTTTGATGAGTAAGGAGACTGAATTCTTTGAGCTACTTAGAAACATCTATCTTAGTTGAAGCAACATATGGGACATAAGTGTTGGGTTTAATAATATAGTCTCACACTGTGATAATAGATATCACAATGATGCTACCAACTGGGAAAAGTGGTCACGTTGTTTGACATGGGGAGTGATTTTTTACATAATCCTTTCAGGATTATATAAAAAACCATGCTCTAGAGACCAAATGTGAACTTTTCAAGCAATATCAGACCACCAATAATTAGAGTGGTAGTCTTACAGTGGGACGAAATCATCTCACACCTAAAGACAATCAGAAATATCCATTATATATTTGGTTTAATTCTTTATCCAAGTGTAAGCAAATAAAATTTGCGCCTGAAGTATTTTCAGGACTGGGGAAACTCGTGGCAAAAGTGGTATAACTTCTCATCACTTGCCTTAGTATCCCATAATGCAAAACACATCTCCTTGCAGACATGTATAATGCTATGCATTAAGGGAATGGATCACTACCCAGACTGATTTCGACCTCAATAAAGGTCGAAATATCCATGTCCATATACCCATGAAATATCCATGTCCATGACAAGGTTTGAACTTGCAGCTTGTTGTTGATTAGCAAGTGGATACACTAACCATGCTGGTAAATGTTATTAATTCCTTTCGTTAACATGTACATTAGTGTGTAGTGTGATTAAATTAATAAAAGTTCATTAACAAGCGACAGTAAAGTTGGATAAGGAGACTGTACATACTGATACTAAAAGATTTTGTCAAAGCATCTGAAAGAATTCCACACTGGAAATTGTCATATATACTCAAATGGATTGGTACTGAGTCTTAGAGGAGAAGTGGCAGTGATAAACACCACAGATTTGTACTTGAGCCATTGTTGCTTAACTAGTATAATTAATACAAAGTTGGTGAGAGTATCTCTGGAAGTTGATTGCAACAGACCAGTTCTATAGACAAATGACAATAAGTATAAGGAATATTCTGTTCTTCATATCTCTCAGAAGTTCCTGCATAATTCCATGATTTGTTGATTTCAATGCTACTTCATTTATCCTAGTAGCTGATTTTGGAATAAGTCCCAGGCACTGCTGATTTCTCTCCTCTTAACTGATCAGGCCACTGCACATCATCAATCTGTTTCCTTCATTTACCATAGCCCTGCTCTGTAATTCTAATGCAACTATTTTATTTCGTGAAACATGTACATGCCTAGCGACTCCCATGTCAAACAACGTGACCATCTACCCAATGATGCTACCTACTAGCAGTCGGTAGCATCATTTGTAATATCTATTATCACAATTCATTGCAAAAATTATAGAAAAATTACCATGTTAGAGAAAAACTTCAGTTTATAAACTAAAATAATCACTCAACGTTTTAACCTTCACATTAAGGTCATCATCTGGAGTATACACATATATACAAAGAAACAAGCTGCACTACAATCTACATAGCATGCTAAAGTTACATTGATTCGATCAACTGTTAAAACTGCTGGCCTGACCTCTGTTAGGGAAAAAATATTAAACATATATAATACTAACTTTCACTGCTTGCATATCATGATAAGTTGCTGTAGTATAAATATACTAGTTTGAAATCCAGGGAAACGTTGGCTTATTAATAAATAGCTTGTTTATTTTGTTTTTTATGCTGTCAAACTTAAGATGAAGTTGACAGTCTTAGCCCAGATGTTAGTGCATCTGCTCTCCATTCAATGGCTGGAGATTCAAATCCCCAGCCTAATGGATGGACATGGATGTTTAATCATCTTTAGGTGGTAGATGAACTACATCATTCAATGGGAGACCACTGCTCAACTTATTGGGGATTTGTGTTGCTTGAAAAAATTGCATGCTTGGTCTCTAGAACAGGGTTTTCTGAATATGAAATATAAATTTAAAAAAATACAAAAAGTATATAAATTTTATAAATTAATAAAAATATTTAAGAGTCCTCAGCCCATAGTACAAATGCACTACAGATATGCAATCTTTCTTGGGTGGGAGTCATAAAAAAGTAAACACTGGAAAGCATGTAAGGATGTACTGTATTTGTATTGAACAAATCAGAGTCGACAATACTACAGTAACATCATGAACCTTCATAACTTATAAGTTAATTAATTTATAATTAATAATAAATATTAATTTATATTTATTAATTTTAATTTTTATAAATTTTAATAAATTTATTTTAATTTATTAATAATAACATTATTAATTACAAAAAAAATAATGAAACTCAAGAAGCTACATTCTGTATAAGTAGAATGCGTAAATAGTGATAGCTGAATACCCTATGGCAATTAACATGAAAAAGAAAGAAAGGAAGAAGACAATCCAGTATCTGCTTATATTCAAATCCACAGAAGATAAGTGTTATAACCAGGGACTACTGTATACAACTGCATTTATGCACCTAAGTACAAACTCGATATAACCATGAGTATACCAGCACATATATGTACTGGTTTTTTGAAATGAATGTGTATATTGTACATTGGATACAAACTGGTGATTTAGAGGGAGACATATCAAATGAAATGAAAAGTATTTACTAAATGAAACACTGGGACGATTTTTCAAAGACGAGAACAACAGGAAAAATACAAAGCGCTCATCCCTAGAGAGTGCATAAAGGTAACTAGTAAGGAAATAAAACACACACACTTTTTCATGGAGAGTGGCATGTAGATGAAATGTAACATCTAAGAGGAAAGTAAGAATGCAGACAGAATTTAAGGAGAAGTACAATAGACTTTGGGAATTCACCAGATCATATTCCTCACAATTCCTCTAGTAACATCTGAGTAGGACCTGCATATTAGACTGAATTTATGAACATCATCTGTTTCTTCCATTTAGGACACCTCTAAGTAAATTAACAATATTCCACTGCTCTTTTTTCACTTCTAAAATTAAAAAAATCACACACACAAAAAGTGTTGAGACTGAATACAAAAAAAGTACGTGTACTTTTTTTTTTGTATTTTTATGCAACTCATGCTGCAAAATTCACATCGATTTGACCATACAATTACATTTTCATTGATGTATGAAAGTTTCACGAGTGCATAGTGCATCAGTGCTCATCTACAATTAATGAAATTAATTGTAGGATAACTTTGAATACATTAATTTATCGATTAATATAATTTTAAAAATGGAGAGCATAAAGGTCAAAAGAACAATATGCTTTATGCACGCTGTTTATGTGAGAAACACAAAAGGGTTTATACTTTGAAGTGAGATCAGATTATGATTAGCAAATACTAGAGGGAGACATTTTGATACTTATAATTTAATCAAATTAACCCATTAATTTGATAATTTGAATTTCAATGCAATTTTTAAATACAGTCATATAATGCACACAGAAATCGGAAAAAAGTAATCACTTGGGAAATTATTATTTTTCCGGATTGAACCCAAGAAAATACGCACAAGTTTCAACCTCCTTCAACTATGATCTTATGATCTGTGAAAACACTGGCAGAAAATGGGCATTCATTAGATCGTCAACACTGTTTTCCCCATTGTAAATATTGGCAAAAAACTTTTAAATTTATAGAAAATTATATAATTAAAAAATTGCCTACATCGGTATTCTAAACACATTGATTCACATTTCATGCACACCAAACAGATATAACTCCGAAAACAAAAAACAGAACTCATGACAAATATCAACATTCAATCGGATTAGTTGACACAATAACCCATCAAAGCCACTGATTTTTAGGTGCTACTGTCTCAGCACTCACCCGGCCTTGCCTTCTGGCAGTTCAAAACCACAAGGACACTAAGAACTTGACCCTTTGTAAAGTGTCAAAGTGTCAAAGCTGTATATAACTGAGAGGAGCCCTCCACATTGCCTTTAAAGGATTGCAGAGAACCGACCAGGGCTTCTGACCTAATGTCCAATCCTCACCTTCTCATCGTGCACACTGTTAAGTATCTACCTAGATACTGAACGAACGAGAATGGGCTGACAGTTTGGGATTTAGCCGACCAAACTGTATTCTTATTGGCTTCAACCACATTATACAAAGATGATAAAACATGTCAAATTTCATGTCGGCTGGGGCGTCGCCCGGATAAATAAGGCCCCAGTTGTTGTTGACAGGGAACCAGGGTGAACAATGAAAAGTCAGCTACTGGAACAAACCCTAAACCACGCTCCAACATAACATCAGAGTTCATGATCAGTACTATCAACATAAGAAGCCTGAATGGTAAAAAAATGGAGCTAGCTGAGGAATTAGATCGAATTAATAATAGGAGAAACCATAAAGAACAAAAACTGGCGAGATCTTTCTGAACAATAAATACAAAATGTTATATTCAGGTAATGACAATCAAGGAAAAGAAGGAGTGGCCACAGTATTCAATACTAAACACGAGGCTAATCTTCTTGAATGGCAGACAATTTCAAGAACAGTGATGAGGGAAAATATCAGAATGGGGAACTGCACAATGAGACGTATTTGTGACTATAGTACCACAGAAGGTCGTTCTACTAAGGTAGAAGTGAAGGAATTTTTTTGAGGCTTTAGAAAAAGCAGCTGACACAATGAAAAATTGGTCCTTGTTGGATCTGGATCTAAATAGCAAAGCAGGAAATGATTGTCAGACATACAAAAATATTTTGGGAAAATTTGGAGAAAACAGCAAAGCTAATAATAATGACAAATACCTGTTGGATTTCTGCTCAGGACATGGACTGGTTATTACTAACACAATGTTCCAACATAAAAATGTGCACAAATTCACATGGAGAAAAGAAGAAAGGAATAAGAAAAGTTTCATTAAATATGTTATTGTCGATAGTGATGATGTTTTCTCTCTGGTGCAGGACACCAGAGTGTACAGAGGATTTGATATTGGAAGTGATCACCATTTAGTCTTGAGCAGAATAAAAATTAAATTTTATATTGAAAAGAAAAACATGTGAGAAAGTTTTAAAGTGAATAAAAGTTGAGCAGCTTTCAGCTGTGAACTGTAGACTGAAATACACAAACATTATTCAAGAAAAAATAAAGAGTTTGAGAACAGGAACCAAACCTTGCAGATTCAGCGGCAAGCTCTGAAGAAAACATTGATTGATTCAGGAGAGACATGTGGTGAGGCTGTCTACAAGGATAGAAAAATCAGAACTCCATGGTTATCACAGGTAGTTAAAGAACCAATGAAGAAAAGAAGAAAGCATATCAAAAGTTCCTGGTAAATAAGTCAGCTTGTGCTCTTAGAGAATACAGAGACAAATGTGAGAAAGCTAAACACCCTGTAAAACTAGCTAAACCAAAGTCATGAGAAGACTTTGGTAAGAAAATATCAAAAAGGTGGCAAGGTATTCTGAAGGTTGTTGAAGAAGCTCAGAAATTGAGAAAAGTGCTGGAAAAGGAATTAGAGATGATAAAGGTGACATGAAAACTGGAGTAAAAGATATCCTTGAAGTATGGAGTAATTACTTTGAAAAATTGCTAAATGAAACAAGCAGTGATAGCACAGTGGTAAAAAAACACTCAACATAATTGCTGTCAGGAATACATATCCATACTTAGAAAAAGCCATCAAAGGCCTGAAATGTGGAAAGGCAGCAGGAGTAAATGATGATATTTGACCAGAAATGCTCAAGTATGGAGGTATAAAAGTCTTACAGTGGCTTCACTGCACTGCATAGTTCAAAAGGCGAGGACAGAGGGAGGAATTCCTGATGATTAGAGTAGAGCTCTCATAACCCAGCCACTGGGGAGGGCAAATTAGTCTTCTCAGTGCCGGTCCCAAGCCCGGATAAATGGGGAGGGTTGGCGTCAGGAAGGGCATCCGGCCGTAAAAAAAACCATGCCAAAACCCAGGATGAAATGTTTGATAACAGAGAAAGGATCATGGCTAGGGTGTCCCCCGTAAGCGACGCGCAGTTCTGTCGCCCGAGGACTGTGAGAAGTGGGCTAGGGCTACTGAACCAAGGACAGGTTCAGCTAAAGAAGCGAGTCCAACAGAAAGGGAGTGTGTGTAAAGCAAGAATCGGTCGCTGAATGTGGGTACGATGAATGGGAAGAGTAGGGAGATAGTGGACATGAAGAAGGAAGCTGAAGATCTTGTGCATGCAGGAGACTAGGTGGAAAGGCAATAAAGCAAAGGAGCTGGCGGAGGGATATAAACTGTTTTATAGCGGTGTGAATGAGAAGGGAAGAAACGGAGTTGGAATTATCATCGATAAGGAGCTAAAGAGTGGAGTCTACGAGGTGTGCCAGAAGAATGATCGGATTATGAGCGTTAAGCTTGAGATGGGAGGAAGTGTGACTACGCCCCGCAAGTAGGTTGTGATGATGATGAGGAGAAAGAGACATTCTGGAGAGAACTTGACCAAGTAGTAATGGGAATCCCTGATGGTGAGAGAGTGATCGTCGGAGAAGATCTGAACGGGCATGTAGGAAGGCGACGAAGTGGTGAAGAAAGGGTACATGGAGGTTGGAGTAGTGGTGAAAGAAATGAGGAAGGTAAAAAAATCATAGAATATGCTGTGGCCTTCGATCTGGCTATAGCTAACACGTGGTTCAAGAAGAAAGTTGGGCATCTGATAACCTATAAGAGCGGGGATAGAATAAGTCAGATTGACTATATTATGTGTCATAGGAAACATCTGAAGGAAGTGAAAAACTGTAAAGTGATTAATGGAGAAAGTGTAGCAGCACAGCACAGGTTGGTTGTGGTAGACTGTGATATAAAAGGGGAAAAGAAGAATAGATGGAAGTGGTGGGTACAGAGGAGAATAAAGTGGTGGAAATTGGAAGAGGAAGATCCAAGGAATAAGTTTAAAGAAGAGGTATTGAAAGAAATGAAGTTACCAGAGGATGTGGAAAAATGGTGGGACGTCAATAGTCGGAATATTAGAAAAATTGGAGAAGAGGTGCTTGGTATAACATCAGGAAAGGGACCACCTGAGGATAAGGAGGCATGGTGGTGGAATGAGGAGGCGCAGTTGGAGATCAAGGAAAAGAAAGAGGCAAAGAAAAAATGGGACATGACTGGAACTAGAGCTGACAAGGAGGCATATAGATTAGCAAAGAAAAATGCAAAGAGAGCTGTGGCAAGGGCGAAAGCGAGGGCAGTTGATGAGGTTTATGAAGAACTGGAGAGAAACGGTGGCGAAGCTCAGTTGTTGAGAATAGCGAAAGCCAGAGATAAGACCTCGAAAGACATAACATCAGTCAAGCAGATAAAGGATGCCTCAGGAGTAGTATTACAAGATGAGGACAAAATCAGAGGAAGACGGAAAGAATATTTCCGAAAACTACTAAATGAGGAGAATCCAAGAGAGAGGTGCGAGGATGGAGAGGTAAATGAGAGACCAGTGCAAGACATAAGTAGAGAGGAAGTGGTTTGGGTACTGAGAAAAATGAAGAATGGAAAGGCTGTGGGAGCAGACCAGATACCTGGGGAAGTGTGAAAAAGTTCAGGCAGTGAGGGCATGGATATATTATGGGATCTGATGTGTAAAATAGCCCAACAGGAAAAGATACTAGAGGAATGGAGGAAAAGTATTCTCGTCCCAATCTACAAAGGAAGAGGAGATGTTCAAGACTGTGGCAACTATAGAGGAATCAAGCTGATGTCACACACATTAAAAATATGGGAAAGAGTAATTGAAGCAAGGTTATGGCAGGAAACGAAAATTGGTGAGGAGCAGTTTGGATTTATGCCAGGAAGAGGGACAACGGATGCAATATTTGCGCTAAGGCAATTGATGGAGAAATATAGAAAGATGCAAGTGGATCTGCACATGGTGTTTATAGACATGGAAAATATACCTCCTGCCTGGACAGAGTGGCCAGGCAGGAGGTATATGAGGAAGAAGGTGGTGTCGGGGAAGTACGTGAGGTTGGTGAAGGAGATGTACGAGGGAACAGAAACTCAGGTCAGGTCTAGTGTCGGTATGACAGAAGGGTTCCCTATTGTCGTAGGGCTACACCAAGGGTCAGCTCCGAGCCCCTACCTCTTTGACCTGGTCATGGATGTACTAGTGGAGGATGGCAAGAAGGAGGCACCATGGAGCATGCTGTTTGCCGATGACATTGTTCTATGCGAATTATCCCAAGAGAAGCTTGAAAATACCCTGGAAGAGTGGAGAAAGGCATTGGAGGAGAGAGGCATGAGAATTAACCGGGTGAAGACTGAATATATGTCAATGGGGAGTGACGAGGATACCGTCATACGACTCCAGAGTGAAAGGCTAATTTCAGGGAAGAAATTCAAGTACCTTGGGTCGGTTGTCGAGAGGAATGGTGACCTGGATGAGGAAATACAGCATCGAATAACATGCGGTTGGATGAATTGGAGGAAGATGAGCGGGGTCCTGTGCGACAAGAGAGTGAGTTGTAAGAGGAAAGGAAAGCTCTATAAGATGGTGGTGAGGACAGCGATGCTCCATGGTGCGGAGACGTGGCCTATAACCAAGGCACAGGAGAGGAAGATGGAGGTAGCGGAGATGCGGATGTTGAGATGGATGTTGAGATGGATGAATGGTGTGACAAAGAAGGACAGGATAAGGAATGACTACATCAGAGGGACGGTTAAGGTGGGACCAATTGGCAAGAAGATACAAGAAAGTAGGCTGAGGTGGTTTGGACATGTTGAGAGGAAGGGTGAGGAGTATGTTGGTAAACGAGTGGAATATATGGAGTTGGAGGGAAGGAGAAAAAGAGGCAGGCCCAAGCTCAGGTGGAGGGATAAGATGACAGAGGATCTTAGGGAGAAAGGATGGAGTCCAAAGGATGCTCTGGACCGGAGAACTTGGAAGAGGAAGGTTAAAGATTGGTGCGCCAACCCCGTTTAACACGGGATAAGGCAGAGTGAAAGAAGAAGAAGAGTAGAGCTCTCATAGTACCCATATATAAAAAGGGAAATAAAACTGAATGTGAAAATTACAGAGGTATTTTCCTACTGAGTGTTCCTGGTAAGATTTATGCAAGTATACTTGAGAAAAGGTTGAGAAGGATTGTGGAAGGAAAGCTTGGGGAAGAACAAGCTCGATTCGAACCAAATAGGGGGTGTCAGGATCAGATTTTCTTTTTATGACAAATAGCTGAGAAATCATGGGAATATAACATAGATCTGTAATTAAGTTTTGTAGACCTGAAAAAGGCATATGACAAAGTGCCAAGAGAAAAGCTATTCAAAATACTACAGTTGTATGGTCAATGTGGCATTATATCAAGCAATACTTAGTCTTTATTTGAGTTGTAAGTGAGCAGTTAGAATTGAAGAAAGTACAAGAAGATGGTTTAAATTTAAATCTGGTGTCAGACAGGATGTACATTATCCCCTCTGTTTATTCATTATCTATATGGATCACATTATGAAGGAAAGTGGTATTAAACATGATATCAAAATTGGAGATGTTAATCTCAGCTCTTTGTTTTATGCAGATGATGTCATACTTCTAAATAAATCCACTACAGGTCTGCAAGATTCCCTGACTAAATTGAATAACTGTTGTAATAGACATGGTATGAAGGTCAGCAATAACAAGTCAAAGATGATGAAAATAGGCAGAAGCATTGAAAATATCAACTGCATTGTGAATGGAGAACCTATAGAACAAGTAAAATATTTCAGCTACTTAAGCACGATTTTTAGTGAAGATACTAAATTAAATATGGAAATAGACAACAGAATCAATAAAGCTGGTATGGTAGGAAATCAACTGAATAAATTTATATGGATTAAGAGAGAAATTAGTCAAAACACTCGATTTGGATTAAAAGAAAAATACTTGACCAAAGACTAGAGACCGCAGATATGAGAGTCCTCAGAAAGATTAGGGATGTGAACAGATGGCATCAATGGCAATATCATATTAAAAATGAGGATATTAGGAAAGAACTTGACATTGTTAGAATCCAGGAGTGTGTTAGCAGAGCTAATCTCAGATGGTATGATCACTTAAACAGAATGGGAGAGGAAAGATTAGCAAAACAAGTGTTCTCTGCCAGGGTGGCAGGAAAAAGATCCCAGAGGAAGACCAAGATATAGGTGGATTGATACATTAAAAAGTGCCTTAGAAGATAGAAATATAAGATCTGATAATGTTGGAATCTTCACAGGTAACAGATTTATTTGGAGCAAAATTGTAGATAGTAAGTTAGTAATAATGTAAATTTTTTCATTTAGTACTATCATACCTGTACACCCCCTTGTGGGTACAGGTCAGGAATTTGATGATGATGAAGATTTCTTTCTAATATCTGAATGGCATCCATTAAATCCTCTAAATTTACTCAGAACCCTTATGCATATGTCTTTGATCTCTTGTTATGATCAAGTGCTTTGTCGGTTTGAACACCATCTTGCACTAAATTGAAGTGTATTCAATAAAAATTTGTTCAACTGGCTCCCTATAATACATGCTTCGTTTATACTATTATCTATTCTCAAATTTAAAATGCCATTTTCACTAAATATTGTACCTAAATAGTTGAAATATTTTATTTGTTCTACTGGTGTTCTCCAATAAGAATGCAGTAGATGTATTCCATGTTTCTGCCAAACTTGTTACAGCAGCCGATATAAATTTGTCTCCACGTAAAGTAGAGTTGATTTAAATATTTCATCATATCAGTTTTAATGACACTTCTTCTATAATAGACTCACACAGATGATGAATGACAGTGTATATAGCATGCACCCTTGTCTTACACCTGATTTTACATCAAACCATCTTGCAGTAGCACCTCCTTCAATTCTAACAGCTGAATTAAACTTAAGTGTGGGCTATAAGTATTGCTATGTATTGTATGGTCTGAGCAGTTAGCCTAGTGGCTGTGCACTTCACAACCATATGCCTGGGGAAGGAGTCCTAGATTCGATCCCCATCGGTGACATGAGGAGTTCAAGGATCTTCCTCAGCCATAGCCAAGTTAGCTGGTCGTGGGTGTGGGCAGTAGGGTTTCCCCCCAGTTTGGCTGGGGTATTTTCATCCTGCAAGCAGGCAAACTGGCCCCATGAACACACACAGACTACAGTCATGAATACTTCCAATAGGGATGCAGCAGAAGAGTGGCGTGCCGGCTGCATTATTCACTCCTCATTAGGAGGAGACCCAACCCATCTGAATCAGATGGAAGGGAGAGATAGAGATAGATGTATTGTATTATGTCTTATTTAGTAATTGCATTTTGTACAAATTTTCTCTTGGCACCTTATCTATCGTGCCTTTTCCAAATCTGAAAACTTAAATAATTTATACTTCCATGAATTCTTGCCAAGTAAAATCAGATCTTGACAATTCCTATTTGGCTGCAGCCTAGCTTGTTCTTTCCTAAGTTTCTCTTCTACAATTTTTTTGGCTTTTTCTCAAGTACATTTGTCTAATAACCTAGAATAAGCAGTAGGGAAATTCCTCTAATTCCACACTGTTATTTCTATTTTAACAGGTAGGTGCTATAACAGCTACTCTCATTTGGAATTTGACCTTCTACCTTCTGACCTGGCTTGCTGAATTATGCAATGGAGCCACACAAAACTTTTGTACCACCATATTTAGTATCTCTGGTCAAATATCATGTATTCTGAAGCCTTTCTGCATCTCACTTTTACTACCATTGGTAAGTACTCCTGGCTACACATTCCTCTTGAATATTTACTGCTATTGTTCTGTCATTTCTGTTGCTCTCAATTAATAATATTTTGAAGTATTTAGTGTTTAGACATTCAGAATATCTGTATCATCTGTTTTCATGTCATTCTTTATCATCTAATTCCTTTTATAGTATTTTTTTCCTCCATTTCTAAGTTTTTTTCAACAGCCTCCTGAACATATTTCTAGCATTGTGATATATGACTTCTATATTCTTACTAAAGTTATTCCATTACTTGTCTAGCTATTAATGTTTAACTTTCTTATACTTTTCTCTCCATTCTTTGAAGGCCTTAATCAACTTCCTTGCAGGAACTTTCTATGTCTTTTTTTTTTACCTGGAATGCCTCGGAAAGCACTTCAACACGTGCTTACCTGTACCGATCAATGTTTTCTTCATGGTCATCAGTTTCCAATCAGTACTAGAACTATCTGCAGAGAGTTGTATGCCTTAGGTAACTGTGGCAGAGCTGCTGCAAACAAGCCACCCCCCCCCTCCCACCTCAACAGCAAACATTTGGACTGGTATCTTTCACAACATCCTTGGGCTGGAGCATGAAAAAGGGTTCTGTGGAGTGATGAATCATGCTTCCAAATGTTTCACTCTGGTGGTGGTGTTTGGATCTGGAGATTATCTGGAGAACAGTTACAACAGGACTGCATCATTCCAACTGTCAAGTTTGGTGGAGGCTCAGTAATGATATGAGGTGTTTCAGATGGATGGAGCTTGGTCCATTGGTGGACATGCCCAAAGGCACGATCTCTAATGGCTACCTGGGCATCCTTGAAAACTTCATGCTTCCGATGCTGTGGAAGTACTTCAGCAATGACCCTTGCATATTTTGGCATGACAATGCTCTATTGCATACTGCACTGCATATCCGAGAGTGCTTTCCACAAAACAACATTAAAGTGTTAGACTGGCCAACTCGGATTCCAGACCTCAATCCCACTGAACATCTTTGGGATGAATTAGAATGCTGAATTCACTCCAGACCATAGTGGCTGTCATCAGCATCAGCAATGGGAGTAGCTTTGAGCAAAGATTGAAATAACATTCCTGTTGTGACATATTAGAAATATGCTGAAAGCATGCCCCAAGTTGCTGTCGTTCAGACCAAAGGTGGCCCCCACACAATACTAGAAATATAATTAAACATATTTTTTTTTACCAACATAGTATGTGTACAACAACAGGATATATAACAGGATACACACACACAATCTTTTGCCACAATTTTATTGCTACTATGGGAGAGGTAAAATTTTTTGTGGCTAGTAGATTTAAGTGGTATTTCTGAAACTCTGCATATCAATACTTGAAGCAGAAAAAAGAAGCTATCAAAAGCCTAAGACATGGAAAGAAATGTGGAATAGATGACAATCAACCAGAGATGCTCAAATATGCAGGTATAAAAGTTTAGCAGTGGCTACACTGCATAATTCAGAAGGACTGTTCAGAAGATTAAATTCCTGATGAATGGAGTAGAGCTCTCATAGTTTCCATTTTTAAAAAGGAAAATAAAACTTAATGTGAAAATTACATTGGAATTTCTCTACTAGGTGTTCCAGGTAAGATTTATTATTGAGGCATCGAAGAGGCTAAGGAAAATCATAGAAGAGAAACTTTGAGAACAAGCTGGGTTCAGACCAAATAGAGATTGTGAGATCAGATTTCACTTTTACCAGATGTTTTTTTAGAAACTTATGGTAGATATAGTAATATATTACAAAATGTTTAACACATGTAAGGGAAATTAGAATTTAATATCAAATCGTATACAATTTTGCTCACTGTAACATGAGCATCATTCAAGGAGAGTGTAAAAGACTGGTTAAAACATTTAAATTATGAAACACTGGTTAAAACATTTAAATTATGAAACACAAGAAACTGAGACAAGTTTCTTTTCTATTGGTCACAGCCAAGTGAACAGGATATCACATTTCCAGGATATTAAGTATAGTTCTGTAACTAAAAGTTGAAACTGTTTATGAATTAATTCCCAAAATTGGCATGCCATCTGGCCAATAATGATTAGGACAATAACATAGGGTATTGCAAGTTTCAAGGAATGGATGATCAAATTTAAATCTACTGTAGTGCAAAATCATGGTTTGATTCCAATGAACTTTTCCAATGATTCCAATGTCTAGTGTCTATGGCATGAGAAGATAAGATTTTTATGTTACAACAATTAAGAAATCATGGGAATATAATAAGCTCTGTATTTAAGTTTTGTAGATCAGGAAAAGGAACATGGAAGGGTGTTCAGAGCAAGGCTTTTCAAAATGCTGCAATTATATGGAGTAACTGGAACAGTACACAGAGCAACACATAGTCTATGTTTTAGCTGTAAGCCAGCAGTTAGAATTTGAGGAAACACAGGAAGACGGTTTGACGTAAAATCAGGTGTAAGTTAAAGGCACACGCTATCTCCATTCTTCTATCTATCCTTCTCCCTCAGCCATATGGCTGGTGGGGGTAGCCATATGCCCATAATCATCTACCACACTTGGTAGATGATTATGAGCAAGGTGGTTTCCCGTTGCCTGCCTTGCCGTAAGTATTTATGACTGTAGCCATGTGTGTGTTCACGGGACCAGTTTGCCTGTTTTGAGGAATGAAAAACCAGAGTTGCCAGATGGGGGGAATCCTCCACCTCCATATGAGACCGATTAACTCACCTGATGGGAATTGAACCCAGGTCTTTCTGACCAAAGGGCTTCGTCTATACTAACTGAGCTATGGAGGCTTCATCTTCATTCTTATTCATGCCATAATGTATCACATTATGAATGAAAGTGGCATTAATCCTGGTATTAGAATTCAAGATATCAAAGTTCTCTATTTCATTCAGATGATGATGTTCTAAACAAATCCTGTACATTTTGCATGAAAATTAGCAATAAAAACACAAAAATTAGGAAAATAGAGCTGCATTTTATTGGTCAGTAATTAGAGTTTTTAGTGAAGATGGCAAACTAAATATGAAAACAGACAACAAAATAAACAAATCTAGTATGGTGGGAAGGGAGTTGCTTAAATTTATACAGAATAAGATATATATTAGCCAAAACACAAAACTAGCAGTATCATGGAGAGTACTCAAACTAGTTTTAAGTGGATTTGAGAGTTGGGCTGAAATAAAGCACTTGATCAAAAATTAGCGAGCACAGATGAGAGTTCTGAGAAAAATTAGGGTAGTGAACAGATGGCGCAGTAGCAGAATCATTAAAAGATATTAGAAAGGAGCTTGACATTGTTAGCATTCAAGATTGTATAAGTAAAGCTAATGTAAGGTGGTATAGTCATTTAAACAAAATAAGAGAGTAAAGTATTTACTAAAATAAAGAGCCAAAAGGCTTCAGTTCGGTGATGCAAAATTATATAAATCAAGTGGATATTAAATCCAGCATTATTTCAAAGCTGAACGTAGAAACTATGAAAGTTTCATATGGAATTTGACCAGAGAGCTTCCAGGAATACACTCGATGGCACTTACGAGTTGCCCTAGCACGAACCATATAGAAGACATGATTGCTTGTACAAGAATCCATATATTTGCCTTTTATTGGTCCATTTTGATAAGGTTTCACAGGCCTGACAGCTGTTTCAAACTGGCTGGTTCTCCTCAGAGACCAGGAGATGCATTGATCGAGTGTTCACTTACAAAAAATACACCTCTCTGACACTTCAAGTTCCTTAGAATGAGTACTGAATGAGAGCTTTTGCTCTCTTAAAGTTTCCGCCTGGTCTCTGAGGAAAACCAACACCAGTTCAAAACAGCTGTCAGGCCAGTGAAACCTTATCAAAATGGACCAATAAAAGGTGAATATATGGATGCTTGGTCATGTCTTCTATATGGTCCGAGCTAGGGCAACTTGTAAGTGCCAGTGAGTGTATTCCTGTAAGCTCTCTGGTCAAATTTTGTACGACACTTTCATTGTTTCTACATTCGGGTTTGAAATAATGCTGGATTTAATATCTCCTTGATTTATATAAATAAGAGAGTAAAGGTTAGCAAACCATACATTTGATGACAAGATGACAGGAAAAAGACCAAGAAGAACAATCAGTTCATCTAGAAGATCTAGATGAACTGATTGTCAGAAGTGTCTTAGAACAATGTTTCTACAATTTTGCTCACTGTAGCCACTAGCACCCACATCTCACTCTTTACCAAATGGTCATATTTTATGAGAGCTGAGTCTTCATATCCCACCGCTAAGTGCAAAATTATGAAGGAGTCATAACATAGTAACTAATGGTCACTCTAAGGTGCATGACCATGCATTAATTTAAATGCACCTGCATACAATGAATTTTCATTGTATGCAGATGCATCAGTAGCAGTTGTGAGAAGAAAAAAAAAATTAGAGGGAGCATTGTATATAACTTTAATATTTTTCAGTGAAAAATTAAGTCAGAATAAAATTAAGCTAGGAATGGGAAATATTGTGAATTATACCAGAGTAAAACATTTTACTTAATTGTTATTCAGTTCAAGCATCCAAGGAATTAAGTTTGTATTAAAAAAAAACCCTCCAAAATAAATTAAATATATTAATACAAAGAATGGGGTGCTTAAGGGTCAAAGCTATATAACTGACAGGAGACCTCCACATAGCTTTAAAGGAATGCGAAGAACCGACCAGGGCTTCTGACCTAATGTCCAATCCTCACCTTCTCGTGGTGCACCCTGTTGGAAATCTACCTGGATATTGAACGAACGAGGATGGGCTGGCAATTTGGAATTTAGCCGACCAAATTGTATTCTTATTGGCTTAAACCAATATAGAAAATGATGGTACAACATGACAAAATTTCATGCCGGCTGGGGTGTTGCCTGGTTAAACAAAGCCACCGTTGTTTTCGCCAGAGAACAGGGCAAACAGCGAAAAGTCAGCTACCGGAACAAATCTGAAAGCACACCTCAACTCAATATCACCAGAGTTAAAGATTGGTAATATCAACATAAGAAGCCTGAATGGCAAAGAAATGGAGCTAGCTGAGGAATTAGATAAGTACCAGATCGACATAATAGGGGTGACTGAAACAAAAAAGACAAAAAATGGTGAGATCTTTCTGAACAATAAATACAAAATGTTATATTCAGGAAATGACAATCAAGGAAAAGAAGGAGTAGATATAGTATTCAACACAAAACACAAGGCTAATCATCTTGAATGGCAGGTGGTCTCAAGTAGAGTGATGTGGGCAAATATCAGAATGGGGAATTGGGCAATGAGACTTATTTATGCCTATGGTCCCACAGAAGGTTCTACTAAGGTAGAAGTGGAGGAATTTTTTGAGGCTCTAGAGAAAGCTACTGACACAATGAAAAAGGAAAAGTTGGTCCTTGTTGGGGATCTAAATAGAAGAGTAGGAAGTGATTGTCAGACATACAAAAATGTTTTGGGAAAATTTGGAGAAAAGAGCAAAGTTAATAATAATGGCAAATACCTGTTGGATTTCTGCTCAGGACATGGACTGGTTATTACTAACACCATGTTCTAATACAAAAATGCGCACAAATTCACATGGAGACAAGAGGCAAGGAATAAGAAAGTTTCATTGACCATGTTATTGTTGATAGTGATATTTTCTCCCGGGTGCAGGACACCAGAGTGTATAGAGGATTTGAAATTGGAAGTGATCACTATTTAGTCTTGAGCATGATAAAATTGAATTTCATATTGAAAAGAATAACACGTAAGAAAATTTTAAAGCACATAAAAGTTGAGCAGCTCTCAGATGTGAACTGTAGACTAAAATACATAAAGATTATTGAAGAAAAAATGAAAGAGTTTGAGAACAGGAACTAAACCTTGGAGATTCAGTAGCAAGCCTTGAAGAAAACCCTGATTGATTCAGCTAGAGAGGCATGTGGTGAAGTTGTCTGCAAGGATAGAAGAATTAGACCTCCATGGTAGACACAGAAAGTTAAAGAGGCAGTGAAGGAAAAGAAGAAAGCATATCAAAAGTTCCTAGCAAATAAGTCAGGTTGTGCTCTTAGAGAATACAGAGACAAATGTAAGAAAGCTAAACAGTGTGTAAAACTAGCTAAACAAAAGTCATGGGAGGACTTTGGCAAGAACATAGAAAATAAATATCAAGAAGGTGGTAAGATATTCTGGAGGTTGTTGAAGAAGCTTAGAAACGGGGGAAGGAGTGCTGTAAAAGGAGTTAGAGATGATAAAGGTTACATGAAAACAGGAGAAAAAGATATCCTTGAAGTATGGAGTAATTTTTATTATTATTATTATTATTATTTCGGCGACTCCAGGAGTCCTTAGACTCATCGAGGGAGGCCCTAAACATCATGTCCACCCAACTATGCGATTACATTCTCACAGTATCTATCATACCTTGTCTTGAACTCGTTCACTGTCATAGCACCCATAACAGACTCTGGCAGCTTATTCCACTCATTTACCACTCTAAAAGTAAAGAACCCAGCTCTAACACCCCTGCTAACCACACTCTTGCCCAGCTTCCATAGGTGTCCCCTAGTTCTCCCACCACCAGTCCTGATCTCAAAAATATCCTCTGAATTAATCCTATAGAATCCCTTTAGCAATTTGAATGTCTCAATCATATCTCCCCTCCTCCGCCTATCAACTAGTTTCTGCAACCAACAAATCTTCAGCCTGTTCTCATATGGTTCATTCCATAGACCTGTTATCATCTTAGTCACTCGCCTCTGGATCCTCTCCACCTCCTCCCCATCAAGAAGGAACCGAGGAGACCAAATCTGGGCACAGTAGTCGAGATGAGGTGTTATCAAGGCTCGGTACAGAGGTACAATAACTTGCTTGTCTCTGCTCGTCAAGGTATTTTTCAACAACCAAGTGAGTTGATGAGCTGATTTAGCTACTTTTGCAGTGTGCCCCCTAAACTTCATCTCCCTATCCACCAACACTCCCTGGTCCCTGGCCTCATCAATCTCTTGGAGTACAGTTGCACTAATTACTTCGAAAAATTGCTAAATGAAACAAGCAGTGACAGCATAGGGGTAAAAACCACTCAACAGGCATACAGTCAGGAATACATATCCATACTTCAAGTAGAAAAAGCCATCAATGGCTTCAAAAGTGGAAAGGCAGCAAAATAGATGATATTCGACCAGAAATGCTGAAATATGGTGGTATAAAAGTCTGACACTGGCTGCACTGCATAGTTCAGAAAGTCTGGACAGAGGGACGAATTCCCGATGATTGGAGCAGTGCCCTCATAATACCCATATATAAAAAGGGAAATAAAACTGAATGTGAGAATTACTGAGGTATTTCCCTATTGAGTGTTTTTTGACAAGATCAATGCAAGCATACTTGAGAAACAGTTGAGAAGAATTGTGGAAGAAAAGTTTGGTGAAGAACAAGCTGGATTCAGGCCAAATAGAGGCTGTCAGGAACAGATCTAAACTTTAAGACAAATAGTCGAGAAAGCATGGGAATATAACAAAGATCTGTATTTAAGTTTTGTCAATCTGGAAAAGGCATATGACAAGGTGCCAAGAGAAAAGCTATTCATACGCTACAGTTATATGGTGTCAATGGGGCATTATATCAAGTCTGTATTTGATACAGACTTGTCTGTATCAAATACAGATACTTAGTCTCAAATACTTAGTCAAATACTTAGTCAACTCAAATACTTAGTCTGTATTTGAGTTGTAAGTCGGCAGTTAGAATTGAAAGAAGTACAGGAAGATGGTTTACTGTTAAATCTGGTGTGAGACAAGGATGTAAATTATCTCCTCTGTTATTCATTATCTATATGGATCACATAATGAAGGAAAGTGGTATTAAACATGATATCAGAATTGGAGATGTTAATATCAGCTCTTTGCTTTATGTGGACGATGTTATACTTCTAAATAAATCCGCTACAAGTTTGCAAGAGTCGCTGACTAAATTGAATAACCGTTGTAATAGATATGGTATGAAGGTCAGCATTAAAAAGACAAAGACAATGAAAATAAGCAGAATCATTGAAAATGTCAATTGCATTGTGCACTGGGAACTTGTGGAACAAGTAAAACATTTCAGCTACTTAGGCACAATTTTTACTGAAGATGGTAAATTAAATATGGAAACAGACAACAGAATCAACAAAGCTGGTATGGTAGGAAGTCAACTGAATAAATTCATATGGAATAAGAGAGAAATTAGTCGGAACACTAAATTAGCGGTATACAAGACAGTGTTCAAACCAGTTTTAACTTATGGATCTGAGAGCTGGGTCAGAAGTAAAACACTTGACCAAAGACTAGAGACCGCAGATATGAGAGTCCTGAGAAAGATTATAGGTGTGAACAGATGGCATCAATGGCAATATCATATTAAAAAAGAGGATATTAGGAAAGAACTTGACATTGTCGGCATCCAGAAATGCATTAGCAGAGCTAATCTCAGGTGGTATGGTCACTTAAACAGACACACCAGTACAGGTTCCAAAGTGGAGAGTTTTAGTATCATATCTAACTCCATGTTTAGCTGATTTCTGTTTTTTTGTATTCAGACTAAGAAGTGTTGAAAACCCAACTTTTATATCTGAATATTTACAAAATAAGATAAGAAATATTCTGCAGTCTACAGTTTAAGAAATGCCATCCAAGAAGACTAAAATATTCAATATGACAGTATTTGAATGCTGACAAGTAATAGATTAATTTTGGAAGAAAAAAAAAAACTATCAAAAGGAGATTAACAGTAATGTTAACTCAATCATATAGTACTCTCATAGTATTTTGTGTGAGCCTCTGTAGCTCAGTCGGTATAGACTGATAAAGCTCTTGGGAAAGATCTAGGTTCAATTCCTGCCATTTGAGTCACAAGAAGCAGTTTTGATCATGATAACTCCTCCTCCAATGATCTCCGTTAATGGAATGGCATTGTGGTGCAGCTAAGAAAATGATGGAAAGCAGGAAATTGATTTATCCCAACAAGCACCTTCATCCTATCTAGGAATTTATATTCCTAGACAAAAGTTCCTAGATAAGATAGAATAAATCACCGATTGCACATACTTCAACGCCATACCAAACCAGAGCAAATGTATGTACGTGCATATGCATAGCATTTTCCCCCAAAATTGTTACAGATATCAGTATTATTCTCTATTAATAGTAAACTCTGAAACATTGGAACAACATGAGAACAAGCTACACTGCAGTACATTTGTACATTTGTGCAGTACATTATTGATGTACAATATGTACAGCAATAATGTGTTATGTTATATATAAAAAAAAACCTAGGGTTTATACTTAAATCAGAATCCATAACTTACCACCTGGAATGAAGCATATTGCCCCAGCAATAAAAAATACAAAGCTTTGCACTCCTAAAGAAGGAATAAATTAATAAATAAATCAGTAAATTGGCTAACTCACAGATACATACATACATAGATGCAAAGTAAAATCAAAGCATTTCTGCACTAGTCATAAGATAAAATAACGTACCAAGTCATTTGCTACCAAGCACTGCATTTGTTTTACTAGTTGGGAGTAACCTCAAACAACTGTAGCATTGCAAAATCTATTTTACAGAGCGTATACGTTGAAGAACAACACCCAACCAACCAACATGTCAGTTTCAAGCTTTGAAAAGATGCTATTGAAACTTTTGACATTAAATGGGATAGGAGAACAACAACTAAAACATCTGAATGGCTCATGAGAATCATCATAAACTGGCCTGTAACTGCTAAATCAGTTTTCAGCTGCTAAGTCATATGAGGACTTGTTAATTTCCACTCTTTCAAAAATTTCAACTATGAAAATTTAAATGTTGATTGTAACCATCTTTTGACTACTTTAACTTGAGAGTAATGATGAAAATATTTAATTTAAAAAAACCAGATGCCATCACTGGCTTAAAACTATCATTAAACTTACTAGTGCATGTACATGTTTTAATGTTTAAAGTTTATTTTTCACTTGGGCAGACTATAATAAATTTAGTTTAATCCTTTATCCAAGTGTGTGCAAACAAAGTTTGCGCCTGAAAGTATCTTCGGGACTGGGGCAAAGTGGTACAACACCAGGCAACTCCTTGCAAAGGTGGAGCAAGCTACCAACACTCCTATCTCAGTATCTCCCATAATGCAAAACACATCTCCTTGAGGATATGTCTAATGTTATGCATTAAGGGAAGGGCCACTACCCAGACCAGTTTTGACTTTTATTGAGGTCTCTTCAGTGGGAGCCAGGCCCAAGTGGAGATACCAGACAGAAGCATTAGCAAGGTCATCTCCTCCTATAGGAGCTGCCAAACGGTGTGCCACCTTTTTATTAAATTACTCTGGATTTAGAGAAAGATGTAGAAAGTTTATTTTTCACTTGGTCAGACTATAATAAATTTAGTTTAATCCTTTATCCAAGTGTGTGCAAACAAAATTTGCACCTGAAAGTATCTTCAGGACTTGGGCAAAGTGGTACAACACTTTATAGGAGGAGGAGATAACCTTGCTAATGCTTCTGCCTGGTATCTCCACTTGGGCCTGGCTCCCACTGAAGAGACCTCAATAAAGGTCTGGGTAGTGGCCCTTCCCATAATGCATGACATTATACATATCTGCAAGGAGATGTGTTTTGCATTATGGGAGATACTGAGATAGGAGTATTGGTAGCTTGCTTCACCTTTGCAAGGAGTTGCATGGTGGTGTACCACTTTGCCCCAGTCCTGAAGATACTTTCAGGTATAAACTTAGTTTGCACACACTTGGATAAAGAATTAAACTAAATTTATTATAATCTGACCAAGTGAAAAATAAACTTTCTACATCTTTCTCTAAATCCAGAGTAATTTAATAAAAAGGTGGCACACCGTTTGGCAGCTCCTATAGGAGGAGGAGATGACCTTGCTAATGCTTCTGCCTGGTATCTCCACTTGGGCCTGGCTCCCACTGAAGAGAACTCAATAAAGGTCAAAACTAGTCTGGGTAGTGGCCCTTCCCTTAATGCATGACATTATACATATCCGCAAGGAGATGTGTTTTGCATTATGGGAGATACTGAGATAGGAGTGTTGGTAGCTTGCTCCACTTTGCCCCAGTCCTGAAGATACTTTCAGGCGCAAACTTTGTTTGCACACACTTGGATAAAGGATTAAACTAAATTTATTATACATGTTTTAATCTTTATCTTCCCTTATTTGTTATCAGTGGTCTGTCACAGCCAAGTAATTAAGCTTTAAGAAACCTAATGAGTGGTATGATAAGGTGGTTAATGCTATCTGCAGAAAATGCATGTGATTGACAGACACATCCTATCCACGTGTCTGTCAATCACACGCATTTTCTGCCAACGTCTGTTTAGTGAGACGAGAAATTTTAGTTTCCAGGAAGGAAAGCCTGCCATATCTGTATGAGATATGCCATATTACCTTAACTGAAAAGCTCTTATCGAGGTTCTTTGTTTTCTAGATGTACTATCAAGTGTCATCTCTCAAAGGAGCTTGGCTACTATGGATCTCCATATACTTTTTGTCTTGGCCACTCTCTTGCTCTGTGCATAGATCAGGCCCATCCACTCCTTTATATTTTTCAACCACATGTCACTGTCTTACTTTTTTTTTTTTTTCACTTGCCTTCAATTCTTCCCTCTAAAATATCTTTTTGAAGACTTTCATACTTTATATTCATATTGTTAAAGGTTGATTTTGCAATTTCTATTCTCTTAATCTATGCACTATAATTCTATTCTCTTAATCACTTTTGCATTTTCCATCCTCTGTAATTAAATGGCATAACTAACATCTGACTTGTGTAATAATTTGGTTTTCTACTTTGATTTTTAACTTTAGGTAGGGTATATTTTTCTCTGCTTACTATCATAACTTTAGTTTTCTTGGAATTTAATATAATGCCATTTTTTTTTACTCTGTGTATTTATTTGCTCTAACTTTTGCAAGCCTTCCTCTCTCTCTTGCAGCAATTAATACAGTATTATCTGCACAATGAAGATTTATACTTCTTCCTCCTATTTTTACTCTCTCCCATTCTTCCAAACTTTCAAAAATTTCTTCACTTTAGAGGTTGAATGGAAGAGGAGAAAGCACACATATCTGCCTAACACATTTTTGTATTTAGAAAGGGTTTCACAGTTTATTGTTGATTTTTGTGTTTGCAGTTTGGTTCCAATATATATAGAATATCAATCTCTTGTGTCATATTCCTGTTTATTTTTTTCATTATTGATGTTTATATTAATTTCTTATGGTGGACACTACCAAATACTTTGTTATAATCTCTAAAAATAAAGATAAACATCTTTCTCATAAGTCCACTTTGAATATCCTTTATTTCCTTTCCTGTTTTTGAATTTATTCTTGCCAATAAAATTCATAACAGTAATTTTATTTCATAGCTTGTTACACGTTTATTGGTCAGTAATCTCTACATTCAACTATAAAGATAGAATTCCTGAGTTTATTACAAACATACCCACTTTCATAAATATGTGTTGAATTAAGTTTTAAAAGAGGTAAACCGTGAGTAGACATAACTATACATAAAAATATAACGGAAAAACTCACGTAGAAAAATTATACCATTAAATAATTTTTCTACGTGAGTTTTTCCGTTATATTTTTATGTATAGTTATGTGTTGAATTGGATTTAAACGGTATTGATACGAACACAGATTGATAAGAAAATAACCATTTTTATTAACTTAAAAGCTAATATTTTGCTGATATTATATCCAGCATCTTCAGAACACACAAAACAGTTTGTTACAAATGCGAGACAACTACAATTCGGTGTAACAGTGGGGCGAGTATAAGTAATTGCAGCATGCAACACAAGACTAAAGTCCTAATATGGCTCCATCTAAGTTATATAAATATATATATATATATATATATATATAAAAAAACAGTAGTCCAAAGTTTTGAAAAAAAATATATATATCTATATATATATATATATATATATTAAAATAAATAAATATTAATTTAGTCTTAGAATGACCATCTCCCAAATCTTTGGTAGATTAATACAGCCATACTTGTTAAGGTTTGTTAATTCCAGGAACAACCTCTCTGACTTGTAGAAGCTTCTGTGCAGTACTTTTGTTTTTTTCCAATTGATCCTGTGTGCTGGGGTATCCAAAGCATGGTCTGCCAGACCCAACTTGCCATAGTAAAAGTGTTGGACATATTTTGTGTGTTCACCGTAGAAGGCTCGATGAAAAGAACAGGGCACTCCATAGACTCCTGGATGTGATAAAGGAGTGAATCTGTCCTTAGGTGAATGGATGAGAGTTGCCAATTTCACATAAGGTTTAAATACGGTGCGCAGTCGGTGTTTGCTAAGCAACCTAGATATCTTTTCAGATGTGCTTTTAATGTACGGGATGGTGATAGTTTTCTTGTAGTCTTCTGTGGTAGATAGTGGGGGGGGGGGATTTGTGGGTAGCATTTAGTATTTTATCTATCTTATGGGCTTTATAGCCACTGGTTAGGAAAGTGTGATGCAGGTGAGAAAGTTCAGCAGTGAGAGCAATATTATTGAAACAAATTGCTCTAGCTCTATAGGTTAGTGTTTTTAAATTACCATATTGTTGAGAAGGGTGATAGTGTGATTGTTTGTGTAAATATCTCCCTGGGTTTTCTATACAGCGAAAATGATAAGAAACCTTCTGGAAGAGGTGTGATTAGTGTGTCCAGGAAGGGCAGGCAGTCATTGGCTTCTAGTTCCATTGTAAAGTGGATTTTAGGGTGCTGGCTATTTAGATGCACTAAAAATGTATTCAATGTGTCTGGGTTATGTGGCCAAATAGCAAACACATTACCAACATAGCATAGCCAGAGACTAGGTTTGAGAGTGGCTGTGTTGATAGCTAGCTTTTCCAGATGTTCTATGTAGAAGTTGTCTAAGGGGAAAAAAAGGGGAATCCCATAGCTGTCCCATCTAATTGTTTCTATATTTTCCCTTTCCATGTAAAATAACCTGCCTATACTGTGAATTTAAATAGCTGAAATATATCAGTATATATAACAGAATATGAAAGCAAAATGCACACACTTCTCCAAGACCGGTCAACATATCAAATCATAAATCGAGATCCCACCAACTCACAAAAGAATAACGTGTGCAAGTTATTGAACAAAGTCATTTCCTGGCCAAAAGAAACAGTCAAAAAGCTCAAACCCTTTCATGTTAAAACACCCAGAATATATGGAGCTCCAAAAATCCACAAACAAGGTACGCCTTTACGCCCTATTGTAGATAGTATAAACAGTCCTACAAGCTTAAGGGTAAAAGCTGTATAACTGAGAGCAGACCTCCACATAGCCTTTAAAGGAATGCGGAGAACCGACCAGGGCTTCTGACCTAATGTCCAATCCTCACCTTCTCGTGGTGCAACCTGTTGGGTATCAACCTGGATACTGAACGAATGAGGAGGGGCTGGCAATTTGTAATTTAGCCGACCAAATTGTATTCTTATTGGCTTAAACCAATATAGAAAATGATGGTACAACATGACAAAATTTCATGCTGGCTGGGGTGTCATCCGGTTAAACAAGGCCCCTGTTGTTTTCGCCAGGGAACCAGGGCAAACAGCGAAAAGCCAGCTACTGGAACAAATCTGAAAGCACACCCCAACTCAACATCACCAGAGTTAAAGATCGGTAATATCAACATAAGAAGCCTGAATGGCAAAGAAATGGTGCTAGCGGAGGAATTAGATAAGTACCAGATCGACATAATAGGGGTGACTGAAACAAAAAAGACAAAAACTGGTGATATCTTTCTGAGCAATAAATACAAAATGTTATCTTCAGGAAATGACAATCAAGTAAAAGGAGTAGCCATGGTATTCAACACAAAATACGAGGCTCATCTTCTTGAATGGCAGGCAGTGTCAAGTAGAGTGATTTGGGGAAATATCAGAATGGGGAACTGGACAATGAGACTTATTTGTGCCTATGGTCCCACAGGAGGTTCTACAAAGGTAGAAGTGGAGGAATTTTTTGAGGCTCTAGAGAAAGCTACTGACACAATGAAAAAGGAAAGGTTGGTCCTTGTTGGGGATTTAAATAGCAGAGTAAGAAGTGATTGTCAGACATACAAAAATGTTTTGGGAAAATTTGGAGAAAAGAGCAAAGCTAATAATAATGGCAAATACCTGTTGGATTTCTGCTCAGGACATGAACTGGTTATTACTAACACCATGTTCCAACATAAAAATGTGCACAAATTCACATGGAGAGAAGAGGCAAGGAATAAGAAAAGTCTCATTGACTATGTTATTGTTGATAGTGATGTTTTCTCCCTGGTGCAGGACACCAGAGTGTACAGAGGATTTGAAATTGGAAGTGATCACTATTTAGTCTTGAGCAGGATAAAATTGAATTTCATATTGAAAAGAATGACATATAAGAAAGTTTTAGAGCGAATAAAAGTTGAGCAGCTCTCAGATGTGAACTGTAGACTAAAATACACAAAGATTATTGAAGGAAAAATGAAAGAGTTAGAGAACAGGAGAACCAAACCTTGGAGATTCAGTGGCAAGCCTTGAATAAAACCCTGATTGATTCAGCTAGAGAGGTATGTGGTTAAGTTATCTGTAAGGATAGAAAAATTAGAACTCCAAGGTGGACACAAGAAGTTAAAGAGGCAGTGAAGGAAAAGAAGAAAGCATATCAAAAGTTCCTGGCAAATAAGACAGCTTGTGCTCTTAGAGAATACAGAGACAAATGTAAGAAAGCTAAACAGTGAGTAAAACTAGCCAAACAAAAGTCATGGGAGGACTTTGGCAAGAACATAGAAAATAAATATCAAGAAGGTGGCAAAATATTCTGGAGGTTGTTGAAGAAGCTTAGGAATGGAGGAAAGAGTGCTGTAAAAGGAATTATGAGTGATAAAGGTAACATGAAAACTGGAGAATCTATATGGATCACACTATGAAGGAAAGTGGTATTAAACCTGATATCAAAATTGGAGATGTTAATTTCAGCTCTTTGCTGTATGCAGACGATGTTATACTTCTAAATAAATCCGCTACAAGCCTGCAAGATTCTCTGACTAAATTTAATAACTGTTGTAATAGATATGGTATGAAGGCCAGCAATAAAAAGACAAAGACGATGAAAATAGGCAGAATCATTCAAAATGTCAACTGTGTTGTGAATGGAGAATGGAACAAGTAAAACATTTCCGCTACTTAGGCACAATTTTTAGTGAAGATGGTAAATTAAATATGAAAATAGACAACGGAATCAACAAAGCTGGTATGGTAGGAAGTCCATTGAATAAATTCATATGGAATAAGAGAGAAATTAGTCGGAACACTAAATTAGCTGTATACAAGACAGTGTTCAAACCAGTTTTAACTTATGGATCTGAGAGCTGGGTCAGAAGTAAAACACTTGACCAAAGACTAGAGACCGCAGATATGAGAGTCCTGAGAAAGATTATAGGCGTGAACAAATGGCATCAATGGCAATATCATATTAAAAAAGAGGATATTAGGAAAGAATTTGACATTGTCGGCATCCAGTAATGCATTAGCAGAGCTAATCTCAGGTGGTATGGTCACTTAAACAGAATGGGCAAGGAAAGATTAGCAAAACAAGTGTTCTCTGCCAGGTTGGCAGGAAAACGACCCAGAGGAAGACCAAGATATAGGTGGATTGATACGGTACAATGTGCCTTAGATGATAGAAATATAAGATCTGGTAATGTTGGAGTCTTGACAAGTAACAGACTGATTTGGAGGAAAATTGTAGATAGGAAGTTAGTAATGATGTAAATTTTTCATGTAGTACTATCATATCCAGTACACCCCTTGAGGGTACATGGCAGGAATTTGATGATGATGATATTTAAACTATCTAAACATTTAGCCAAACTACTAGCCTCTTGCACAAACAATTCTCCCTCTGTTGTTAAAAATTCTACCCACCTAAAAAGTATTTGAGAAAACTGCACCTTAAATGGTTCAGACTTAATGGTGAGTTTTGATATCATCTCACTATTTACTAATGTACCATTGACTGAAACACTTAGCTTACTAAATTCACAATTTCCCCGATATATTTCAGCTATTTAAATTCATAGTACAGGCAGGTTATTTTACATGGAAAGGGAAAATATACAAACAACTAGATGGGATAGCTATGGGATCCCCCAATAGCCAACTTCTACATAGAACATCTAGAAAAGCTGGCTATCAACACAGCCACTCTCAAACCTAGTCTCTGGCTACGCTATGTTGGTAATGTGTTTGATATTTGGCTACATGGCTCAGACACATTGAATACATTTTCAGTGCATCTAAATAGCCAGCACCCTAAAATCCACTTTACAATGGAACTAGAAGCCAATGACTGCCTGCCCTTCCTGGACACACTAATTACACGTCTTTCAGAAAGTTCCTCATCATTTTCGGTTTATAGAAAATCCACACATACAGGGAGATATTTACACAAACAATCACACCATCACCCTTCTCAACAATATGGTATCTTAAAAACACTTATCCATAGAGCTAGAACAATCTGTTCCAATGACATTGCACTCACTGCTGAACTTCTCACATGCACCACACGTTCCTAACCAATGGCTATAATCCCCATAAGATAGATAAAATACTAAATGATACCCACAAATCCCCCCACTATCTATCACAGAAGACTACAACAAAACTATCACCATCCCGTACATTAAAGGCACATCTGAAAAGATATCCAGGTTTGCTTAGCAAACACCGACTGGGCACCGAAATAGGGAAATAGAGATTTCCCTATTTCTTCAATTTGCCTAGCTATAGTTTGGTGAGACAAACTGATTTTAGAAAACCAGTTTTTATTTTTATGAGGACAAATTATATCTGCAACACTCTTTCCATACATTGTTTAATAAACTCACCATCAGTAAATGGTTTAGATTTTTTTTGCATTCAGATTTGCTACTACATAACTAGCTTTTATAATACAGTCTGAGCTGTAACTTCCTTGAAAAAACTTTGTTGAAATGACAGACTTTCTTTCAGTTTCTCTATTTTGTCATTATGAAACATTCCTTGATATACATCGAGTCTGGAAGCATGTCTTTGCATATAATGTCTTTTCCAATTATAATCTTTGAAAACTGACATGATTTCCAAACAAATCAAGCATAGTGCCTTGTTATTTTTCTCAGCAAAAAAGTTTCATTTGTCCACTTTTTTTTATCGAACACTCTTCCTTCATCCACAATTTTTTTTTTTTGATTCTGCTTTCTTTTGAGACTACATTGAATGCATGCTGGAGTAAAAAAATAATAATAATTAAATAACTATTTATTTTTATAGTATTAGCAATGTTGTAAATATAATTATAACACTATCAAGCGCAAAAAACTATTTGATAAATTTTTGTACTTTCTATACCACAGCTGCTAAAAATTATTTTAACTTATTAAATTATTTTATGAAATAACACAAGAAGCTCAAGTTTAATAATTAAAAATGAATACCTATATATCTGTTTAATGACAAAAATGCCTGTCTTTACAGGAAGATGAACATGTAAGTAGGTTGAAATATTATCAGTAATCGCTGTGTCTTACTAGCCAAGTCGCACAAGTGCATGTAATGTCTGATACATGCAGGTTTCGATCTGACTAACTGTGTGTGTGTGTGTGTGTGTGGCAAGTATCGTGATGAAGAAAGGAATGTCCAAAACTATTCTTGGATAGTGGCCTGTGATACAATCATACTAATCAAACCTGGAGGAAAACCTTTTGACATTGGTATCCTTCAGGTATCTACACCTACCAACAACCATTGTGATGAAGAGGAGCAGGAGGAGAAGTTAGCACCACACTTTACCCTTCCCTACAAAGCATTCTGTTGTCAACCATGCAGTCCGTGCAACAGAGTCATAAAAAATATTGCTAAAAATCGCATAATAATGTTAGAAGTTTAAGATCTTATGGGACTGCATTACTAACAGTCCAGGGCCATGGGCTGGACACCCCTGGCTCTAAATGAAACATCTAGAATGTGGTCTGAGTCTATATCTGCTCTTGGGTATGTTTTTGTTTGCGCGACACTATGTTGAAATCTTTTTTCTAATCATTATACAATCAATTTGGTTTCTGACTTTACCATCTATGCTTTTTCAAGTATATAGTCATTTGTTTTAGTTGCTGAAAGGAGGTACTTATTATTATCAGATCGTTTTGCTCACAAAACTCATTTAACCTCTAACCTCTGTCATTGATATCAAGTAGTCCAAAGTTACCGATTACTGGGGACACTCTTCTTCCTGCAGATCCAACTTTCACATTTAAGTCCCCCATAACAATCAGGATACCATCTTTCTTTATCTTTTTTAAAACCTTTCGCATCTCCTCATAAAACTCTTCAACCTCTTCATCACAATGGTTGTCGGTAGATGTAGATACCTGGAGAATACCAATATCAAAAGGTTTTCCTCCAGGTTTGATTAGTATGACTGTGTCACAGGCCACTATCCAAGAATAGTTTTGGACATTCCTTTCTTCATCACGATTCCATCACCTTGTGTGTTTATCACTTCCTGAATGGATACAGTTATCCCTTTCAATTTTTTTATTTCTTGTCCGCCATGTCTCACTAATTCCCATTATGTCTCTCCATTCATAGTTAGCATCTCTTCCACTACATTCTTTTAGAATTTTAGCTACTTAAATATCATAGGAGTATATGATATTTACAGTATTTTTCCATGTATAAGATGAACCCTACTTTTTTGAACTCAAAATTAAGAAAGCAATATTTTAAACATAAAACAGAACACATTTGACATATTTTTTAAATATTCAAAGTACATTTAGTAATTAGGTAATATTTTTAAGTAATTGACAACTTTTAACTTGAATTTTGAAGAATATGACAATCTTTTTTTATTTTCAGACATTTTTATGGGCTAGTGCTCAAAATACTGTATTAACTTACCCTGACGAGTTGCAGATATGAATGCTTACAGAGTTCCGATTGGTTTATTCAGAATCAGCCGTTAATAACGTCAATCGACAGAGTTAACAAGGGCTAGTGATTGGCGGAAGCCTGTTCATGGAGACAAGGTATCAACAGTTTCACCATGCCAACCACGGGTCTCTCAACCAGTTATCCCCCCCCCCCTTATGTATAAGACGACCCCCAATATTTGGTCTAAAAATTTTAGAAAAAAGTATTGCCTTATACATGGAAAAATACGGTAATTATATCAGGTAGGAATCCCCTTTCCTACTTTCTTCAGGTAGGAAAGAGGATTCTAAATAGTTTTATGAGGAACTACAAAATCAGTTAAATAAATGTAATAAAAATGACTATATATTAACAGCAGGAAATCTTAATGCTCTTAATGCTATAGTTGGAGATAATCCAATCCTAAATTTCTTAGGAAAATATGGAGAAATTTGCATGAATAACAATGGTCAAGAACTATTAGACTTCTGTACTTTCAATAATTTTAAAATAACCAATACTTTATTTCAAACTAACAGATAAGCTTAGGCGTTGATGGTTATTCACGACTTATTTTTCACAGTATTAACAACACCACAAACACTTTTAACAACAAAGATGTTTTATTAACGCTAATATTTCGCTGATTTTCTAATCAGCATCCTCAGAGCACAACACACATGTAAACGCGACAGTGAGTGAGTGAACCACAGCTACATACAAGCCACAAGTGTGGTTGCGCTATGTAGATGATGTATTTGCCATCTGGCCCCATGGACAAGACACTTTGGATGCTTTTGTCACCTACCTAAACAGCCAACACCCCAAAATTCACTTCACAGTAGAAAAAGAATCAAATAACTGTTTACCATTTCTTCTTGACACATTAGTCACCCGCCTTTCAGATGGTTCACTATCTTTTTCTATTTACAGAAAGCCTACACACACAGGAAGATACCTACATAAACAATCACATCATCATCCAGTCCAACAGTACGGCATTTTAAAAACACTTACACACAGAGCCAGAGCCATTTGTTCTAACGATACAGGTCTGACCACTGAACTCCAGTACCTGCACCATACGTTCTTAGCCAACGGCTACAATCCCTACAAAATAGATAAAATACTACATAGGTCCATTACTCTGCCCTCCCCTAATACACAAGAATACAACATGACCATTTCTATTCCCTATATCAGAGGTACATTGGAAAAGATAGCCAAAGTATTGTTGAAACATGGCCTTCGCACCACCTTCAAACCTCATGTCAAGCTGGCAACTCTGATCCGCTCGCCAAAGGATAAACTTCACCCTTTAGCACACCCAGGAGTGTATGAAGTTCCATGTGACTGTGACTTGGCCTATTATGGGCAAACAGGAAGATCAGTGAACATCCGCCTGGAAGAACATGAAAGATACATTCGCTACTATTACTATGGCAAGTCGGGACTGGCAGACCACGCTTTGGACACTCCTTCACACAGGATTAGATGGAGGAAAACAAATGTGCTATTTAGGAGTCGTTATAGATCTGAAAGATTATTTTTTGAGTCAGCAATGGCTTTGAAGAATTCTCCCAACCTTAACAAATATGGTTGCATTAATTTGCCAAAAATTTGGGAGACGGTTATCCTAAGAAAAACTCCTGGATAACTGTTTTTTTTTTTTTTTCATCAGAGGGCACCAAAAAATAGGACTTTAGATCTTTTGTCTTTTGCAATTATATTGTTTCACTCACTCACTGTCGCGTTTACATGTGTGTTGTGCTCTGATGATGCTGATTAGAAAATCAGCGAAATATTAGCGTTAATAAAACATCTTTGTTGTTAAAAGTGTTTGTGGCGTTGTTAATACCGTGAAAAATAAGTCATGAATGGGATTTTATTTCAAAAAAAAGAATATAAATAAATATACTTGAAATGGCAGAGGAACAAAATCTATAATTGATTATATCATTACTAATTACAAACTAGTTCCATGAGTGAGAGATGTAGATGTTTACAGAGGAGTGAAATTTTTCAGTTCATTACTTAATAGTCTCTAAAATAGAAATACTAGCAAAATGGAGAAAGGAAGTAAATAAGAAAAAACAAGAAATAGAACAAATATACAAAGTATATCTATTACAAGAAGAAAGTATTAGAATGCTATATCATGATTGACAGATTACCCAAAAGAAGTCCAAATTGGTGAATATATAGAATAATGGAGAACTGGAGATCATCCATAAAGCAGCCACTGAAATACTTAGAAAGAAAAACATTAAAAATCTGGAACACGGATATAGCATTCATCTGAAAATTGAGACGTAACCAGAAGAATTCGTTATAAAATATTAATACCAGACACACATTTAATATTTTTATTGTAAAATTTTCATAGCCATTGTCAATACAGTTCTTGTTCTTCTTTTCAGCCATTTTCTGTCCACTAATGGATGAAGGCCTCCTCCAGTTCTTTCCACCTTTCTCTGTTCTTGGCAATGGTTGACCAATTTTCCCCAACAAAATTTGACAATTCATCACTCCACCTTCTTTCAGGATGTCCTCGGCCTCATTTCCCTTCTTTTGGAATCCAGTTTGTTAGCATGGTGGTCCATCGCTCATCTTCTTTTCTGGATAGATGTCCAGCCCATTTCCATTTTAGTCACATATGGTGAAGAATGATGACATTGATGTCAGTCTGGCTTCTTATCCAGGTGTTTCGCTTCTTATCTTTTAATGTGATGCCTAGCATCAACCTCTCCATTTTTCTTTGGGTACAGTTATGTCTCACTAATTCCAATTATGTCTCTCTCTATTCTCTTCCATTAAACGTAGGTTATTCCAACCGAAGGGCATTGCCATTACGATTCAGCTATGGTGGGGAAGGGTATACACATAAGTAACTCCCATGAAACTGAACTCCAAAAGCCATAGTAGTTTTATATGATTGAGGATTAGTTCAAACCATGCAAATTATTAGTTCTGCTATCTTTCTTGAAGTGGATATGCTAAATGAGTAGAGAGGAACTTTCTAGAATTTCTTCTTTTCATGAATTGTTTTTTTTTTTTTTTTTACTTCTTGAATTCACCACAATATGAGTGTATCCTTGCAGATAGCTTCACCACATGCTTCCTTAGCTGGGTTGATCAATGTTTTCTTCAGATTTTTCAAACTTTCGACTTTTTTTAAAATTTTTTTTTTTTTTACTCAATTGCATTTGTTGATTAATATGAATCATTACAGTTCATATTAGAAATATGTTCAACTTTGATTCTTTTCAGAACTTTAGTGCATTTTTTAATGCAAATTTCATTTCTATTCTGCACAATCCTTGGTGGTGATCATCTCATATCCTGGTTTGTTTAGTATCTAAGTGGATACATGATGCATCACAGGAAGAAATGAAACTGGACATTCAGTCAGAAGTCCTCCATATTGGGATTTGCAGCTGGCATTTTGCACAGAGTATATTAACCAATTAATTTACAATCAATATATTTACAAGGCATAATTTTGTAAGCAAGGTTAGCCTTAATTTTTTAATCACTTGTGTGTTATTTTATTGCTTGCAGAATCATCTCAAGTTTCTGGTTCGTTTTCATTTGCCTTATATTACTGAAACAGAATAGCAATCAAACATTTCTTAAAATTTCTTTGCTGCACAAATCTTTGTTTTCAAGTGCAAGAAATATAGGAACAACCTACTGTCCTCCACCTAAAACAAGAAATTTCAGATATCTGTTTCATGGACAAAAAAATGCAACCTTGGAGACTTTATGGAGGTGGCAGCTAAGGAGTTAAGACACATGACAGGCTGCATTCCATTATTTACTTACACCAATCCATGGTAAATATCTAAGAGAAACATATAGAAATCAATAATAATGTTTTGCATTCACAATAATATGCCACCACAATATAGGTGTAACATTTCAAAATCATTACTACAAATTCAGCAATATATATATATATTCTCAATAATACGGCTGATTACAAATAAAATTCAATTTCACTTTTTGTACTGACTAGCCTATTTGGGGAGATCATGAAGTAAGGTATTTGCAACACTAGTTTCATTCTACTGTAAATATAGTGAGTTAGATGACATATGACTTAAGATCTGACTTTAAGAAAAGAACATATCAAAATCAATTTCCAATATCTTATTTAAAGTTTCACTGGATTATCTGAACACTGAGTTCATATCTAAAACCAGAAAACTCTGAAGATCCTTATGATGTAGGTTACTTGAAGTTTTACTGATTAATTGAAGATCAAACCCCTATCTGATTCTTTTCCTCATCCCCCCAGAACAGATGGATTGAATTGTCATGTAACTCACCATATATATTAAAGAAAAAGATAAAAATTGCAATTATTAATTATCCCACAGTTTGTAAACTATCAAAGAGAAAGGATAGATAGGTTGGCTGGATAGCTTGTCTGTTTTGTGGGAAGAAAACTTTGCTACCTTTATACAAGGTGAGCTAACTTATCTCTGTAATGATTCTCAGAACAAATTCAAATCCAGGAGTCGTCTCTTGAACCAAAAAAAAAAAGGAAATACTGTCATCCTTGAAACTCTGCCATGTAGATACTGAGACTAGAATGATTGGAACTGCAGCAAAAGCAATATTGCTACAAAGCCAGTATAATATGTCTATTATGTGTATGTTCTTATGACAAGTGTTTTCAGAATGAAAAAAAAAAAAAAAAAAAGAAAAAAAGTAAGTGTTATTGTGCAAAAACCTTGTCAATGTATATGAGAGCAGCTATGCTGCCCTTCAATTGAAAAGCTCTTATCAAGGATTTATACAATTTATGAATCCATCTAACGTAAGATTCAAATCCAGGTCAAACCCTTGTGACTGTCATTATGGAGACAATAAGACATGCAAGAAGAATAGACAAAATAGTGCTGAAAAAAGAAATAATGTGCATTTCAAACAGATCAGGGATTAAAGTCATTTGAGATGGCGTTTTATGGTTTTTCACCAACACTTTTCACAGTAAAAAAGTGCAAATGCAAAATTTATATGTACACTTATAAATAGCTGGTAAAGCAATAATGAAAATAAAATTCAGTTATATATTACAGTACTTACCCATTTCAGGGAGAATAAGAACCACAACTCCTGTTGTTAACAAACCTAAAATAAAATAAAAATAATATATAAATATAAATTTAGACTATTATTACTGTTAACAATGTTCACATTAACAATATGTATATCAAAATTTCTTACATTCATTTTGCAGTGTCCCTAGTCTATTTTATTTCTAAGCCAACTTTTATATAAATAAGGTAAAACTGCTTTGAACAATGTTTTGTATTCTGCTAGTTTAGTGTTCTGCCTCTCTTATTCATATAAATTTATTTAACTGGCTCCTCAACCCCATCAACTCTATCTATTCTATTAATAATCCATCTCCAAATTGGATTTTCTATCTTCACTAAAATATAAAATGATAGTGCAACATGACAGAATTTCATGCTGGTCGAGAAGTTGCCCGGTTAAACAAGGCCCCCGTTGTTTTCGCCAGGAACCAGGGCAAACAGCAAAAAGTCAGCTACTGGAACAAATCCTAAAATACAATCCAACGCAACATCAGATTTCAATATCAGTACTATCAACATAAGAAGCCTAAATGGCAAAGAAATGGAGATAGCTGAGGAATTGGATAAGTACCAGATCGATATAATAGAGGAAACCAAGAACAAAAACTGGTGAGATCTTTCTGAACAATAAATACAAAATGTTATATTCAGACAATGACAATCAAGGAAAAGAAGGAGTAGCCATAGTATTCAACACTAAACATGAGGCTAAACTTCTTGAATGGCAGGCAATTTTAAGTAGAGTGATGCGGGAAAATATCAGAATGGAGAACTGCACAACGAGACTTATTTGTGACTATGGTCCCACAGAAGGTTCTACTAAGGTAGAGGTGGAGGAATTTTTTGAAGCTTTAGAAAAAGCAACTGACACAATGAAAAAGGAAAAGTTGGTCCTTGTTGGGGATCTAAATAGCAGAGTAGGAAATGATTGTCAGACATACAAAAATATTTTGGGAAAATTTGGAGAAAAGAGCAAAACCAATAATAATGACAAATAATGACTGGTTATTACTAACACCATGTTCCAACATAAAAATGTGCACAAATTACATGGAGAGAAGAGGAAAGGAATAAGAAAAGCCTCATTGACTATTTATTGTCAATAGTGATGTTTTCTCCCTGGTGCAGGACACCAGAGTGTACAGCAGATTTGAGATTGGAAGTGATCACTATTTAGTCTTGAACAGGATAAAACTGAATTGCATATTGAAAAGATTGACATGTAAGAAAGTTTTAAAGCAAATAAAAGTTGAGCAGCTCTCAGATGTGAACTGTAGACTAAAATACACAAACATTATTCAAGAAAAAATGAAGAGTTTGAGAACAGGAGAACCAAACCTTGGAGATTCAGTGGCAAGCCCTGAAGAAAACATTGACTGATTCAGCCAGAGACACATGTGGTGAGGCTGTCTGCAAGGATAGAAAAATCAGAACTCCATTGTTATCACAGGTAGTTAAAGAACCAATGAAGAAAAGAAGAAAGCATATTAAAAGTTCCTGTCAAATAAATCAGCTTGTGTTCTTAGAGAATACAGAGACAAATGTGAGAAAGCTAAACACTCTGTAAAACTAGCTAAACCAAAGTCATGAGAAGACTTTGGTAAGAAAATATCAAAAAGGTGGCAAGGTATTCTGAAGGTTGTTGAAGAACCTCAGAAATGGAGAAAAGTGCTGGAAAAGGAATTAGAGATGATAAAGGTGACATGAAAACTGGAGTAAAAGATATCCTTGAAGTATGGAGTAATTACTTTGAAAAATTGCTAAATGAAACAAGCAGTGATAGCACAGTGGTAAAAAAACACTCAACATAATTGCAGTCAGGAATGCATATCCATACTTAGAAAAAGCCATCAAAGGCCTGAAATGTGGAAAGGCAGCAGGAGTAGATGATGATATTTGACCAGAAATGCTCAAGTATGGAGGTATAAAAGTCTTACAGTGGCTTCACTACACTGCATAGTTCAAAAGGCGAGGACAGAGGGAGGAATTCCCGATGATTAGAGTAGAGCTCTCATAGTACCCATATATAAAAAGGGAAATAAAACTGGATGTGAAAATTACAAAGGTATTTCCCTACTGAGTGTTCCTGATAAGATTTATGCAAGTATACTTGAGAAATGGTTGAGAAGAATTGTGGAAGGAAGCTTGGGGAAGAACAAGCTGGATTCAGGCCAAATAGAGGCTCTCAGGATCAGATTTTCACTTTACAACAAATAGTTGAGAAATCATGAGAAATTAACAAAGATCTGTATTTAAGTTTTGTCGATCTGGAAAAGGCATATGACAAGGTACCAAAAGAGAAGCTATTCAAAAAAAACAATACAGTTATATGATGTCAATGGGGCATTATTTCAAGCAATACCTAGTCTGTATTTGAATTGCAAGTCAGTAGTTAGAATTGAAAGAAGTACAGGAAGATGGTTTAATGTTAAATCTGGTGTCAGAAAGGATGTACATTATCCCCTCTGTTATTCATCATCTATATGGATCACATTATGAAGGAAAGTGGTATTAAACCTCATATCAAAATTGGATATGTTAATCTCAGTTCTTTGCTCTATGCAGATGATGTTATACTTCTAAATAAATAAGCTACAAGTCTCCAAGATTTCCTGACTAAATTGAATAACTGTTGTAATAGATATGGTATAAAGGTCAGCAATAACAAGTCAAAGACGACGAAAATAGGCAGAAGCATTGAAAATATCAACTGCATTGTAAATGGAGAACCTATAGAACAAGTAAAACATTTCAGCTACTTAAGCAAGATTTTTAGTGAAGATGGTAAATTAAATATGGAAACAGACAACAGAATCCACAAAACTGGTATGGTAGGAAGTCAACTGAATAAATTTATATGGAATAAGAGAGAAATTAGTCAAAACACAAAATTAGCTGTATACAAGACAATGTTATGGATATGAGAGTCCTGAGAAAGATTAGGGGCATGAACAAATGGCATCAATGGCAATATAATATTAAAATCGAGGATATTAGGAAAGAACTTTACATTGTCAGCATCCAGAAATGTTAGCAGAGCTAATCTCAGGTGGTATGGTCACTTAAACAGAATGAGAGAGGAAAGATTAGCAAAACGAGTGTTCTCTGCCAAGTTGGCAAGAAAAAGACCCAGAGGAAGATCAAGATAGTGGATTGATACAGTAAAAAGTGTCTTAGAAGACAGAAATATAAGATCTGATAATGTTGGAATCTTGATCTTTCCTCCAGACTGATTTGGAGGAAAATTGTAGATAGGAAGTGAGTAATGATGCAAATTCTTCATGTGGTACTATCATATTCTGTATATCCCTTGAAGGTACATGTCAGGAATTTGATGATGGTGATCTTCACTAAAAGTGAAGGTGACATGTAAATAACTGAAATATTTTACTTGTTCTATAGGTTGTTCTCCATTGAGAATGCAGCTGATATTTTCTGTTGTCCTGCCTGTCTTTCACAGTTTTGTCTTTTTATTGATTATAATACTAAATTTGTTATGGCAGCCATTCAATATTTAAGGAATCCTAAAGACTTGTACTGTATTTATTTAGGAGTATAACATTATTTGTATACAGCAGAATTGAATATCTTCAATTTTGATGTTAAGTTTATCATGTATAAGACACATTACAGCAGAGAAAGTCTGCACCCTTGTCTTACATATGATTTTATGTCATGCCATCTTCCTGTATTTCCTTCAAATCTAACAACTTAAAGGGCTAAATTTTGTTCTGTATAATGCTTCATTTATTGTTTAAAATCCTACAACACTATAGTGTTTTAAGCAACTTTTCTCTATACACCTAATCATATGCCTCTTTTCAGGTCCTAAACTTAAATACAAATTTTTGTCTGCATACTTGAGATTACTTGCACCTTACCTGGAGTACCCCAGGACACAGTACAAAAATTCTCTGTAATTCACACATTTAATAGTGTTTTATTTCTTTTTATAGATGGGTACCATGAAAGCTCTCCTCCAATCATCTGAAATTTGGCCACTTGAATTACAATGTATTTAATGTAAAATTTATATACTCTCAGATGTAAACATTTCATCTAATATCATTTATTCCAGTTGCTTGTCCATATTTTAGGTGTCTACCAACTTTTGTTTACCTCAAGTATTGATCTAAACTATTAATAGTGACCACTGATGTGGAGATTATTCTTGTTCTGGAGGCTATGGTGACTGGTGTATGGAGTGCTTCCTATGACAAGAGGCTAAAAGCGCATGACTTCCAATGAAGCCAATGACTTTAATGGAGGTCACTGGCTTCCATTATAATGCCCATGTAAAAATAATTTTCTGTTTGTTACTGCTTGTTTCATTTAACAAGCAGTCAAATAATTACTCCAAACTTATAGTATATCTTTATCTTTAGTTTAATGTCACCTTTATCATCTTTGGTTTTTTACAGTACTCTTTCTTCAATTCGAAATCACAACTTAGATTTTGGAGAACACAAATCAGGGAAAGGAGGGGTATCTACAGTATTCAATACTAAAAATGAAAATGAGCTTCTTGAATGGAAGCCACTTTCAAGTAAGAATGTGGGAAATTTTCAAAAAGTGAAATTGAAAGTACGATTCATTGCATTATGATCCAACTGAAAATTCTAATATGGAAAATAGCAGAGAATTTTCTTGCCATTAGAAGAAGCCTGTTGATATAAAAAGAGAAAGAAAAGTGATTCATGTTAGAGATTTTACAGTAAGAAATGGTGAAGAACAAAGCTGGTTCAAACCAAATAAGGTTTCAGAGACCAGATTTTTAATTCACAACAAATATTATACAGATCTAAGTTTTGCTGATCTCACAACAGGAAGAGGTAACCATGTTTGAAATATTAGATCTGTAAGATGTAAATCACGATTTGCAAATCAATCTTCTACTTAAAAATGCAAATGAAGCACGAAGGGATACCCAAAATATAACTGGACTTATCTTATTAAAAATATTTTATTAACGTTTATAATACCATATTCTAGTCTCATTCAAAGTACTCTCCATGTAAGTCACTACACTTGTCCCAACATTTTTTCTACTGCTGGCATCAGTTCTGGAAGTGTTCAACTGGAATACTGTTAATGGCCTCCAGCAACTTTTCTTTCACTTCGTCCACATCAATGAATTGCTGTCCTTTCATGGTTTTCTTTATCCGTGACAGCAGGTGAATAGAGAGAACAGGGAACAACTGCTATGTTGTTTTTTTGTGAACAAATGAGGAACAAATTTAGCAAACACGTTTCATTTGCAAATCTTCTGTTAAATTCGTTGGCATGAACTTCATGACAAATTCATCTCTTTGGAAACTTGCTCAACGGTCTTTCGGCGATCTTCACTGATTGCCTGGAAAACCTTTTCGATGCTTTCATCATTTCTGCTTGTTGAAGGTTGGTCAGATCGTTGGTTGGTTTTCACCTGATATGTTCCCATTTTTGAAAAGGGAAAACCACTCATAGACCTGTGTTTTACCTAAAGCGTAGTCCTTAGCCAAAGCATAACAACAGTTTTAGCTGCAGTTTTACACAAAAGAAAACAAAATTTCACACACTCTCTCTCTGTTCCTTGTGGTCAGCTATCACAAAATCGGCAAACTTGCTTCTAACCACTAACAAAAAAAGCCTCCCCCACCACCACCACAATATAAACTACTTGCCAGTGTAGTTGGCCAAGTGGAATAGGTTGCAGGTTCAAATCTCATTGCAAATACAAATGTTTGTGAGATATCTACCACAAGAATATCATCCAGTGCAAGATCACAAAGCTGATTTTTAGATGTCTAGAGTGACTTGAAAAGTTTTATAAATGGTTTCTATAAAAACAGTTCTACAGCACTGTAAACCATCAGTATATACATAGAGATGTTCTACAGAATTTTGTTTTATAAATTAGTGTAAACTTAAATATTCTGTTTCAAATTACAATTTTCGGTTGTTAGTACATTTACATTGTGAGAAATGCATGATTAAGTGCTTATTTTAATATATATTTGTGTGTGTGTAGTTGTGCATTGTTTGCATATTACATTTATGTGTAGCATTACCATTTTGTGAAGTGACTGTAGTAAGATTTGCTTGTAGGTTACTGTATCCAAAATTAATGTTTACTTATAAGTTTAAAATACGTAAGTTGAAAAGACTTACTTAGATGACTGAAACAGAGTTTTTTTACTGCTTTCTAGAAAAGTGCTGTAAAGATAACATGTAATGGATAGTAACATTTTCTCTTACTTCACAACTGAAATGGAAACAGAAGTATAATGTGTGTGCTGGAGCATGTGCAAGTGAAAAGAACATGGTAACTAGTAAACAGTTAGGGAGAGCTGTGTAAAAGAGAGAGATGTTGAGATATTGAAGAATTTTTGGAACTAGTGTGAGAAAGTTCTGTTAGTGGCAGTCTTTCAGAAAGATGTTTTCAAAGTTATTTAGCTGTTATATAGGGTGTCCCAAAATTCACGAAAGATTTAAATTTAGTGCCATTTGTGTGGTAAAGTGTTGCCAACGAGAAAAAAAAGACAGCATGACAGCTGAAAGCTCAGGGTTATTAAAAATGACCACAACAACAAGTGGATGCTTATTTTTCGAACAAAATCATCTTCAGCGATGAGGCTCATTTTCATCTTGATGGCTTCGTTAATCGACAAAATTGTCGCATTTGGGGTTCAGAAAATCCATGAGTGATTGTTGAGAAACAAATGCATCCACAACGTGGCACTGTTTGGTGCGGATTTTGGGTTGGAGGCATCATCGGTCCATTCTTCTTTGAAAATGCGGCTGATAAGGCAATAACAGTTAATAGTGCTCGCTATCGTGACATGATAATCCGGTTTTTTGTGCCTAAATTGCAAGATATGGATGTGGACGACATGTGGTTTCAACAAGACGGTGCCACATGGCATACAGCCCGAGAAACAATTCAATTGCTGCATGAGTCATTTCCTGGTCATGTAATTTCCCGTTTTGGTGATCCGAATTGGCCGCCCAGATCATGTGACTTAACGCCGTTGGACTTTTTTCTTTGGGTTTTTTTGAAGTCTAAGGTTTATGCCAACAAGCCCACGACCACCCACGCCTTGAAGGAGGAAATTAAGTGCTGTATCAATGAAATTCAGCCACATTTATGCAAAACGGTCATAGAAAATTTTGACAAAAGAGTGCGTATGTGCCAGCAAAGCCATGGAGGCCATTTACCCGATATGCTATTCCATGCATAACCCTATACTGTATGCTTTATGAATCAATAAGAAATTACAATTTTTAATTAAAAACCTGTGTTTTCTATCAAAATTACTTCTTGCGTGAATTTTGGGACACCCTGTATTACAAAAGTAACTGGAATAACAGTTGTGAAAGAAAGTTATAGGAACTTTGGAACTTCATAAATGAAGTTTCTCATGAAGAAGAAAGTGGAAAGTAACAAGTGTGATTTTTTTTAGAAGGCATTAAAGGAGGAACCCTAGATAGGGTTTGAATTCAAAGATTTTATTGTCAACTCTGCACTTCTTGTATCTCTAACTAAGAAAAGGAAAGGAAATAAATTATTTCCAATATAAAATGATTTTCAGGAGAACTGTTTACACCAAAGAAATAACGAAACCATTTCTTTCAAGAGAGGCCCAGACAGTAAAGGGACATTAATGTTCTTTTTAGCTAGTATATTTTTGGAAAAAACAGAGAATATGTGATTTGTTTGAATTTCTTGTTAGATTTTAAGACAAGTTTCTGTTGAAGTAAGGTTCAGAATACTGTATATTATGTATTTTTAGTACTATTAAACTTTTTTTTTTTTTGTTATGATAAACAGAAGCATGAAAACTCAATTTATTTATTGTTGAGATCAAGATAGAATTTTGAGAATAATGGTGAATTTTCATAGCAGATTACATATATCTGGGATTTTGCATTTTAAAACAGAAATCTGATACAACTTGCAAACCATTTTTACAACAGGCACAGTAGACAAGGTTTTTAATAGTTTAAAACTTATTCATAATGTTTTTCAATAAATAAATAATAAATTAAATTTTTTTACAAATAATAAAAAGTTTAAACTTTCTTCAGCAGAGTTCCCAGATTATCTAACCTTCAGCCTACACATGCTACTCAAGTATGATAAGCTTACACTATTTAATAAGTGGGATTAAATTGGGGAGAGTTTATACTTAACTTACAAATCAATAATCAGAACTGAAGGACATATAGGAAGATACATAACATTACATCAAATGGAAGGCAGTTGCATACTATGCCCATTTTTATACATAAGTTGTATGGAATAAACAAAGTGGTATTAAATCTAACAGTAACATAAAAGAAGATAGTAAGATGAGTTCTTTCTTCTATGTAGATGACTTCACTTAAATTTATAAATCAGCTAAAGCCTTCAAGTCTTCAAATTACTGACATGTACTCTCAGGGGGTGTACAGGATAATTATGATAGTACTACATGAAAAAGTTACACCATTACTAATTTCCAATCATCAATTTTCCTCTGAATTAATCTGTTATCTGTCAAGACTCCAGCATTATCAAATATTTTATTCTTCAAATATTTTATTCTATTTTAAGGCACTTTTTACTGCATCAATCCATCTACATCTTGGTCTTCCTCTTGGTCTTTTACCTGTCAACCATGCAAAGAGCACTTGTTTTGCAAATCTTTCCTTTCCCATTCTGTTTAAGTGACCATACCACCTGAGATTAGCTCTACTAACACATTCCTGAATGCTAACAATGGCAGGTTCTTTTCTAATATCTTCATTTGTAATTTGATACTGCTACTGATGCCATCTTTTCATCCAACACTAATCTTTCTCAGAACTCTCAATATCTGAGGTCTCCAGTGTTTGATCAAGTATTTTATTTCAAGCATACATAATTTGTTTTTCTGAGTCTCTTCTATTAGAAGAATTAAATAAAACTTACTCTATTACTTAATGGATACAGCAAGATCTTGATACAAAAAATATTTGATTGCAATCTGATGTTAAAAGGAGGAGACAAAGATGGTTAGTGAGCAGGTGGTATATGAGGAAATGAATAAACTTGATGTTAATAAGGTTGTAAGGTTTAATAACATATCAAGATGTCTTTTGAGGAAATGTCCAGGGAGTTAACAGCATTGACATACCTTTTTTTTAACACGAGTCTTGCATTGGGCCAAGTTCCAAAGGAGCAGAAAGAGAGCACATTTGTTCCATGTCATAAGGCAGGTGATAAAACTAAAGTTTTGAATTATAGGCCAATCTGTGTATCTGAAGTTTTAGTTACACAGATTGGATTTAGATACAACAGCAACATTCTCTTTGATGGTCAAGCATAGGTTTAATAAAAGGAAGATCATGTTGTATCTACTTACTTATTATAACAAGGTGAAAAACATACTGAATAATAGTGATGCATACATGGTGTTTAAATTTAGATTTTACAAAAGGTCTTTGATAGATTGTTATCACATAACAATCCTTGCGAGGTAGAGGAGATGAGATTGACAGTTAGATAGTTAATCAAACTGGAATAGATAGGGTTGGATAGTGGATTAGTATGCTGGAATGGATTGACAGTCTGATATACCTATCAGACTGTCGATCTCATCTCTTCTACCTCATGAGGAGGTAGAGAAGATGAAATCTGGAAGTGATTGTGGAGAACTATGAGGAACATTGTTAAAATCATGTGAACAGCATAGATGCAGAGGATACTGATGTGCAGATGTCAGTGTTCTCTGCATAATAATTAAATTATCAAATAATTATATAAGTAAAGTGGTGAGATCTTTCTGAGCAATAAATACAAAATGTTATATTCAGGAAATGACAATCAAGGAAAAGAAGGAATAGCCATAGTATTCAACACAAAATACGAGGCTAATCTTCTTGAATGGCAGGCAGTCTCAAGTAGAGTGATGTGGGCAAATATCAGAATTGGAATTGGACAATGAGAATTATTTGTGCCTATGGTCCCACAGAAGGGTCTACTAAGGTAGAAGTAGAGGAATTTTTTTGATGCTTTAGAAAAAGCAACTGGCACAATGAAAAAGGAAAAGTTGGTCCTTGTTGGAGATCTAAATAGCAGAGTAGGAAATGATTGTCAGACATACAAAAATATTTTAGGAAAATTTGGAGAAAAGAGTAAAGCTAATAATAATGGCAAATACCTGTTGGATTTCTGCTCAGGACATGGACTGGTTATTATTAACACCATATTCCAACATAAAAATGTGCACAAATATAATAGAGATTAGATCTTAGGTCACGACTGCAAGGAACCGAGATCTATATACTCGCGTGTGAATTTAGATTAACGTATATGCCTAAACCTAGGAATATTTCCCTGAACCTGAAGTATATTCTTGTTATAGGAAGCTGGCCAGCACAGTAAAAATATAAATTTGCCAGTTTCTGAAGAGGAAATATCCTTAGGGGTCAACCCGGGTTATATATTAAGGAGAAAGATATAAAATTTAGGTAGAAGAATATAAAGAAGACTGGATCAATTTGGATCATACTTAAATATGTAATCTAATAAGGAAACGAAAATACAGAGATCGTTACAATGGTGCAGAAGTCGACAGGATTTGATTAAAGCCCAAAATTTTAACTGAATAAATACTTAATCATCATAAGTGGTTTTGAACTTGAATCAGGTAATCAGACAAGTGTTAGAATTGAAAGATTTTGGAAAAGGATTAAATTTGATAAATTGTAAGCTGATAGTAGGTATGGCTCACCCAACCAGTTCTGAAATGGATGATTCGGAATTCTTCCAAATGATAAATCCCCAGCAAGTAATTCCACAGTTCTCAGGGGAAGAGACAGATGACGTAGTAACATTTCTAGACTTTGTAGAAGAAGGATGGGGAGATGGTCTGATTTCCAGCTTCTTGTGCTGTTACGCAGCAAGTTGGTAGGGAAGGCCAAGACTTACTTCCAGTCATTACCAATCCTAAAAGAAACTTGTGACTACAGGAAGTTTAAAGAGATATTAATCTCACAATTTTCAGAAGTGAAAAATATAGGGCCAAATCTTTGGAAGCTGCAAAAGATGATACAAGGGGATAGAGAGAAGGTATCTGAATTTTACAATAGACTACTCACTCTCTCAAATACCTTTGACGTCCCCAGTGAAGACAAATGCTACTTAGACTGGGCAGTCTTCCAACACTTCCAAATAGGCCTAAGACAGGAGTTGAGAGAAACAGCTAAATTGGTCATGGCTTTTCCAAAGGCATATCCAATTTAGCTGAATGCTATAAGGCCGTAACAGAATGAGAACAGTTGCTAGGAGACATTAGTCCCACAACTGCTTCTGTGCATGTCAGGGTAATTAAGGAAGAAAAAGATAATGGTAGAGACATAAGCACTACAAAGGGAGATAAGGAAAAGTGTGAGAAACAGAAAGCACAAAAACGGAGTGGGGAGAGTAGAGCTAAGTCAGTTTGTGAGATCTCAACAGGAATCCACGATCAAAGTGAAATCCGTTCCATGATTAAGCAGGAGTTTGAGAGAATGCAACAGCTAGTAATGGAACGCCTCGATATGGTCCTTAACCGACTACAGTCAGGCTCCATGAACAACACAGAAAGCTCCCACTCCCAGGATGAAAGGACCACCATCCTGATTAAAAAGGAATTTGAAAAGATGAAAGAACCACTGCTTAAAAGAATGGACTCTATAATGGAAAGACTGTCAGAACTATCCATAAGTGCAACAACAGCAAACCTCCTATGTCCTCGGACAGAGAGAATGCTAGGGGTTATCTTCATGAAACCCCAAGATATTACAAATGCAGTAAACTGGGGCACATTGCCAGAAACTGTTTCAGCAGACAAGGCAAGAATAATGGAAACTTTGCTGAAGCTGAATCTCATGTTTGCAGTAAGCAAGAGAGGGGAGGAGAAAGAAAAAAAGGGGTCAAAAACAACCTCGAAATGACGGTTGAAGGAAGGGTATGTGGAAGAAAACTTAGGGCACTAATTGATACCAGCTCACAGGCCTCAATCATATCAGGATCTTGCTTCAGGAACTTAGAACCTTATATGGAACGGAGGATAAAAATTTTAAAGAAACCCATCAAACTACTGGGAATATCCTCCTCAGTCACCAGAGCAACGAAGTCTCTGAGACTAAAGATCAATTTACCAGCATTTGGCATAACTTTCTAATCTTGACAAAATGTTCTTCACCATACTTAGGATTAATCCTTGGAAATAGTAGGGAGGCTTGTTTCAAAGGGAGAAGAAAGATTATAGAGGTCGAAAAGGGACAGATAGTATAGAAAAGGGGGGGGGATAACAACTTGCATGGAAAACACCTGAAAGGGAGAAGGCACAGAACAACCAAGGGAAATAGCATACATACAGAGTTTTCAAATGCAGAACAGAGCAATGCCTCTTCAACATTGGTTCTAGAAAACCCTGACAAATTAGACCATGCAGAAGAAAAGGGACACCCAGATGAAAATATTGTAGACAGAGATGTAAATGTAACAAGTGAGAGTATACTGCTTATTAATCATGCTCACATCAAGCAGAATGGAAAGGTCAAATACCAGAGAACTGAGGAAAGCGAAGAAAATGAAAGGGGAGACATCTGTTAAAACATTTTTTTTCTTAAAATAAAAATTTTTTTCATTAAAGAGGGGACCTTTGTTAGATATTGAATGGAGAACTTATTGACAAGTTATTCATTCAAGGTCTAACATGTAAGCTTTACAAAATAACAAAGAAATTTGCATAATACTTGCTTACCAGTGGAAGGTGAGAAACACCTAAGTTGTTGTATATGAAAGTATGTATCAGTATGAGTAATATATTGGAATTTATTTATTGTAAAACGGAAAGCTAAAAATCAAAAATAATGTCAGATTAGCATTTCATGTAAAGGAATAATGGCTTAATTTATGTATTATCAAACTATCATAAAATCGTAAGTCGCTAGGTAAGAAATGACTAATAGGATCAACGGTCACGTCTAAGCTGCAAGTACCTGTCGTAACACCGAAGGCTGTAGCTTATAGGGAAGGCTGACACAAGCGCTTTTCCTCGAAAACAACACCTAATAGTAAGGAGGGAAAGCAAAGGGATCAACCTAAGGGTGATATAAGCTATGGATCGTGCGAAAAACAATACAGAAAAGAAGGTTCTCGTAGACAGGCTTATACGTTGGTTATGCATTATTAAAACACTTAAGGAATAGAACAATGTAGTTAAGGATATAAATTAAATTTAACTTTAATAAATATTTTCCAATATTTCGGCAACGTCACGTTGCCATTTTCTAAAGGAACTTACAAAAAAGTTACGTGCACGTAGGCACTACAACACAGAAACTGGGAATGAAGAGATGAAGCTATTGTTCTCCTAACAGTCATGATGGTGCCCTCTAGCGGGCTAAGTAGGTGTTCTTGGCCGTTGCGCTGAAGGTCTGCAGATGTAGGCCTCCCAAATTTGGGGCAGTCGTATACAACCAAATTTGTTGAGGTTTGGAGAATTTCTTAGGGCTGAGGCTGATTCCATAAAGAGTCTTTCAAATTTGTATTTGCTACGGTGTATCACTGTAGCTTTCTTCCACCGTATTCTGTGGCGTGTATCCAGAGCATGGTCCGCAAGTCCAGAATGACTGTATTTGTGAAAACGGATGTAGTCCTTGTGTTCCGAAATTCTGATATTCGCTGTCCTGCCTGTTTGGCCAAAGTAAGACAGTTTACAACTGCAAGGGACCCGGTAAACACCAGGTAGGTCTAGGGGAAGTGGTTGGTCTTTAGTGGAGCGGATAAGGGATGCCAATTTTCTGTAAGGTTTGTAATAGGAGGTTAGGTCATGTTTTTTTAAGATTTTGGTAGTCTTTTCCGAGGTGCCTCGGATGTAGGGAATGGTGATGGATTTAGAGTAATCCTTGTTGCGGGGGGGGGGATCTGTGGTTTGTAGGTTCTAATATTTTTTGGATATTTTTGGGGGGATAGTCATTGGCTGAGAAAGTGTTGAGGATGTGATTTAGTTCAGTGTTTAGGGCCAAGTCGTTTGAACAGATTAGTTTAGCCCTGTTGTATAGTGTTTTCACTACTCCATATTGTTGAGGGGTGAGGGATTGTTGGTGAATGTATCTGCCTGTATGGGTGGGTTTTCTGTAAACTGAGAAAACCAAGGATCCATTAGGCTGGCAGGTGACTAGTGTGTCTAGGAAAGGGAGGCTGTTGTTTTCCTCTTTTTCCAGAGTGAATTTGATTCTGGGGTGTTGGTTGTTTAAGTGTGTTAAGAAGGAGAGAAGTGTTTCAGAGCCATGTGGCCAAATAGCGAACACATCATCAACGAAGCCATATGGTTGGTTGTTGTGGGGCAAAGGCTAAGGCTTTTTCTTCTCCTCCTCCTTAACACACTTAAACAACCAACACCCCAGAATCAAATTCACTCTGGATAAAGAGGAAAACAACAGCCTCCCTTTCCTAGACACACTAGTCACCCGCCAGTCTAATGGATCCTTGGTTTTCTCAGTTTACAGAAAACCCACCCATACAGGCAGATACATTCACCAACAATCCCCCCCGCCTCACAACAATATGGAGTAGTGAAATCACTATACAACAGGGCTAAACTAATCTGTTCAAACGACTTGGCCCTAAACACTGAACTAAATCACATCCTCAACACTTTCTTAGCCAATGGCTAAGAAAGTGTTGAGGATGTGATTTAGTTCAGTGTTTAGGGCTTAGGGGCTACCCCCCCCCCAAAAAAAATCCAAAAAAATATTAGAACCTACAAACCACAGATCCCCCCCCCACAACAAGGATTACTCTAAATCCATCACCATTCCCTACATCCGAGGCACGTCGGAAGAGATTACCAAAATCTTAAAAAAACATGACCTGACCTCCTGTTACAAACCTTACAGAAAATTGGCATCCCTTATCCGCTCCACTAAAGACCAACCACTTCCCCTAGACCTACCTGATGTTTACCAGGTCCCTTGCAGTTGTAAACTGTCTTACTTTGGCCAAACAAGCAGGACAGCGAATATCAGAATTTCGGAACACAATGACTACATCCGTTTTCACATAAACAGTCATTCTGGACTTGCGGACCATGCTCTGGATACACACCACAGAATACGGTGGAAGAAAGCTACAGTGATACACCGTAGCAAATACAAATTTGAAAGACTCTTTATGGAATCAGCCTCAGCCCTAAGAAATTCTCCAAACCTCAACAAATTTGGTTGTATGCGACTGCCCCAAATTTGGGAGGCCTACATCTGCAGACCTTCAGCGCAACGGCCAAGAACACCTACTTAGCCCGCTAGAGGGCACCATAAGGACTGTTAGGAGAACAATAGCTTCATCTCTTCATTCCCAGTTTCTGTGTTGTAGTGCCTACGTGCACGTAACTTTTTTGTAAGTTCCTTTAGAAAATGGCAACGTGCCGTTGCCGAAATATCGGAAAATATTTATTAAAGTTAAATTTAATTTATATCCTTAACTACATTGTTCTATTCCTTAAGTGTTTTAATAAGAAGAAAAGAGGGTGCTGAAAAAAAGTATTTAAGGCAATACGCGCGAAGCTCAAGGCCTTTTTTTCCTGTTTTCTTCAGAGATTTTGGAGATCGAGGACTCTCGACGAGTAATCGGAGATAGGACAAGCCGAGGGTGCTATGTCGACGAAAGCCGGCCGTATTCATTACCTGCACTGAAAGATATTCCGTGGAGATCCATACGAGAATCAACAGCTCATGCAGAATGGTGCCAAACGCTGAACGATCTACCCGAGTGAGTGGAGAAAGTTCATAGCAACAGTGATTTCTTGATTTGTGTTCGGTAGCAGAGAACGGAACAACTCAGTCACAAGACGAAGGATGACCCAAGCAACACGTAGCAGCTAATAGAGGACTTGGTAAAGTAAAGATTCTTTTGTTTTATGTCTTGAGATTGTTTGAAGGTATAATTTGTGTCTTGATAAAGCAAGACTGAGGACATTTTAGAGAACTTTGATAGGATAGAGTAATTAATACAGCCAATTCTATTAGACAAAGAATTGTATATCATAAATCTCTAACGTGTATATGATTGAAATAGTGAAAACCCTTTGTTAATTGAGTAAACTTAACTAAGAGAGAAATGATTTGAGAAATATCTATTTAAAGTAAATGTGAATGAAGGAACTTGACTTGAGTGTAACATTGTTTAACCTTCCTACCGGCTAGGACGTCTATAGACGTCCAACTAAATCTAGATAAGATTCAGCCCACCTGTTTAAAGAACCTGGATAAGAAGTGCAATTTGACTGTCATGTCCATTAGAAGGTGTGATAAACCCTCACGCTGAAGAGAAAGGTTAATCGGATTATCTCCCGTTCGTAGCTGCCTCTCAGTTGCCTATAACAAGAAACGGACTTTCTTGTTCCATGCTGGTGAACTGGATTTTAGTTATATATGATAGACTAAAAATAGAGAAATAATTTATATTTTTGTTTTCTCTTTTTATTGTAGAATACAGTTTTAATTTCTGGACAAAATGAAGGTCTTGCATAATTTCTTCACTTAACCAATTTAATTTTTTATTTTTTTGCGCTAATTTTTTTCTAATCGCTACTAGACAAAAGATTTTTCTTTGTTCTCGAAGAAATTAATTCACGATAATTATTTGGAATATTCTTTTAAAAAAAGAAAAGAAAACCGGCTGCCGACGTTCCAGGTTATATTAATTTTATTTTTGTACAAAACCATCGAAATCGAATAATACTTAACAGATTTCCTTTAGGACACGCTTGAGCAACTTTGCTTTATAGAGAATAACATGAAATTCTTTAATCATATTACTAAATTTTTTCTTCATGTTGTATAGTAATCTGTACTTTCACTTTCTTGGTTTCCTTGTATAATTGGTCATTACAAAATGAAATTAACAGTTATGATTTAAATTTATATTTTCTGCATAATTCAGATATTTTATTCTCCAATTTTTAAAGTAAGCGATACATTTGCTTATTTTTATCATTCAAAATATGTATATCAAATGTGAAATTTCATTTCCATATTTTTACAATAGAATTGAACTTTATTTCGCCTCTGATAGTTTAACCCCCCCCCCGTTGCATTACTATCACACCCGAAAACTGTTATGAAACATAGGTACAGTTTTAATTTAATTCGTTATTTTTCTCTAGTAATTGTTCCACATAACTTTAATTTTTCGATACTGAGTGATTATTATAAATTAGCAAATTATAAATCAGACAATATACATATTTCCTGATTATTATAAATCAGGAAATTATGTGATATTCGGATATAGGTGAAATTAATATTTAAAATCACTGTCATCCTTCAAATGCAATATCAGAATAAAGAAAGTGAAAAACCCGAAGTTTCGAAATACATTTCGAAAGCCCGCTCTCGAAATGTATTGGTCTACAGACTGGATTCTGAACACGCCAATGTTTCGTGATGTTATGACTGAAAAACAATTCAGTCTCATCATGAAGTATTTGCATTTTCAGAATAATGAGGAATACGATCAGGCAACACATCCTTGCCCAGTCCTCAACAAAATTTATGATTTTCTGATGAAAATGTAGATCACTCTACATTCCTGAGAGAGACTTGAGTATCGATGAAAGCTTATGCCATTCAAAGGTGGACTGAAATGTATGCAGTATATTCCCAAAAAGAAAGCGAAGTATGGAGTAAAATTTTTTATGCTTTGCGAATCGGAAAGTGGATATCTTTGGGATTTCAAACCTTATGCGGGAAAGCAAACTGTAATCGAGCACGATAAATATTCGGATCTCCCCTTGTCGATGCGTGCAGTAATGCAGTTACTAGACCCTTTACTGGAGAGGGGTTACTGCATTATAATGGATAATTACTATATATGTGTCCTGAACTCGCTGATTTGCTTTTACAGCATCTTACAGATAGTTATGGTACTGTAAATGCAAAAAGGCGAGATATGCCTCGAGATCTGGCTTCAGGAAAGCTATCGAAGGGGGAAATCCTAACTTATCAGCGAGGGAAAGTCTTTGCACTACGTTGGAAAGACAAAAAAGATGTTTTTCTGCTATCTTCCCTGCACAATCCATCAGCGGAATCCGTGGAGAAGCATGGTTTGAAGAAAGTAAAACCCATTGCTGTGTGTGCATACAACGACACTATGGGTTGAGTCGACAGGTGCGATCAGCAGCTATCATTCTACTCTGTAATGAGGAAACAGCATAAAAAATATTACAAAAAAGTGTTTGGGCATGTTATTTGAATTTTGAAGTGTTTGGATTTTGTTATTTGGAACAGTTTCCTCCTGTACAAGAAAAAATGTTTGTCTACCATAACATATCTAGAATACAGAATAGAAATTGCGAAAGCATTGCTGCATGCACATGCACCTTCTTCAGCAAGCAGAAAAACAGGAAATCCTGCCAGACATCTGAGGTTGAACGCTGCTAACTCCAACCATTATCCCGAAAATCTACCACCAACGGCTAATAAAAAAAAAAACCTCCACGCAAATATTATGTATGTAATAAAAAAAATATCAGAAAGGAAACAAAAATCTGGTGCCATGAGTGTAAAACTGCTTTGTGTGTTTACCCTTGCTTCAAGGTGTTCCACGCTGTTCAAGAATTTTAAATTCTGAACAGTATGAAATAAAAAATGTTTGTTTTCAAGGCCATCAAAACAGTCCTTTTCAGGACTACAAATATTGATGGAGGGATACCCGAACGCACTGTTTCTTTTTCATCTTGAAGGCTAATTTTTAAGTTCTTTTCATGACACAGAGAAACTGGAAGGAGTATTCCAGGTAAAGTATTTCATCAAAACAATAAAAAATAATGAAATAAAATCTACCCTATATATATATAAAATGATAAGTTTTTTTATGTCATGTTTATCGAAACGTTTTGAAACTCAGGGGCTACCCTGAGTGTCGAGTCTTCAAAATTCGAGTCATCAGAATTCAGGGGCTGAATCCCCTTTCGAGTTATCACAATTGAAGGAGAACTGGTCTACCATACCGGAACACGGGGGGTTGGGCATAGCCCCCCTAGTTAATAAATGAAATATATAAATAATAACGGGAACATTTTCACCTTGCCAACACTCAACATTGATGTGATATGGGTTCCAAATTTCTTGTTTCGGAGATATATATATATATATATTATAAAGTTTTGTAATAAAAATTTCTGCTACAATGAAGTTTGGCAAAATCAACAATATTATTACCACCTTATTTCTGTTTTCGTGTGGGAGAAAAACGGTAAAATGTCACTCTTATAATTATATGAGATGTTATAATGGCAAAAATAGTAAGAAAAAAGTCATTTGCAGTTTCTCTTCAAAACACAAAGAAAGAACATTGTAAATTCAGCCAGTGGAAAAGAAAATACTACATATTTTTCTCCTGTTATCAGATTTTTTTTCTTATAGTTCAAAGAAGAAATCACTGCATATAACATGAAGTCTGCAGGAGGGAAAAAAATCTGGAAATTGGTTACATTATAACGAATAGAGAAATCATGTCAGAAAAATTATTCACGTATGATTCTAATCTCAGCAGACATAACATTTTCTTCTAGATTAGATATCTAAAGTAACTGAACCTTTGCTACTATTTTACACTAAAATGAATGGGTATGTTCCCCAAGTGATTTACGTTTGTAACAGCTGTCTTGCGAACGATTTATGAAATAAATTATCTGAAATATCCGCAGATTGCTTAGGTCTATATCCCCCCCCCCAAAAAAAAAGAAGATTATGAAACGCATATGCACCTTTTCTTTGAAAATAATTCAAATCCTCTTTTTCTAGATAATTGTATGATTTAATTTCTAATTTTTGATAATAAAAGTGAAACTGATCATTATAAATTAAGCAATTATTTTGGTATAAATAATGTATAAGCATGTAAACGAAATATCAGTATTTCTGTTAGAATATAGGTAATCAACAATCGAAAAGGAAACAAGACATTCTTGACATATTCTGCACTAACAGCCTGGGGCACTTTAGTGTTATCCCCTTTCTTCTCAATAGCACTGAGAGTAATAAGCCTTCAACTTTTACTCCAGCTAAGAGGATATTACCAAGTATTTAGAAGACGTAGATTATTTCAGAAATAGCTTCCAGCAGCAGAAGAAGTAATATTTAGTTTTTTTTAAAAGAAAAACAAACACAAATAATTCTACTGAACTTTTTTTTGTGTGGTATGCATATAAACAATTTTGCATGGTGAAAATATAGCATATTATTTCTAAAATTTTACATAATTTCAGCGGGCAGTAGAACAGCTGGTTTTAGATTGCAAATAAATAGAACAGAATTAGAAGTTTCACAATACAATCTGATTGCCGTATATCTTTTGTCAAAATGGTAAAATAAAGTAATTGATTTTGAATGCTGTCTAGAAAAGCTTTCAAACCTGTGAGTTCTAGGAGAGGATAATGAGGGGGGAAAGCATTAGAAAATCTTCAAAATGAAAAAGGATTTTGAATCATTCCGTATATGATATTTTTCACATTATATTTTCAACATATCTACGAGGATGTGCACTAGATATTATCGTAATATGCATAATACAAATAAATAAATAAATGACGAAGGCGAAGAATCACTGCTAAAATATCATTGGATATAAATTTTTGATACCAAAAAGACACAATCGGAAACCGAGTAATGCAATGTAGCATTTTAACATTTTTTTTTTATTTTGTCTTTATGAATAACAAAAAATCGTTTCTAAAACTGAAATGTGATGATCCATATAATGCTATTTCGCTAGAAACGAAAGAAAAGGGACATATTTATTTCAATAAATATTGTTTAAAAATATAAATATTTGAGATAATATTTTCAAAGCAAACATTTGAAAATTCTGAAATTCGAAAAAAAAATTATTCAATTATTATACGTAAAGTGAAAGATCAATCAGTGCAACTCTTCAGGTGCACTGATTTGTAGAATTACCAAGTATTTAGAAGACGTAGATTATTTCAGAAATAGCTTCCAGCAGCAGAAGAAGTAATATTTAGATTTTTTTAAAAGAAAAACAAACACAAATAATATTACTGAACTTTCTTTTGTGTGGTATGCATATAAACAATTTTGCATGGTGAAAATATAGCATATTATTTCTAAAATTTCACATAATTTCAGCGGACAGTAGAACAGCTGGTTTTAGATTGCAAATAAATAGAACAGATTTAGAAGCTTCGCGATACAATCTGATTGCCGTATATCTTTTGTCAAAATGGTAAAATTAAGTAATTGATTTTGAATGCTGTCTAGAAAAGCTTTCAAACCTGTATAGAAATTTAGAGTAGTTATGCAATTCAGTTCCAGGAGAGAATAAGGAGGGGGGGAAAGCATTAGAAAATCTTCAAAATGAGCAAAAATGTTGAATCATTCCGTATATGATATTTTTCACATTATATTTTTAACATATCTACGAGGTTATGCACTAGATATTATCGTAATATGCATAATACAAATAAATAAATAAATGACGAAGGGGAAGAATCACTGCTAAAATATCATTGGATATAAATTTTTGATACCAAAAAGACACAATCGGAAACCGAGTAATGCAATTTAGCATTTTAACATTTTCTTTTTATTTTGTCTTTATGAATAACAAAAAATCGTTTCTAAATCTGAAATGTGATGATCCATATAATGCTATTTCGCTAGAAACGAAAGAAAAAGGACATATTTATTTCAATAAATATTATTTAAAAATATAAATATTTGACATAATATTTTCAAAGCAAACATTTGAAAATTTTAAAATTCGAAAAAAAATTATTCAATTATTATACGTAAAGTGGAAGAACAATCAGTGCATCTCTTCTGGTGCACTGAATAAAATACACCAAATTCACTATCACTAAATAGATTCATTGCAAAAGCTGATCAGTGGGCATTTCAGGATTGATTTTTTTTTCGCATATGTGAAATTGGTTTCAATTTTTGGGAAGAGACACAATAAATCATTTTAGAGGCAAGAAAGGTCAAATAACTTAGGACAGTAAATGAAATTCTAGGCAACACAATAAACGTAAAGACAGGGGGAGGGGACACAAAGGTCACTCAGCAACAGTTAATCCACTAATGCTATAGAATAGCTGTAACGAGATTAACGGCGGAGGAAGGTAATGGCATGATAAAAGGTGGAATGCCGACGAAGTTTTGATCCATGAAAAAAGCTAGGGAGGGTGGAATATTTCATCCACACCGGCCGGTTGGGAGGTTAAATTACCCATTGTATTACATGATTTTGCATGTCAGTTTATGTGAGAAAGTCAGATTAGTATTGAACAGTTTGTATAGATAAGCATAAGACATTAACTTAGCTAGAAATTCAGAAGTTTTGATAACTTGATACAAGATTTAATGTACCTGTCTTTTAGTATTAATAAAGATGTTTTGTTATTTGAATCTGAGTCTTGCCTGAATTCGAGGTGTCAACCTACCACTTATAAAATTCGAACCAAATAGCGGGAAAGAGTTTAGAAAATTATATAATAGAGATTAGATCTTAGGTCATGACTGCAAGGAACCGAGATCTATATACTCGCGTGTGAATTTAGATTAACGTATATGCCTAAAACCTAGGAATATTTCCCTGAGCCTGAATTATATTCTCGTTATAGGAAGCTGGCTGGCACAGTAAAAATATAAATTTGCTCTCTGAAGAGGAAATATCCTTAGGGGTCAACACGGATTATATATTAATGAGAAAGATATAAAATTTAGGTAGAAGGATATAGAGAAGACTGGATCAATTTGGATCATACTTAAATACGTACTCTAGATCGTTACAATGTTCTTTGGATGGAAAGATCTAGGTTTGAATCTTATCTACTGTGAGAAGAACCTGTGAAAGGTCATTTCAAATGGAGGCATGTTAGCTAGTAAACTGCAAACCAACCTAAGAATACATGCAGATAACAGAAATAAATAAGCTGCAAATAGGATTAACCATCCTACGCCTTTAGTTAAGTTTATATGAAGCAAATTAAATTTTTTTTATCATGACAGGCCAATGAGCCTAAACAGAGAAAGATGAAGTTGTGATCATAATTTTTTCTCTCTTTTCTTTTCCTGTTTTATGAATGAAACACATCCTATGAAGTGCATTGCGCTTCATAGGATGAAGTGCAATGTTTATACCAAAAGGGAGAACTCAAGTAAGCATTCCCAATGCAAAGGGATACCTTAATAGTTGAAAAATATCAGCAAGAGTTATTAAGTAGTAGATGGCTCTCATCACCCAGTGAAATAGTATGACCTTACTTACTTTAGCTAATACCATGTTTGGATTCCAAAGTGAAGGTTCTAGCTTCTTTTCTCCTCTCCTTTTAGTTTTCTACATGCAGTATACAAAACACCAAAGGCCTTGTCAAAGTACTGTGTAGATCTGAAATTCTGCTCCATTTAAAAAGTATGGCAAATAAAGAGAGTGCACAGGAACAAAGACCAAACTTGATGTTTGAATCAGGAGGCTTTGCAATTAGCCAGCATATATGTTCCTGCTGCTGCTGCTGCCTAATCTATCAGATCATGGCTGGAGGAAAAAGCAATATAGTATGTGTAAGAAGCCATCAACGCCACATTATGGAAGAGAGCAAAAGAACTGGGTACTTTCAGAATAGTTCACGTCCAAGGGTATGTTCTCTTACCATATGTCCATATTATTATTAACGTCTCCAACATCAATACAATAAAGAAAAACATTTATGCCACTGCAATTAAAAAAAAAAAGAAATCACTTCCACTACATTTGCAGCATAAATATAAAAATAAATTATGTGTACACCCCTACTTAGATACCAAAGACCTGATTTATTTTACACTGAACTTCCAATAGCAGCTATGACATCCGATATACATATTTATACAAACTATACCTTGAACAATTCCATCTGTTACAGCATTGGTGGTTTTCATTGAATTTGTACAACATTACCAGGGTGGTCTGAAAAGTTCTTGGCCTAACAACGAAGAAACGAATTTATAATTTAAAAATTATTTTTATTTTTCAACATAATTTCCCTTAAGACTAATACATTTATTCTAGCAATGTTCCAGCACCATTATCCCGTCATTGTAATGGTTCTCAGTAAAATCTGCAAAATACCACTCTCCAGCTGCAATCACCTCTTGATTTGAAGAAAATCACTGACCAGTGAGGAAGAGTTTTAGTTTTGGGAAGAGATAGAAGTCAGAAGGAGCCAAACCTGGGGAATAGGGTGGATGTTCCAACAATTCATAGTGCAGATCCCTTAATTTTCTCATTGCCAAACACCTTTGTGGGTAGGTGCATTGTCCTGATGAAAGGCAATTTTTTTTCTTCTGCAAACCGAGTCTTTTCTCATGAATTTTTTCATCTAGTCTGGTTAAAAGATTGGAATAATATTCCCTGATTATTGTTTTACCCTTTTCAAGATAATTAATAAACAAAATGCCTTTAGCAACCAAAAACACTGATGCCATGACCTTTCCTGCTGATGGAACTGACTTTGCCTTCTTTAGCGCTGAACAACCGACTTCTGTCCACTGTTTTGACTGCTGTTTGGATTTTGGTGTGTAATGGTGAATCTAAGTCTCATCCATAGTAATAAATCGACACACAAAATCAGTTTTATTCTTGTTTAAAATGCTCCAGGCACTGTTCAAAGATTTTCATCAAAGTGCATTTTTGATCCGCTGTGAGCAAGCGTGGCACCCATCTTGCGCAAAGCTTTTTCATTTGCAATTCTTCATGCAAAATATATCCTACACATTCTTTTCAAAGTCTATAGTCGCAGAAATTTCATGCACTTTGACTAACTGGTCATCCAATACCATATCATGCACTTGATCAATGATTTCTGGTGTTGTTACACTTTTGGATGTCCTTCACGTGGATCATCTTTAAGGCTGGTATGCCCACGTTTAAATTCGGCAGCCCATTTCTTAATTGTTGAAAACGAAGGAGAAGAATGCCCACAAACTTTTATGAACTTAGAATGAATTTCTTTTGGCGTTAAACTTTCTTTTACAAAGAATTTTATAACTGCACAATACTCAATTTTATCCATTTCAAGGGATGCAGACAACACTTTTGCTTCAGCCAGATGTATAAAACAAACTACTTGACAGAATGACTTGCAATTTCACATGGATGCTTATGACAGATGTACCAACTTAGAAAAAAAAATCTTGCTGATAATGTTGCCATCTATGGTCGATGAACCTCAGAAGAGCTGAGAACTTTTCAGACCACCCTCATATATTATCTGTCAGATAGTGTCAAATCTAGAATCCTCTCTATTTGATTTTCTGTAGCTTAGTTTCCTTTTCTCATTCTCTGATGTATAACCGCTGTCTCTACTACTAGAAAATTCTGAAAATAAATCTCATCTCTGACTTCTTATCCCGAAAGCTTGATTTTTTGCAGTCTAACCAAGCACAACAACAGTCTTTGTTATTGTGGGTGGTTAAGCAGCATCCCTGGTAGCTTTCTTTTCTTTTTTCCATTTTCATCAACCCAGCTGGAAGAGATGCTGATGCATCTGCTATAAATAGTGAACTCATGCAAATCATCCATCTACCAACCAGATTAGTAAACAACCTTCTTGATCTTTTCATAACCACTTCTCCTAAGTAATTGCAGAGGTCATATCTCTTCTCGGTAACTCAGACAAAATGTTGTGCTAGTTTCTTTTCCTATGAAACATTTCCTTCAACCAATCTGAAATCAATATTGTGAGACATTACAATGACACCAAATCAGAAAATCTTCAGGACTTCTACTCATACTTTTCATATTTACACTACTCTTTCAACTCTCTTGATCTAACCATATACTCTGAACATCTTTGCTAGAATGGGGCTCTTCAATCATTACATCATTCAAAATTCCCATTACTATTCAAGCCTCAGGGAAGTCATACCTTCTGATCTACTGCAAAGAGCCATTGTACACAACATCTGCATTTTGCTTTCAACTCTCTCTGTCTCTCTCATTAAGGTGGCATTACTATAAAAACATCTAAAGACAAATTCATTATAAAATATCATCATCATCATCATCATCAAATTCCTGCCATGTACCCTCAAGGGGTGTACAGGATATGATAGTACTACATGAAAAAAATTACATCATTATTAATTTCCTATCTACAATTTTCCTCCAAATCAGTCTGTTACTTGTCAAGACTCCAACATTATCAGATCTTATATTTCTATCATCTAAAGCACTTTGTATCGTATCAATCCACCTATATCTTGGCCTTCCTCTGGGTCGTTTTGCTGCCACCCTGGCAGAGAACACTTGTTTTGCTAATCTTTCCTCGCCCATTCTATTTAAGTGACCATACCACTTGAGATTAGCTCTGCTAACCCATTCCTGGATGCTGACAATGTCAAGTTCTTTCCTAATATCCTCGTTTTTAATATGATATTGCCATTGATGCCATCTGTTCACGCCTATAATCTTTCTCAGGACTCTCATATCTGTGGTCTCTAGTCTTTGGTCAATTGTTTTACTTCTGACCCAGCTCTCAGATCCATAAGTTAAAACTGGTTTGAACACTGTCTTGTATACAGCTAATTTAGTGTTCCGACTAATTTCTCTCTTATTCCATATGAATTTATTCAATTGACTTCCCACCATACCAGCTTTACTGATTCTGTTGTCTATTTCTATATTTAATTTACCATCTTCAGTAAAAATCGTGCCTAAATAGCTGAAATGTTGAACTTGTTCCACAGGTTCTCCATTCACAACACAGTTGACATTTTCAATGATTCTGCCTATTTTCATTGTCTTTGTCTTTTTATTGCTGACCTTCATACCATATTTATTACAACAGCTATTCAATTTAGTCAGAGAATCTTGCAGACTTGTAGCAGATTTATTTAGAAGTATAACATCATCCGCATAAAGCAAAGAGCTGACATTAACATCTCCAATTTTGATATCATGTTTAATACCACTTTCCTTCATAATGTGATCCATATAGATAATGAATAACAGAGGGGATAATGTACATCCTTGTCTCACACCAGATTTAACATTAAACCATCTTCCTGTACTTCCTTCAATTCTGACTGCTGACTTACAACTCAAATAAAGACTAAGTATTGCTTGGTATAATGCCCCATTCACACCATATAACTGCAGCGTATTGAATAGCTTCTCTCTTGGCACCTTGTCATATGCCTTTTCCAGATCGACAAAACTTAAATACAGATCTTTGTTATATTCCCATGCATTCTCGACTATTTGTTGTAAAGTGAAGATCTGATCCTGACAGCCTCTATTTGGCCTGAATCCAGCTTGTTCTTCACCAAGCTTTTCTTCCACAATTCTTCTCAACCGTTTCTCAAGTATACTTGCATAGATCTTGCCAGGAACACTCAGTAGGGAAATACCTCTGTAATTCTCACATGCAGTTTTATTTCCCTTTTTATATATGGGTACTATGAGAGCTCTACTCCAATCATCGGGAATTCGTCCCTCTGTCCAGGCTTTCTGAACTATGCAGTGCAGCCACTGTAATACTCTTATACCACCATACTTCAGCATTTCTGGTCGAATATCATCTACTCCTGCTGCCTTTCCACATTTCAAGCCTTTGATGGCTTTTTCTACTTCAAGTATGGATATGTATTCCTGACTGCATGCCCGGTCAGTGTTTTTTATCACTGTGCTGTCACCACTGCTTGTTTCATTTAGCAGTTTTTCAAAGTAATTACTCCATACTTCAAGGATATCTTTTTCTCCCGTTTTCATGTCACCTTTATCATCTCTGATTCCTTTTACAGCACTCTTTCCTCCATTCTTAAGTTTCTTCAACAACCTCCAGAATATTTTGCCACCTTCTTGATATTTATTTTCTATATTCTTGCCAAAGTCCTCCCATGACTTTTGTTTAGCTAGTTTTACACAGTGTTTAGCATTCTTGCATTTGTCTCTATATTCTCTAAGAGCACAAGCTGACTTTTTTGCCAGGAACTTTTGGTATGCTTTCTTCTTTTCCTTCACTGCCTCTTTAACTTCCTGTGTCCACCAGGGAGTTCTGATTTTTTTATCCTTACAAACAACCTCACCACATGCCTCTCTGGCAGAATCAATCAATGTTTTCTTCAGAGTTTGCCACTGAATCTCCAAGGTTTGATTCCTGTTCTCAAACTCTTTCATTTTTTCTTCAATAATCTTTGTGTATTTTAGTCTCCAGTTCACATCTGAGAGCTGCTCAACTTTTATTCGCTTTAAAACTTTCTTACATGTTATTCTTTTCAATATGAAATTCAATTTTATCCTGCTCAAGACTAAATAGTGATCACTTCCAATTTCAAATCCTCTGTACACTCTGGTGTCCTGCACCAGGGAGAAAACATCACTATCAACAATAACATAGTCAATGAGACTTTTCTTATTCCTAGCCTCTTCTCTCCATGTGAATTTGTGCACATTTTTATGTTGGAACATGGTGTTAGTAATGACCAGTCCATGTCCTGAGCAGAAATCCAACAGATATTTGCCATTATTATTAGCTTTGCTCTTTTCTCCAAATTTTCCCAAAATATTTTTGTATGTCTCACAATCATTTCCTACTCTGCTATTTAGATCCCCAACAAGGACCAACTTTTCATTTTTCATTGTGTCAGTTGCTTTTTCTAAAGCCTCAAAAAATTTATTATAAAATTATAAAATATTAATACCAGAAACACTTATGTTTAATATTTTTATTGCTTAAAACTTTCTCAATTTTGGGAAGTTATATTAACCAATACTCACCATTCACGTATTCCATAATTGTAATTAAATATTGTTTATAATTTAAAAATAATCATCTAAATCAATTTATTGTACTTTATTTTGAATATTTATTAATGCAGATAGGGCTAATACGGCCTCGCTTACTCCCTATATGGGAATAAAAAGGTGTTGGCTAATTTTTTTATATATTTTTTATTAATGCAGATGGAACTATTCTCCTTCCGATATTGCACATAATATCATGTGCTTTCAATTAAATTGTTCTTCTTTGAGTTTTCTTATAACTGTATTGACAATGGCTATGAAACTTAGCTGAAAATTTTACAAAAAAAATATTAAACGTAAGTGTTTCTGATATTAATATTTTGTAATATTTTGTAATGAATTCTTCTGCTTATGTCTTAATTTTCAGATGAATACCTAAAGACAAAGTTGACATATTTACATCACTCTTCTCCTCCAATACCTGCATACACAACTATAATCTAACTCCAACCACATCAGAAAAAGAATATCACATCTAATTATAGTCAAAAAAGGCTTCAATCTAGAACAAAATGAAGAATAATTATACATCCATTTCTATTATAACCAAATAAGTTTCAAATAATTTACCTGAGAATTTGAATGCTAGTAAGTCACTCCTGTCTTATTTCTTGTAAAAAAAAAAAAACTAGTCTTACTTCTGACAACATCTAAAATCTTTTAACTAGATAATGGTCTCATAGCCTTAGTTGTAATTTCAGAATACACAAAACCAACAAAATTAGAAAATTACTATTATCTTCAATCTCTCTTGTCATAAACATATTACAAATATCACCATCTCAGCATCCAAAAGTTAGGTTTTCTCTTTTACTTAGGTATTACTTTACCTCTGAACAAATGTTAACACTATACAACTCACAAATTTGTTAGTCTCATTAATTAACCCATCATTCACCAGTTCATTCCATTCTCTTTTATACAGATATCCAGTTCCTGCTTCTTGCATTTTCTAATGGTTATTGTTTAATAATTTCCCTAGTATCTTCTAAATCTGTTATATATGAAGCAGCTATTTGATGCTACTTCACAATTCAATTCCTAACCAAAAAATAAATAAATGTTTCTGTTTTATTCACACCTTCTAATTTCTTTTATAACAAACGAAACATCTTTTTTATTTCCTAAAGAGTATAATGTGTACATTTATCAAATACAACATTAAATGTCTTCTTTCTCAACTTCCTGCCATCTACTGTACTAATATACTGTAGGTTGAACAACCTTTATGTATTAGTTTATCATAAACCCATACACAAAAAGAGAAGAGAGCAGTTTAGTAAGTTAATGACCCATCTCTCACCAGTTCACTCTGCTCTCTTCAAAGATGGATGTTCAACTGTTGTATTTGCATTTTTTTTTTTATAAAGTGTTCCATAGTCACCATTCATCAGAACTGCAATTGGTAATTACACCTATAATTCAGTAAGACAATGTCTAGTGGCTGTTCAGCTCTTTCAGTGTTCAGTTCCAAACTCACAGAACAAATTTTACTCCCTAGTACATTTTTTCTCTCCTGTGTATGTCCCTTAGTATAATCTGAGCTTTTTCAAATTTAGAGAACAATATCCCAAGTAATATTCACGATCCAATCCCCCCCCACCCCAATACACAAAGGAATAATTTGGAAATCAGAATCTGAGGTTGTAAAAGTTTACTGCCTGGAAGCAAATTTGATAACTTATATAGCGCAAGGTTTGTCAAATGAGAAAGAAGATGCATTGTACTATCATCAGTGTATTCGATTTGCAGTCAAATGGAGAAGTCAAATGCAGTCAAACCTCATGAGACACCAGCATTAGGATAAAAAAAAAAAGTGACACATTGAACTGGCAATCATTATCCATTACACAATCTATTTAGAACATTTAGATCAGTGGTTGTTAACATGGGGTGTATGCACCCCAGGGGGTGCAAGAGAGGTTCTAAATTTTTGATGTAAACTACCGCCTGACTGCCTGTGAGAAACTAGCGAATGCTACATCGACTTTTGGGACCCCCACTCCTACCCTCTCTACCTTTGCCTCAGCGCATCACACTTACCAGCACATGCAGTACAATAAGAAACTGGTTGATAAGCACGCGTGTTCGCATACTCTGAGTACAAACGTTAACAAGGTGGTTTGACACAGAAACGAATACTAATTTTCTTTAATTTACCAACATTAATCAGTGACTAACCCATATGATCAATTGATTACATAAAGGTTTTCTGCAAATTTTGAAAAATTATAATTATTATTTTATTGATTGTAGTAACCCTCGTTATGTAGAAAAAAGGAACCTCGCTTCAAAAGTATTATTATGAATAAACAACAACATAGCCATTAAAAACTGAGATATTGTTTTGTATGTATATGTAAATGTATGTGTTTATTTTTCAATAAATAAATTATCTTGCAATAGATGTAATTTCCTAAATAAAGAAATAGAAACACATTTTTCAAGGGGGTGCGAGAACTTATTTTTAGATTCAAGGGGGTGCCAATCATTAAAAAGGTTAAAACCCACTGATTTAGATCATGCCTGCAAGACTTGCACATCACATTCAAAACAAATTTCCCATATCGTTTATGTACAAATTGAACAGCAGCAGTCGAGTACACCAAAACTGGCTTCTCTTTGATTCACCTCCATGATACTCTTTGATATTTGTCCATCAACCAACTCTTATCCATGATGCTATTTTCATGTCCATTCCCATCTACTCTGACTTACATAGCAGATTCAATGCGGTATCCTGTCAAAAGCTTTTCCAAAGTTCAGAAATAAAGATCTAGGTAAACTGATATATTAGATGATGAAAATATATTTTAGCCAAATAACTTAGACCAAGACATCTTTTCTGCTGCAAAAATCAAATAACCTGTATTCCAAAGAAATTTATTTTCAAAATACCTACCGAGACCAATAATAAGTAGACCAAATGCTGCCAACATCACTTTCCAATTTTCTCTAACTTTTGGATGTTTCCACCATCTGCAATAGAATTGTTAATTAAGAATTTTTAGCAGATGTACAAAACTTATAAGAATGAGTGTAAAATAAGCATATTTAATGAATATCAGAAACCAAACAAAAAACTTGACACATATTCAATGCTAAAACATTTTTAGTACCTCAAATACTAAATTTCGTGTGCTAGCTATAAAATTTAACATGCTAAATTGATACTTTTCAAATGCACTCTTGTTTCATTGTAAAACTATAATCAATCAACAAATTTTATCCTATTAAATCTTAACAGCTTAAAAGGCTTGAAGCATGATGCTTTCCATAAAGAAGACTGTCAAAGGTTAGTAAACTTCGCAATCTCTTCTACATGATCTGCTTTGGCTCAAGATTTTCTTGCCTTTACTGCTCTCTTTATTGATGTCTATGCCACCCTCTTTATCTCAGAAACTGATTTCATACCGTCTAATTACCCTCAAAATGAAATAATCTTCCTTAGAGATGTCAATATTCATAATTCAAAGTTGCTTTCCTTCTCTAACTTCAGATCAAGCTGAAAGAGAAGCTGAACTATTTGGTATCAGGAATGATTTAACATAATTGTTCATATACCTATTGAAATTCTGGATAATTTGCATCATTCTCCTAACATACTGGACCTTTTCTTTACTAGTTCTCCCTTCTCTCCTCTTGGCAACTCTGATTATACTTATTCATGTTTCTTTTTTCTACAGGTTGACCTTCTCCCATCACATTTCAGCCTTGTATCCTATACTGGTGATCATTAGGATTTCTGGGCTTCTTTTCCACAGTTTTTCGAATATTTTTTCTGTTTCCTTGATCCAAACACCTGTTCCAACCAAATAAATGAAATAACTCTTGCTGGAATGAAGGCTTTCATTTCTTACTCCACCATTCAAGAGTGTAATGTGATACTCTGCTTTTTTTCCCTTTTTAAGAGGGAAAAAAAGCAGAGTACATTCAATGGCAAGATACCATCCCCAGCTTCTCATTGAGACTACAATACATCCCCATAACATCTGTAAAAAAAAATCCAAAGCAAACTTCAAATGGCTAAGCAGGAAAAAAAAAAGCTTACATCCAACTCAAATGACAGTTTGAGTTTCTGGTCTCTTAATAAGGCTATTGGGCACAACTTTCTACTCTTCCTTTCCACCTTGCTTGCACTCTCTCTCTCTCTCTCTCTCTCTCTCTCATGCACCCACCCACCCCATACTGGTGGTATTGTTGGATCGTAACTTCTGCTCAATCAAATTTTATTGTCTTATAACTCTCTCTCATTAGTATTTAATTTGTTGTAGGCTGATATATCAATCGAATATGAAGAAAATTTATATTATACTGCGCCACTCCACATTCTGAATTGCAAGAGCAATTTAGATAAATCAACCTTCAACTGTATTAAGTTATCATAAGCTGATTTTAGGCCGAAGTTTTTATTCTTACTACATAGGGTTCCTGCTGAGATTTGTATTATTTTAATGAGCGGTGCAATGAAACAATCAGGCAAATACAAGATTCAATTCAAACAAAATTATTTAATACAGTGTCACATAAATTACATCATAACACAGTATTCCAACAGGGACATTATAATTAAACGAATATAAAGCTCTCATTAAGATTCTAGTATACTACTCAGCTGAGCTTAAACTTTATAATTAAAGATTATATTTAACAGATCTTATTCTTATTACAGAGAACTTCTATCATAACCTTACTCTGATCAAGGTTACATCTCAAAACATTTAAAATATCAAATCAGTTCAAGATATTCAGAAAGAATACAACTCGTGAATCATCAGACATTTATTTGCAATTCTCTAAGCTCAGTTAATCATAATTAGTTCTTGTAAGTTTGAGATTCCTAAATTACAACAAATATGCTTCCCAATATTCTCGTTCAGTCAATGAACACTTAATTCAATAAAATAGCACTTGTCACTTGAAAGTCTTAGCACATCACACATTAAATCTTGACTCGCTGAATGCAACAACCAGGAACAATTTACTTTTGGCAGAACTAATTTTCATTATTTCTCACTAAGTATAGTATAGGTAATCTTGCCAGAATATAGCTTCATCACATCTTAAGGAGATCGAACAACAATTTTTTATGTCCTTGCTAACTTTTGCTTTGTAGTAACACAAAATTAAAAGAATCTTCCATTTCTGCGACTGATTTATAGACTCGGGAGAATATAACCTTTATGCATTTGGTTTAAATTATCCACCTATTTCTTCTTTTTCTTATGCATATTATCCTATTTCTTGCACTATTCCACTGCAAGGCGTTACGAAGTTTTGGTATAAATCCAACTTAGAAAAAGGTAAGTTAAAATACCAAGCGATTCGCGGTCCTTTAAATTCCATTTTCGGCATGTCAAAATTCCCTTCCAGTCTCCAGCTACCGTCCTCTATACTCCCCTATTCAATTCTCTCTTTACTTTCGTTTTCGTATCCACTCCTTCCTTTTCCCTGCCAATAATTGGTTCTCACCAGTTAGACACACATCAAACTTGTTTTTCCCTTCGTATATAGTAGTTCACGCTCCAACACACGCTGGGAGAAATTTGCGTTTTCTCACAACAACCAATCAAATGATATTATTATTATTATTTTGGGCGACTTCAGGGAGTCCTTAGACTCATCAAGGGAGGCCCTAATCATCATGTCCACACAACTATACGACATTCTCACAGTATCTATCATACCTTGCCTTGAACTCGCTCACCGTCATAGCACCCACAACAGACTCTGGCAACTTATTCCACTCATTTACCACTATAAAAGTAAAGAACCCAGCTCTAACACCCCTGCTAACCACACTCTTGCCCAGCTTCCATAGGTGTCCCCTAGTTCTCCCACCAGTCCTGATCTCAAAAATATCCTCTGAATTAATCCTATAGAATCCCTTTAGCAATTTGAACGTCTCAATCATATCTCCCCTTTTCTGCCTATCAACTAGTTTCTGCAACCCACAAATCTTCTATCTGTTCTCATATGGTTCATTCCATAGATCTGCTATCATCTTAGTCACTCGCCTCTGGATCCTCTCCACCTCCTCCCCATCAAAAAGGAACCGATGTGACCAAATCTGGGCACAGTAGTCGAGATGAGGTCTTATCAAGGCTCGGTACAGAGATACAATAACTTGCTTGTCTCTGTTCGTCAAGGTATTTTTCAACAACCAAGTGAGTTGATGAGCTGATTTTGCTACTTTTGCAATGTGCCCCCTAAACTTCATCTCCCTATCTAACACTCCCAAGTCCCTGGCCTCATCAATCTCTTGGAGTACAGTTCCACCAATGTGGTATACTGCTGCTAATCTTTTCACCCCAAAATGCATAACCTTACATTTTATCACATTAAATTGACATCCATTCTCCTTAGCCCAGAACTCCAATCTATCTACGTCATCCTGCAAGACTTTGACATCTTCTGCATTCACTATCGCCCTACCCAATTTTGCATCATCAGCGAACAAATGAACTGTTCCACTTAGATCCTTCCCTATATCGTTAATGAACAGATTAAACAGCAGTGGTCCAAGAACAGAACCCTGCGGCACACCACTAGTTACAGGCCGCCTTTTGGACTCTACTCCTGAATAAACTACTCTTTGATATCTCTCCATCAACCACCCACCTATCCATCTCACCAACCCTATTTCCATTCCCATATGTTGTAGTTTACGGATTAGAATTCCATGTGGTATTCTGTCAAATGCCTTTGCCAGGTCCAGCAGTATCACTGTAAACCCATTTCCCTTATCCAGTTCAGTCGTCACCTTATTATAAAACTTCAGCAAGTTACTGAGGCATGATCTACCCTTCACAAAGCCATGCTGTTCCCTGTAGAGTATCTCATTTTCATCAATCCATTTCTGTATTTTTCCCTTGACTACTTTCTCCAAGACCTTGACAACGACCTCTGATATGCTGATCGGTTGGTAATTTGCAACTGTAGTCTTGGATCCTCCTTTATGCAGTGAAACTATTTTCCCCTCTTTCCACCCCTTCGGGACTAAACCAGAGCCGAGACTCAGATTAAACAACATGGTCAAGGGTACTGATAATTACTTAGCCGCTTCATGCAAGACCCGTGCCGGTATACCATCCAATCCTACAGATGTATTCACGTTAAGGTTCTGTAATAGACTATTCACCTCCAATTCATTCATCACAATTCCCATATAAACTAATGGTTCCTTCATTTTTGCAATGTCACCACCTGGATGATATACTTCTGCAAAGTGCGTGCTCAGTAACTCCACTATATCGACTGATTCAGTGACCTCCTTACCATCGTCATTCCTTAAAATCATTTTGCTGTGTAGTTTTTTTCTTGCTTGCAGCATATTGAAAGAACTGTTTGGGATTCTCTTTTGCTTGCATAGCTGGTTTCCTTTCATAATCCGCTTTTGCTTTTTTTTTTTACCACACTCATTACCGTTCTGGCCTGCACTTTATACCGTTCATGTGCCTGCAGGTCACCTCTTTCTTTAAATTCCCTCCACAGTTGTTTCTTTTTTTGCAACTCAAGCTTAATTGTGTCATTCATCCATTTAACCCCTACTTGTTTTACTATTCAGACCCTAGGTATACAATCAGCCATGACCACCTGTAAATGCTCCTTGACCACTTCCCATGCTCTATCGACGTCCAGCCCTTGCAGTTGTACATGCCGTGGCACTGATCCAAGCAATCTCCTAAGCTTGTCATACTTGCCAGCACGGGAATTCCACATATACCCTGTCTTAATCGAAAATTCCACACCTTTAGCCACCTCCCAGGTCAAGACTTCATTCATAATTAACCTCCCAGGTTAATTATGAATGAAGTATTATTAATTATAAATATCTTCATTCACAATTTAACAGTATCATGGACAACATCAACTATGGATAAGGCAGATCTCTTAGCATCAGTCTTTTCATCCAACTCTTGTATAAGGCGTATTTCGAAATGTATACAAACTTCTATGACTAGAAACAGTGCACCGCATGCATCCCGTTTTTTTTTTTTTTTTGTTAGAAAGACAGAATAATCTTAAATAATGTAGATCTAAAGAAAAAAAAAAAAAAACTTCTGACCATGACAGTATCTCTCCAGCTGTACTTAACAAATTGTGTTCCAGATAAAACATCCATTCTATATTATTTCTGCAATATTTTTATAGTCAGCTGGCATCAATCCCAAAGTACTGGGAGAAAGCCTCCCCAAAAAAAGTCACAGTATTAAGCCATTGCTCTCTCACTTTGAGTAAGGAATCAATAGTTGACAGTAAACAATCTTCTCAATTGAGAAGACTGTTAATAGCCCACATTTCCCCATTACCTAGAGGACCCAGTTAATGACTATCAGTATATATGGCTGAACAAACCAATAAAGTTGGTCAGATGAATGTCAATGCACTGACTGGAAGAACAAAACACAACTGAAATCTGGTGCAATATGATTCTACCAAGGAAAGTACAACATACTGACTTGTCAATCCAACCTTGATCACTGTTGGTGCTCTGACCTTGTTTATATGGACATCCTCTGAGCTGGTATGTTGTACTTTTCCTATCAGTAGGAACATGGAATGTGTGTACTTTATGGGTTCCTGGAAAGCTAGACTTGCTTAGCGAGGAGATAGAGCAATATACAGATGCAACATCCTTGGAATAATGAAGTACTTCTCTGACACTGTACATGAATAATGTACAGAGTTAGAGAAGATGAAAGGCGGAAGAATACAGTCATACGCCGACTTACGCGAATTCGGAGTTACGTGGTTTCTTATATGTACATATTCCCATCCCGCTTCACGCCTAACCACATCATATCTTTCTGGCACCGGCCGCATTCGCCAGTGTCACACATGCTGTGAACAAGCACTGAAGTGTTTTGCGCGGTCTCCATTCATACACGATTTTTATAGTCTACAAACCTTGCGATTGTTTAATGTTATGTTCTTCATAAAAATTTTATCACATAAAAAATAATAATGTCATCCAAAAGAAGCAAGTCCGATTCTTCTACAGCTAGCAAGAAAAGAAAAATATTGATTTTGGAAACAAGACTCAACATTATTAAGGATTTTGAAGGCAGAATGAAAATTTGTGAGCTAGCAAAGAAGTTCGATCTACAGGAATCCACAGTAAGAACAATCATAAAAGAAAGGTTTAGAGATTTTGGAGGACATAGATTCTAACGAGGAACGAATTGTAGCCACAAGGCAAGGAATAAAAAAAATCATTAGCTTGGTATGAAGAAATTTTGCGTGACAAGAAAAAGACATTATGCCGTAAGACGAATCTATTAGATTTTATGAAACCATCAACATCGAAATAACTTTCTTTTTTTATGTACGAAAAACTACAATTATGATTATATTTCTTAAAAAATATAGGTGTTTTTGTAAACCTTTGGTCCCAATTGTATGTTTGTACATATAAATTACATGCAAAATTATACCCCAAGTTACGCAAATTCGACTTACGCGCTTTTTGTTGGTCCCACCTACCGCGTAACTTCGGGGTTTTACTGTATCTTATTTGGCAATATGAAACAGGGATTGGATTTATTCTCAGTAAAAGAGGAAGAGAAGCACATCATTAGGATACAAACCAATTGATGAAAGAATAATAATGGCAAAATTTGCAGGAAGACCATTTAACAACATCAGTGGCTCAAGTTTATTCAACAAACCTCAGAAAGTAATGAAGAAATAAGTTTTCTACAGCCACTTGGAAGTAATCTTGAAATCAGTACCGTACTAAAGAAAGATATTCATTATTATGATGATACTGATATCACCATTCCATTCTTAGCATTCCAACTGGAAACTGGAATGCTAAGAATGGAACAGGAAAGAATACTGAGAAAATATGGATATGGAGAAAGTATGCTTGAGTTTGCCTTGAAGCAAAACATGATAATCTTCAATACAAAATTCTAGCAAAATGACTGAAAAAGTAAACATGGTGGTCACCTGATGAAAGAGTGAAGAACATGCTAGACAGGATACTAATAAGAAATGGCCACATCAGTTCAGTAGTGTTGAACATTTCAAGGAGTAGACATGGAATTGGATCATAGCTTAATGATCACCAATATCAAGATGAAACTCAAACTAGTGAAGGTACCATTTCAGAGCCAGAGAAAGATATAAGGACCAGTACCATCTTAACAGTACTGTAGGCCCCTACCCATCTTCCCCTACCATTTCTGCTCAAAGCGTTATCCACTTGGAAAAATATATATTTCTTTTTAAAATTATATTTATGGTATAGCATGAAAAGTATTTAGTTATTGACGCATTGTGCGCCATCTCCACTTCTCTTTCTTAGCTCAGTGTTCCAGTGAGAGGTCGAGTAATTTATACACTCTGCAAAGAGATCTCTCATTAACAATATGGCAGCATGGGGTCCCTAGCCAACTTCCCAGTGTACCATGCCTTAAGACGGCCCTGATAAGGACATTAAGTGAGGAATCACAAGGAAAGTGTATAGGAAAATGCTCAAGAAAGATAGGAATAACAATTCTGCAATCAAGAAAGCAGTGGAAGAAATAGTCCCAGACAGAAAGAAAGAAGCCAAAAAAAAGGATAGATGTCACAAGACATTAAAGCTAATTTAAGGGGGAAAAAAAAACAGCATTAATGATTAAGGAAGTGATTTCTATGGAAATGGAAGAACTATATAAAGCAAAATGCAATGACGCAAAGAAGAAGAAATAAAAGTGATTAGAGAAAGAGTATGAAGATATCAATAAATACTATAGTAAATACAGAATAAGTATACAAGATGTTCAGAAACATGAACAAGAAATGAAGCTCGAAGCAGAGAGCCATAAAAGATGAAATGGATGAAATCTTGATACACAGAAGAAATAAGAGAAACAGATAAGATACTGCTCGGAGTTACATAGGACACAGGGTAATGTCCGCACCAAGAAGAGAGGGAAAGATAGATCTACTGAGGGATGAGGTTGTAAAGGCAGTAAAGAATCTGAAGAACCATGAAAGTCCTAAGAATGATGAAATTACTGAGGGAGATGCTGAAATATGGTGTGAGATGATGATAGATGAACTACACTGGTTGTAACATTTCATGGGACAAAGAGAAAGCACTAAAAAAATGAATAAGATTACTTCTAATACCCATTTATAAAAAAGGAAACAAAATGGACTGTAAAAACTGCAGAAAAACTGCTGCAAGTCATAGGAGGAAAGTGCTTCTGATATTAACAGAAAGAAAAGGGGAAACTAATGGAAGAAAATCCAGAAGATGAGCAAGGCAGAATTCAGAACAGACAGGAGTACCATGCAACAAATATTCAGATTGTGGAGAAAGCTCTACATAAAAATATTTATGCTTGGTTTGTTGACTTTCTGAAAGCATATGATAGTATAGATCAAAGTGGCATGGCTGTATTTGAATCTTATGAAGTGGATAGGAATCTGATATATCTATTGCAGAATATTAATGTAGAGGCTGCTGTGAGAAATTGTGAAGAAATAGGATGACAGATGCAGACAACCAGAGGCACGAGATAAGGAAACTTAATATCTTCAAGCATCTTTATCAGGCTTGTAGAAAGAACAATTGATTCACTTTTATTATTCAAGATCTAATCCCTTTTTTGCAACATGACAGACTGCAAAAAAATAGATTAGATCTCGAATAATAAAACCGAATGAAAACCTACAGGCAATGGACAAGATATGGAAAAGCAACTCAGTGAGACTTGCCACAAAGCTGAGAATGTTGGAAACATGCATATTCACAAGTACTTGCTATGGCTGTGAGACATGGATCATGGCCAAAGACTGAGACAAACTGTTAGCTTTTGAAAGAATGTTATAGAAAGATTCTATGAATTGGATTGGTGTAAAATGTAGTAAATGAAGAACTGTATAGAAAAGTAAACTGCAAAGAGAATTTAATTTTAAAGAAATGTAAGCTTTTAGGGCATATCTGCTGGATGGATAACAGTAGAAAGCTCAAAACCTTCATGTTTCATAGAATGGATGGTATAGACAGAAGAAGAAGGCAAAGATGGGAATGGATAGATGATATAAAGGATTGGAATTGTGCAGCCACCTGGCAACAGACAGAGAGAAAAATGGTAAAGAATGGTGAAAGCAGCATCAGACACCAATAGGCATTGGACCTATGAGCACTGATGATGATATATTTAGCCTTTCCAGATCCATAGCTGATTTCTTAGCTCACACCTCCAGATACATGCCATGGAAAGTATGAAGAAACTTTTGTTGTCTGATCATAAAATTTCCCAAGCATTTCCTAGACTTTTGATATTCCAACAAAAATATCAAACATACAACAAAAATCTACACTTAAAAATCACTTTTAAGTGTAGATCACTATTACTATTTTAAATACAGTATTAATTCCACATGGAATTAACACCAGATTCTACAAACTATCCATCCACCAACCAGATTACTAGATAATTCTCTTCATTCACTGAATGCTGCACTTAAAAAAAAAAAAAACCCTACCCTGCAAATACATGTAAATATTAACTTTACTGTCCACATTTCTTTTTCCAAAGATCAATTTTCTCCTAGCAATGTCAGCACTTTATCATATAACAGCACAATAGTGCCAAGCAAAAAACCCTCCATGTTTTCTATATTTCTTTTCCATAGTCTGTTACTATTTCCTAATTCAAATACTTATTATTTGACCAAATAACAGAATAATCCTTGCTGGAATAAGAATCTTCATTCATCACTCCAGAGAGTTTACCTGCTATCCAAGTTCTCGTTCTTCAACACAAAGCATTCCATGATAAAAATTTGGCATTCCACTTATCCTAAACATCTGCTCTTGACCAAATAACTGAATAATTCTTGCTAGAATAAGGATGGACCTTCATTCACCCCCCCCCAACCTCTCTCTCTAACTGAACTAAACCCCTATCTATTATCCATACCTTTTCTCCAACAGGCATGCTTTGGCATGATAAAAAATTCAGCGCTGCCTTAGTCAAAATCCCAGCTTTGCACTTAGCCTATAGCCTGCAACCAACAACAACAACAATCAACAATTTCCCTCCAACTTAATCTGTTAAAAAAATATTTACAAATCCAAATGGGAAAAACCTGCTTCATGTTCAAACAGTAGACAAGCCTTTTGGTCCCTTACTAAGGCTATTAGAGAACTTTCCATGCAAGCTTTCACTTCTCATACCAGATGGCAACACAGCATCACCCATAGATAATCAGTCTCCCATTATACAATGAACATCTCGCTAAATGCCTCCTTTGATATTTTACTATAAAGAAAAATCATATTTGAGCTATCATACTTGTCTGGAATCTACCTATTAACATGCAAGTAACCATTTTTCTCTGCATTAAGCTTTTATATAAGTATTTTCATTGTGCTGCTCCAGCAAACTAACAACCACTTTTCTTCCAATAAACATTTTTAACCTGGCGCTGGTGAGGTGGGAAAATGTAACAAAAGTGGTAAGGTGGGGTCCCACAGACCCACCCAAATAATGTAGTGTATTATAGAATATCCATATCTTTTTAATCAATATTAGATTACGTATTGTTTAAGTGTCCTGTAATTTTACTGAATAAAAACATATATCCACAAAATTAAATTTTTATTACCCTAATTTTTATTAACTAATTAAACATCTTCATTTTTCAACAAAAATATACTCTTCCCAGCTTATATAATGAATGAACTAAATAAATCAGTATTTTTTTAGACACTTTGGTATTGGTTTACAAAAGGAATATATACATTATAAGAAACTAATACAATAATAAACATTTAGCTTTGAGATTCCAATGATATCATTAACTAAAAATTTTCATTTTCTCTAATTGCACAGTCGGGGCACCTTGGAAACATGTGATCAAGACACATATTTTGCTTGCTAAACTTAAACTTGCTTGCATGCAACAGCCTGTCATCTATGGTGTTGAGCAGCGGGTTACGGGAGGGGGAAGCTATAACGAGGCATGACTCACTGCCACGCGTTGTTAAAAGGTTATAATCAATTTAAAATCTTTGGGGTCTGTGACACCCCACCTTACTAACGCCAGGTTAACTGCTGATTAATATACATACATATTTCAGCTCCAAACTTACTGAGCCAACTTCCCATCCTCTTTTTTAATTTAATTTCCTCTATTTCTTTTAGGCTTCCACATACCATTTTCCTCCAAAGATTACGACCTTCAGCTGTTCAAGAAACATGTCAACCCTTTATTTCTTCTGAACCACTTGCCATACACAGTACTACTGTCTTATAGGTTTGGTGACTTCTCTCATGTATAGTTGATATAAAAAATAAATATGAAAAATACAAGTATGAAATGTGACACCATTCATTATCACATTAACTGTTGTGATAATGAATCTAGAACTGTCTTTTGCATGTGTACTGAAAGCAACTGTTTTTGCTAGTTCGATATTAAAAAAAAGATGGTACTGTCGTTATCATCATCAAATTCCTAATATGCATACCAGGAATGTACAGGATAATTATGATAACACTACATGAAAAAGTTACACCATTACCAACTTCCAATCAACAATTTCCCTCCCACTTAATCTGTTAAGACTCCAACATCAAATCTTATACAGTGATGCCTTAGTTAAAGATGGTAATCCGTTCCAGGATAACCGTCGTTATCCAAGGCACGATTCCCCATAAGATTTAATTGAAAATCGATTAATTTGTTCCGGCTCCTCCCCACAACCATATTAAACTACATATTAAAAATGCAGATAAAACTCATTTAAAATGTCATGAAAATATGGTAAATATCATTTATTCATTATACAGTATATGTATTTGCTACAAAAAAATTAACATTAATAAAATGAATTGTTCATGAAAACAGTTTTTAATTATCAATCTTCACCAGAAGGACAACTGGGCTCACTTTGGAGTTTTTTAACAAATGGACCTGTAAAAAAACATGTCTAGGGTTGTTTGCTTCTGCCTCTTTTTTAAAATGTTTCTGAAAAACTGCATGGACTTTTCATTAAATAGATCTGCAGTTCTGATAACCTCAGATTTGTTTGGATTCCATTTCATAGCAACATTTTAAACTTCCTCCCACTTTGCCAAAACATTTTTGATTTCAGCAGTCGTAATTTGTTCTTTCTCTCCATCCTCATCTTCAGATTAATTGATGCTTGAAAAGTTCTTTTAGCTCGTCAGTAGTCAGTTCTCGGTCATGCATCTCTAATAATTCTTCAACATCTTCTTCCTCTACTTCCAAGTTAAGATCATGAGCAGTGCCACAATATCCTTTACCAATTTGTGTCCTTCATCTGAAGTTTCTTCATTACCAAAGGAAGGACACAGTTTCCTCCATGCTGCTTTGAGACATTTCACTGTTACTTCTTGCCAAGCCTTTACAATTAGCCTAATTGCTATGACAATGTTGAATTCTTCCTTCCAAAATTTTCTTAGGGTTATGTTGGTATCCTCCCACTTTTCAAAGCACCTGGTAAAAAGTGCCCTTGTGTAAAGTTTTTTAAAATTTGCAATTATCAGCTGATCCATAGGTTGAATCAGAGATATAGTCTTGGGAGGAAGAAAAATCACCTTGATAAAATCTAATTCCTCTGGTAGCTCTTCTTGTATGCCCGTTGGATGGCCAGATGCGTTATCCAAGGTTAAAATGGCTTTTAGCGTCAGATTGTTTTGCTCAAGATAGGCTTTGACAGTTGGTCCAAACAGTTTGCGAATCCAGTCTCTAAATTCTATTCTTGTGACCCAGGCTTTGCTCTTAGACTTCCACAAAACACCAAAATTGGATTTAGAGACATTGAACTTCTTGAATGCTTGGGGATTCTGAGTAGTAGATTAACATTGGTTTTACCTTGCAGTCTCCACTTGCATTTGCTGCTAAAAGCAATGTTAACCTATCATTCAGTGGTTTATGCCCAGGAAGCGTTTTTTCTTCTTTTGTGATAAATGTCCTGTTGGGCATTTTCTCCCAAAATAACTCAGTCTCATCACAATTGAAGACTTGTTGACGTAGGTATTCTCCTTCTTCTATAATTCTTGTAAAGCTATTGACAAATTTATCTGCTGCTGCTGCTTTGTCAGCACTAGCTGTCTCTCCATGTCTGACCACACTATGAATTCCTGTTCTTTTTTTAAAGTTGTCAAACCAACCTCTACTACCTTTGAAATCATCATCATCTACCTCAGAACTTGAAATTTTCAAATCTTGATAAATTTGTTTAGCTTTCTGACAGGTTGCATTTTGAGATGTAGTATCGCCAGCCATTTCTCTTTTTTTGATCCAAATTAGTAATAGATTTTCCATTTGCTCAAAAAGAAGCCCTCTGACATTCAACCTTGAAGTTCCCTTAGCAACCTTGGCTACCATAAGTTCTTCTTTCTTAGCCAAAATGGTTGATATTGTAGAATGACTGGTTTCATATATTCGAGTTAGCTGCATAACTTTCACACCTCCATGATGTTTTGCTATTATTTCTTTTTTCTGTTCATTAGAGAAAATGTTTCTGTTTTTTTTTCCCTCACTAGCTTTCTTTTTGGGACCCATTTTGTCACATGGTAAAAAAATTCACTCTATAAAAAAAAAAGATACCCAAAATACAGTATTATTACAAATTGTACAACACTAAGACAAGGGATACAAAGAACATATCATCACCTGAAAATAAAAGTAAAAGTTAAAAAAAAAAAAAAAACTTTTTGAAATAAAAGTTAACAGTTAAATTTGAAACCTGCAATTTTTGACTTAGTGCATTTTGCTTGTAAGGTGACGATATTAGATACAGCACTTACCGTAACATACACTGATTAGCAGCTTAAAGATACAATGATTATTATACAGATGAGATTTGATTTTGCCTTTTGATGGCAAACGAACAGTGACACACACCTGCCGATTTATTGTCTATATGAACCAACACATAAAAAATAAATGTTTAAATACTCATTTTCATCATAAAATGCATTTATAACCACAAATTTTAAAATTAAGCACAGTACACCTACAAGAAAAGAAACAATAAACGGAAAACGTAAGCAGCTGGCTATGATGGGTCAAACATATCTGAGCTTCACAGCTATGCCACGCAGCTGTTCTCTATTCAACAATGTCTTCCCATGCGTGGCTGAGTGCAATCGGAAAATTCCGGTTTTTTAGACTGGATAGAGGTTCATATAATCGAGAGTCGTTAACCAAGAGATTTTTTTCTTACAGCCACTCGTCGTTTACAAAGTACGTCGTTATCTGAGGCCGTTGTTAACCAAGGCACCACTGTATTTCTATCTTCTACATCTTCATCTTCCTCTGGGTCTTTTTCCTGCCAACTTAGCAAAGAACACTTATTTTTGCTAATCTTTCCTCTCCCATTCTGTTTAAGTGAACATACCACCTGAGATTAGCTCTTCTAACACATTTCTGAATGCTAACAATGCAAGTTCTTTCCAAATATCCTTTTTTTTAATGTTACTGCTATTGATGTCATCTCTTCACTCCACTATCTTTCTCAGAACTCTCATATCAAAGGTGTCTGGTCTGATCAAGTTATTTCTAACCCAGTTCTCAGATCCATAAGTTAAAATTAATTTAAACACTGCCTTGTATACAACTAATTTAGTGTTTTGATTAATTTATTTCTTATTCCATATAAATTTATTCAGCTGACTTCCTATCATATACCAGCTTTACTAATTCTGCTGTCTATTTTCACATTTAATTTACCATCTTCACTAAGAATTGTGAATAATAGCTGAAATGTTTTACTTGTTCTATAGGGTCAGCATTCAGGATACAGTTGATATTTTCAATGTTTCTCCTATTTTCATTGCTTTTGGCATTTTATTGCTGATTTTCATGCCAAATATATTACAACAGTTATTCAATTTAGTCAAGGAATCTTGCAGACTTGTACTGGATTTATTCAGAAGTATAACATCATTTGCATAAAATAAAGAGCTAAGATTAACATCACCGATTTTGATATCGCATTTAATACCACTTTCCTTCATAATGTGTTCCATATAGATAATAAATAACAGTGGAGATAATGTGCACCCTTGTTGCATACCTGATTTTACCTAAAACCATCTTCCTGTATGTCCTCCAATTCCAACTGTTGACTTACAGCTTAAATAGAGACTATATTTAAGTTCCATTTACACCGTATAACTATCATTTTGAAGAGCTTTACTCTTTGCACCTTGTCATTATGTCTTTTCCAAATCAACAAAACTTAAATACAAATCCTTATTATATTTCCAAGATTTCTCAACTATTTGTCTTAAAATGAAAATCTGATATGTAGGCAGTGATTCTTATATTTGCAAATTCATCAAATTCCATCACACCTGAAAGGATCTGTGATCATATTAAATATAAAAACATTAAAAAAAAAAAAATTAAAACAAATAATCTCTCATCAAGCAGTCTTAAACAACTTGAGATTGGTTTAATAACAAAATTCACTGTATTACAGTAATATTCATCACCAAATAAACATCATACTAAGTTCTTGTAATTATGTACAATGCAGCTTGAAAGTGTTTAGATAAATTTTCACTGGTGATATTTCCATTGTTTTCATATGAACTATCACGTGGGTGACCTTTACATTATTCGATTAACTATCAAGGCATGATACTTTTGCAAAAATCAATGGGTGTCTCAGTAATTAGTGCCTAAATTTTAACACACCTGCTTTAAGTACATAAATGTACTTAAAGATTAGTTCATTAGATTAATTTGTTTACTGGTATATGCGAGTTGTGACTGGATGGACTTTATTCAAATCCAGGTTGTTCTGAATATATTGTCAAGGGCACAAAAGAGCAAAATGTGTTGAAATTAAATCAAATATAGGATGCACACAAGAAGATATCCAAGGTGTAATTTAGGTTTCAATCGACAAATTTTTATTTCAATAATTTTGCAAAATAATATTACTAATTCCACAGTGGTTGAGAGGCTGAGCTGTTTGGAATTAAGTCCACAGAACTATGGCTATGTGGCCAGTATAAGACTATCTGTTAATTGATATAAAACCTGAGTATCATATGGACAAGCAAACTCATTTTCAAATGAAAAGCTCTTATAAAGGTAGTCTGCATCCTAAAGGTTTCAAACTGAGGTCTTTCCAACCAAAGAGAGCATCATCATCATTACCAATATCTGGTGGATGAAAATTAGATTAATCATTTCAGTTTTGGTTACAATCAAACCATTTGGGAAAAAAAAATTACTACGTCTAAAGTACACACACATGTAGGTATGCCAAATGCAATAACTTTTTTTACTTAGTCCCCAGTTGTGATTATGAATGTTATTATGCAATGCACCTTTTTTTTTTTTTTGTTTAATTATGCCATTACAAATGATCCAATTAAGAATAAAAGTAAAAGTTTTAGAGTGGATACACTGCATAATTCAGATGGCCTAGTTAGAGGATCAAATTCAGATGACTGGAGTAGAGCTCTCATAGTACTCCTATATAAAAAGGGAAACAAAACTAAATAAGAGAATTATAGAGGAATTTCCCTAATAAGTGTTTCTGGTAAGATTTATCAATGCATAGTTCAGAAAAAGCTAAGAAAATTGTTAAATGGAAGCTTGCTGAAACAAGCTGGGTACAAACCAAACAGAAGTTGTCAGGATCAGATTTTCACTTTAAGACAAATAATTGAGAAATAATGGGAATAAGAAAATACCAATACATGGTTTAAATAGGATACTATATCAAGCACACAGTAAATATTTAAGTTGTAAGTTAGCAGGCCAGAATTGAAGGGGATAGAAGAAAATGATTCGATGTTAAATCAGGTAACAAGGGTGCACATTATCTCTGCTGTTATCCATCAATCTATATGACTCACATTATGAAGGAACGTGGCATTATACATGATATCAAAAGTGGAGATATTCAACTCAGCTCTTTACACTATGCAGATAATGTTATACTGTTAAATAAATCCATTATAAATCTAAGATTCCATAATTAAATTGAATAACTGCCATATAAATTTGGTAGGGGTGCTTAAGGGTCAAAGCTGTATAACTGAGAGGAGACCTCCACATAGCCTTTAAAGGAATGCGGAGAACCGACCAGGGCTTCTGACCTAATATCCAATCCTCACCTTCTCGTGGTGCACCCTGTTGGGTATCTACTTTGATACTGAACGAACGAGGATGGGCTGGCAATTTGGGATTTAGCCGACCAAATTGTATTCTTATTGGTTAAACCAAAATAAAAAATGATGGTACAACATGACAAAATTTCATGCCGGCTGGGACGTCGCCCGGTTAAACAAGGCCCCCGTTCTTTTCGCCAGGGAACCAGGGCGAACAGCGAAAAGTCAGCTACTGGAACAAATCTGAAAACAAACCCCAACTCAACATCACCAGAGTTAAAGATCGGTACTATCAACGTAAGAAGCCTGAATGGCAAAGAAATGGAGCTAGCTGAGGAATTAGATAAGTACCAGATCGACATAATAGGGGTGACTGAAACAAAAAAGACCAAAACTGGTGAGATCTTTCTGAGCAATAAGTACAAAATGTTATATTCAGGCAATAACAATCAAGGAAAAGAAGGAGTAGCCATAGTATTCAACACAAAATACGAGGCTAATCTTCTTGAATGGCAGTCAGTCTCAAGTAGAGTAATGTGGGCAAATATGAGAATGGGGAACTGGACAATGAGACTTATTTGTGCCTATGGTCCAACAGAAGGTTCTACTAAGGTAGAAGTGGAGGAATTTTTTGAGGCTTTAGAAAAAGCAACTGACACAATGAAAAAGGAAAAGTTGGTCCTTGTTGGGGATCTAAATAGTAGAGTAGGAAATGATTGTGAGACATATAAAAATATTTTGGGAAAATTTGGAGAAAAGAGCAAAGCTAATAATAATGGCAAATACTTGTTGGATTTCTGCTCAGGACATGGACTGGTTATTACTAACACCATGTTCCAATATAAAAATGTGCACAAATTCACATGGAGAGAAGAGGCTAGGAATAAGAAAAGTCTCATTGACTATGTTATTGTTGATAGCGATGTTTTCTCCCTGGTGCAGGACACCAGAGTGTACAGAGGATTTGAAATTGGAAGTGATCACTATTTAGTCTTGAGCAGGATAAAATTGAATTTCATATTGAAAAGAATAACATGTAAGAAAGTTTTCAAGCGAATAAAAGTTGAGCAGCTCTCAGATGTAAACTGTAGACTAAAATACAGAAATATTATTGAAAAGAAAATGAAAGAGTTTGAGAACAGGAATCAAACCTTGGAGATTCAGTGGCAAACTCTGAAGGAAACATTGATTGATTCCGCCAGAGAGGCATGTGGTGAGGTTGTGTGCAAAGATAAAAAAATCAGAACTCCCTGGTGGACACAGGAAGTTAAAGAGGCAGTGAAGGAAAAGAAGAAAGCATATCAAAAGTTCCTGGCAAATAAGTCAGCTTTTACTCTTATAGAATACAGAGACAAATGTAAGAAAGCTAAACAGTGTGTAAAACTAGCTAAACAAAAGTCATGGGAGGACTTTGGCAAGAATATAGAAAATAAATATCAAGAAGGTGGCAAAATATTCTGGAGGTTGTTGAAGAAGCTTAGGAATGGAGGAAAGAGTGCTGTAAAAGGAATTAGAGATGATAAAGGTGAAATGAAAACAGGAGAAAAAGATATCCTTGAAGTATGGAGTAATTATTTTGAAAAACTGCTAAATGAAACAAGCAGTGATGACAGCACAGTGATAAAAAACACTGACCAGGCATGCAGTCAGGAATACATATCCATACTTGAAGTAGAAAAAGCCATCAAAGGCTTGAAATGTGGAAAGGCAGCAGGAGTAGATGATATTCGACCAGAAATGCTGAAGTATGGTGGTATAAGAGTCTTACAGTGGCTGCACTGCATAGTTCAGAAAGCCTGGACAGAGGGACGAATTCCCGATGATTGGAGTAGAGCTCTCATAGTACCCATATATAAAAAGGGAAATAAAACTGAATGTGAGAATTACAGGGGTATTTCCCTACTGAGTGTTCCTGGCAAGATCTATGCAAGTATACTTGAGAAACGGTTGAGAAGAATTGTGGAAGAAAAGCTTGGTGAAGAACAAGCTGGATTCAGGCCAAATAGAGGCTGTCAGGATCAGATCTTCACTTTACGACAAATAGTCGAGAAAGCATGGGAATATAACAAAGATCTGTATTTAAGTTTTGTCCATTTGGAAAAGGCATATGACAAGGTGCCAAGAGAGAAGCTATTCAATACGCTGCAGTTATATGGTGTCAATGGGGCATTATATCAAGCAATACTTAGTCTTTATTTGAGTTGTAAGTCAGTCAGTAGTTAGAATTGAAGTACAGGAAGATGGTTTAATGTTAAATCTGGTGTGAGACAAGGATGTACATTATCCCCTCTGTTATTCATTATCTATATGGATCACATTATGAAGGAATGTGGTATTAAACCTGATATCAAAATTGGAGATGTTAATGTCAGCTCTTTGCTTTATGCGGATGACGTTATAGTTCTAAATAAATCCGCTACAAGTCTGCAAGATTCTCTGACTAAATTGAATAGCTGTTGTAATAGATATGGTATGAAAGTCAGCAATAAAAAGACAAAGACAATGAAAATAGGCAGAATCATTGAAAATGTCAACTGTGTTGTGAATGGAGAACCTGTGGAACAAGTAAAACATTTCAGCTACTTAGGCACAATTTTTACTGAAGATGGTAAACTAAATATAGAAATAGACAACAGAATCAGCAAAGCTGGTATCGTGGGAAGTCAATTGAATAAATTCATATGGAATAAGAAAGAAATTAGTCGGAACACTAAATTAGCTGTATACAAGACTGTGTTCAAACCAATTTTAACTTATGGATCTGAGAGCTGGGTCAGAAGTAAAACACTTGACCAAAGACTAGAGACTGCAGATATGAGAGTCCTGAGAAAGATTAGAGGCATGAACAGATGGCATCAATGGCAATATCATATTAAAAATGAGGATATTAGGAAAGAACTTGACATTGTAAGCATCCAGGAATGCGTTAGCAGAGCTAATCTCAGATGGTATGGTCACTTAAATAGAATGGGAGAGGAAAGATTAGCAAAACAAGTGTTCTCTGCCAGGTTGGCAGGAAAATGACCCAGAGGAAGACCAAGATATAGGTGGATTGATACGGTACAAAGTGCCTTAGACGATAGAAATATAAGATCTGATAATGTTGGAGTCTTGACAAATAACAGACTGATTTGGAGGAAAATTGTAGATAGGAAGTTAGTAATGATGTAATTTTTTCATGTAGTACTGTCATATCCTGTACACCCCTTGAGGGTACATGGCAGGAATTTGATGATGATGATGATGATGATAAATTTGGTATAAAAATTAGCAATAAAAAGACAAATTGGCCAGAATGCTGAAGTAACAAGTCACTTCAGAGGCATCAAAATAAACAGCAGTCTTTTCTATCAACTATTTTCTTCCAGGTTTTCAATAATGTTAGATTTATAGCACACTTGAAAGGAACTATTAATTCATTAAGAACTTAATTTGCAATATACTTTTACTATTTTTATGTGTTTTGTTTTTACTAATTAACATTTGATAATAAATGATTGTTTATTCTTAACGCTTAGATTTACTCATTTATTTTATTTATATTTACCTAACCTACAAAACCAGCACACAGGAGAAAAAGTCTGCATTCACTAAATTTACAAAGATCTTATTCTTCCTCTACGTTTTGTTCTGCAATAAAACGCCTGTTTTCTCATCTGTCCTCTCATGGTTTAAATCAGCACTTCCCAAACTGTGGGCCGCGGCTCCCTTGGGAGCTGTAGGTTTTGTTGAGAGGGGCCATGAAATAATGAAAACAAATTTAAAATGTTTTAAGACTAAGTAGATTTTTATCTTAAAAGAAACGTATTTAATTTTTATTTATTATTTCTTTTTTAATGGAAAAAATCGCACATTGGTGTTGGTTCACAAATTTTGCTTCCTGCGTATTTCAGCACTTAAGGGTAAAAGTTGTATAACTGAGAGGAGACCTCCACATAGCCTTTAAAGGGAATGCGGAGAACCGACCAGGGCTTCTGACCTAATGTCCAATCCTCACCTTCTCGTGGTGCACCCTGTTGGGTATCTACTTGGATACTGAAAGAACGAGGATGGGCTGGCAATTTAGGATTTAGCCCACCAAGTTGTATTCTTATTGGTTAAACCAAAATAAAAATGATGGTATAACATGACAAAATTTCATGCCGGCTGGGGCGTTGTCCGGTTAAACAAGGCCCCCGTTGTTTTCGCCACGGAACCAGGACGAACAGCGAAAAGCTACTGGAACAAATCTGAAAACAAACCCCAACTCAACATCACCAGAGTTAAAGATAGGTACTATCAACATAAGAAGCCTGAATGGCAAAGAAATGGAGCTAGTTGAGGAATTAGATCAGGGTTTCTCAAACTTTTTCTATGACAGAACACTTCACAAATCCCGAAACGTTCACGGAACACCTTGATTATTTGTAATGTATTAATTTATAATTAATTGGTAATTTAGCTTATTTTATTGTTAATTAATCGTTAAAGGTTGATAATTAATTATTATTTATTAATTAATTAAACAACATTAAATTAATTTGTGCTGATTTTCAATGACATATCCCATTCTGATCACAAAATTTAGTGAATGCAGACTTTTTCTCCTGTGTGCTGGTTTTGTAGGTTAGGTAAATATAAATAAAATAAATGAGTAAATCTAAGCATTAAGAATAAACAATCATTTATTGTCAAATGTTAATTAGTAAAAACAAAACACATAAAAATAGTAAAAGTATATTGCAAATTACGTTCTTAATGACTCCGATGTTTTTGGGTCTTGGAATTACAAATTCTTTTGATATCAGATACAATATTAGAAAGTTGAATTCTCATATTTGGTGTAACGTCGAATCTGTTCCTGGATTTTGATTTGGTTGCAGCATAATATGAAAATCCTGCCTCGCATAAATATGTCGTTGTAAAAGGAAGTAAAACAAAAATAGCTAGTTTTTGACATGCCAGAAATCATTTATTGGCAGTTCCTTGTATTTTTGTTTTAAATCAGAGTCACTAATTAAATCAATTAGATTTTCATAGTCACTTGCGTTGAAGCCTGCTGGCTTAGCTGTCACTGTAAATGGATTCAGAACCCAGGAATTGTCCTCACTGGATTTTGGAAAATATTGCAAAAGGGTTGATTGCAAGTGATGCAAGTGTTCTAAAATTACGTTAGATACTTCTTCATTTACTTTAGAATTTATTTCAGTCAAAAATTCATGCAAGGTGAGAAAACAATCAAAATTATTCTGTTCAACTGTAGAAATCCAGAATTGCAACTTCCTATCAAAAGATGCAATTTTATCTCTTGTATTAAAAATTGTAATATTCTTTCCTTGTAATGATAAGTTAATTTCATTGCACTTTGTAAAAATATCTGCCAGATACGCAAGACTCATCAACCATGAAGAATTTCTTAATAATTCAATAAAATTTTGTCCTAAATTATATGACATCAAGAAGACTATTAACGCACCACGAAGTTCAAAAAGCCTCAATAATGCTTTTCCTACGTGTGTAGAGGCTTAAGTGCTGTGAGGACATCATGTTGGAGGCTTAATGGATATTTTTACAACACTTAAAAAGAATTAAAATAGACTTTAATGTTTCCTATATTTCGTCCTAGTCACTAGGACATCTACGGGGATTACAAAAAATTAATGTAACATATGCACAAATAACAAACAATACAATACAGTGTCACCCACGTGGTTGGGCTTAGTATTGTTTGTTATTTGTGCATATGTTACATTACTTTTTTGTAATCCCCGTAGATGTCCTAGTGACTAGGACGAAATATAGGAAACATTAAAGTCTATTTTAATTCTTTTTAAGTGTTGTAAAAATATCCATTAAGCCTCCAAAAATGCTTTTCCTCTGGATAGCCATCTCACTTCGATATGTAATAAAAGTGCGTTATGTGCACTACCCATTTCATCGCACAAAATTTTAAATAATCTGGATTGAAGTGGTCGAGATTTTATATAGCTGATCATTTTTTCGGCTTCATCCAAAATAGTTTTTAAATATGTACGAATTATTTTTGTTACTAGTGCTTGTCTATGCAAAACACAATGCCTTTTGGTGGCTCTTGTAGCTACTTGCAGGATACGTGTTACAACTCTCTTCCTCTTTCCTACCATTCTTGAGCACATCTGTACAAATATCAATTCTTCTCCCAACCGATTTCCTGTTTTGCAATATAATTATTACTACGGTTGAATATATCTTCTCCGGTAGTTTTTTCTTGATGATATTCAAACAGTAAATCTTTTTCAATACTTTTATCAAATATGTAACGAGCAAACACTAGTAATACAGCGAGTCCTGCGACATCTGTAGATTCATCCATTTGCAATGAATGTTCACTGCAGGCTAAGTCGATGAATTAGCTCTTTTTTTATGTCAGCAGAAAGATCTTTGATGCAGTGTGAAACAGTATCATTTGATAATTGTTCTGCATCTAATTTTTTAACAACCTGCTCGTTTAACATTACTGATACAATGTCTTTCACACAAGGCTTAATGAGCGTCTCACCAATTGTATGAGCTTCACCATGAAGTGCAATGCAGTAACTCATGCTAAAAGACACCTTTGTTGCATTTTCAGTTGTAGCAATTGTAGCCATTTGAAGTTTAGATTTTTCTAGCGAGTCACGTCGTCTCTTAAAAAAATGTATATAATTTCCTTTGTAATCAGTGTTTTTCGTTTCGAAGTGCCTTCGAAATTTAGCTGGAGACAAAGAACTGTTTACTAGTATTTTATTACACAAAACATCAGGAGCATGTGTATTGCCAATACACGTAAATCCATAATTTAAATAACTTTCATGGTACTTCCATTTTGGTCTGTTCTTAGACGACTCTTGTTCTTTAATATTAGCTTTTGAAGAAACCACAGTTTGCAATTCCATATCTTCTCCAATCATATGAGTAGATGTGACAGCCGAAGTACTTGCTCCTCCTTGTGTTAAAGTTTCTGTCTTTAAACAAGAATCCATGGGTATTTTTTCAATAATATTCAAATTCAAATATTTGTCAGAGCTGAAAGTTTATTTTTCACTTGGTTAGAGTATAATAAATTTAGTTTAATCCTTTATCCAAGTGTGAGCAAACAAAGTCTGCGCCTGAAAGTATCTTCAGGACTGGGGTTAGGTGGTACAACACCAGGACAACTCGTTGCAAAGGTGGAGCAAGCCACTAACATTCCTGTCTCAGTATCTCCTATAAAGCTTCTGCCTGGTATCTCAACTTGGGCCTGGCTCCCACTGAAGAGACTGCAATAAAGGTCGAAACTAGTCTAGGTAGTGGCCCTTCCCTTAATGCATAATATTGGACATATCCGCAAGGAGATGTGTTTTGCATTATAGGAGATACTGAGACAGGAATGTTAGTAGCTTGCTCCACCTTTGCAACGAGTTGCCCTGGTGTTGTACCACCTAACCCCAGTCCTGAAGATACTTTCAGGCGCAAACTTTGTTTGCTCACACTTGGATAAAGAATTAAACTAAATTTATTATATTATTTGTCAGACTATAATAAAAACAAATAGAATTGTGTTGTAAAGGTAACTTAGTATGAAAAACAATAAGATTATAAATAAATGTTGAATAATATAAAAGTAAATTAATAATGCAAAATAGTGAAAAAAGACTGCAACACACAAAAGTAAATATGAATTGTAACAATACTTGTAAGAAAAGTACTAAACCATATCAAATAATGTAAAAGCAACTGTAATAAGAATGATTTGATAAAATGTTCAGTTACAAAAATTAAACAGTTCGAAATAAATCAGATATTAATTATAAAATTAGTTAAAAGAGTGAGAAGAATTTTTTTTTTAAAGTCGCCTCGCCTACTCCCTATATACGGGAATAAAAAGGCGTTAGCTGATTTTTTTTCCCGAGGGGCCGGTCCCAACAAATTTACTCGTAAATAACTTTCCAAATTTTTTTAAAGTTCATACATTAACATAAGTATTAATAATTAATTATGGCATAATCATAAAGAGTATTAGCATATGGTGTGGCAGGTTGACAAATAAATTACATTTAAATTAGTTATCAATCACTGGACTAATGAAATGTTGTAGCATGTTGTAATTTATTCAAGCAAACATCATTAAATTAATTTGTGCTGATTTTCATTTACATTTCCTATTCTGATCACGAAATATATTTATAATATTATTATAAGTACTCACGAGTGAATGCAGACTTTTTCTCCTGTGTGCTGGTAGTTATCCCCTCCTTTTGTACATCCTGGAGATCTTTGTGGGCTTCAGGTGGATGACTCACTATCTGTTACATCACAAACACCTTCAATAAGAGATTTCTCAATACCAAAATTAAACAAAGTGCCTTGTCTCTTATTCATATCAGATTTTAACTCTGTATTCCTATTACTTTTAAAAAAATCACGGCACTCCGGTTTCAGAACAAGCACTTACACACTGCAATATGAACTTGCGAAGAAATTATTCAGTAGTATTAGATTTGAGAACCGGATACAGACTACCTTGATCTTCAATTTCAGTGGAAAAAATTTGCTGATTTGTCACTGATATTTGCAACGCAGATGTTATTTCGTTCAGTTTTGAGAACACGCCGCCCATTGTTGTAATCGGCTTGCAGGCAATTTTTATGATCGGTCATAAACGGCAGTATTCTCTTTCCCAATTGTTGAAAGATTTCAATGTGTGAAAATTAACAATAACTCATGAATACTTCCATGTTTAAAAATATGCTGCTTGGTCATTGACATTTGCAACACAGATGTCATTTCCTTCAGTTTTGAGAGCAGAAGATATGACACCAATTGTTGTAATGGGCTTACAGGCAATTTTTATGACCCGTCATAAACAACAGCATTCCCTCTCCCAAATGTTGCAAGGCTTTCGATGTGTGAAAATTAACGATACGCAGATGTTATTAGGTGTTCTGGGTCTGAGCTTTTCAACATATTCACGAACATTATCCTCCTCGGAATATTTTTACTATAAAATATTTATTCATGAAAAATGCTTAGAAAACTAAAATGACAAAGTTCAGAACTTCTCGCAGAACACCTATTCACCTTCGGCGCAACACAGTTTGAGAAACCCTGAATTAGATAAGTACCAGATCGACATAATAGGGGTGATTGACACAAAAAAGACAAAAACTGGTGAGATCTTTCTGAGCAATAAATACAAAATGTTATATTCAGGCAATGACAATCAAGGAAAAGAAGGAGTAGCCATAGTATTCAACACAAAATACAAGGCTAATCTTCTTGAATGGCAGGCAGTCTCAAGTAGAGTAATGTGGGCAAATATGAGAATGGGGAACTGGACAATGAGACTTATTTGTGCCGATGGTCCCACAGAAGGTTCTACTAAGGTAGAAGTGGAGGAATTTTTTGAGGCTTTAGAAAAAGCAACTGACACAATGAAAAAGGAAAAGTTGGTCCTTATTGGGGATCTAAATAGCAGAGTAGGAAATGATTGTGAGACATACAAAAATATTTTGGGAAAATTTGGAGAAAAGAGCAAAGCTAATAATAATGGCAAATATCTGTTGGATTTCTGCTCAGGACATGAACTGGTTATTACTAACACCATGTTCCAACATAAATATGTTGGAACATGGTGTATATGAATATGTATGGTAAATATGATAGAAGTATGGTGGTATAAGAGTCTTACAGTGGCTGCACTGCATAGTTCAGAAAGCCTGGACAGAGGGATGAATTCCCGATGATTGGAGTAGAGTTCTCATCCCATATATAAAAAGGGAAATAAAACTGAATGTGAGAATTACAGAGGTATTTCCCTACTGAGTGTTCCTGGCAAGATCTTTGCAAGTATACTTGAGAAACGGTTGAGAAGAATTGTGGAAGAAAAGCTTAGTGAAGAACAAACTGGATTCAGGTCAAAGAGAGGTTGTCAGGATCAGATCTTCACTTTACGACAAATAGTTGAGAAAGCATGGGAATATAACAAAGATCTGTATTTAAGTTTCATCGATTTGGAAAAGGCATATGACAAAGTGCCAAGAGAGAAGCTATTCAATATGCTACAGTTATATGGTGTCAATGGGGCATTGTATCAAGCAATACTTAGTCTTTATTTGAGTTGTAAGTCAGTCAGTAGTTAGAATTGAAGGAAGTACAGGAAGATGGTTTACTGTTAAATATGGTGTGAGACAAGGATGTAAATTATCCCCTCTGTTATTCATTATCTATATAGATCACATTATGAAGGAAAGTGGTATTAAACATGATATCAAAATTGGAGATGTGAATATCAGCCCTTTGCTTTATGCAGATGATGTTATACTTCTAAATAAATACGCTACAAGTCTCGTTGAAAATGTCAACTGTGTTGTGAATGGGGAACCTGAGAAAAAGTCTGCATTCACTCGTAAGTACTTATAATAATATTATAAATTTTTGGTGATCAGAATGGGATATGTCAATGAAAATCAGCACAAATTAATTTAATGATGTTGGCCTGAGGAAACTACAATGTACGTGGCCAGTATATAGGAGTGTTAAAACAATTTTAAATTATGGATCTGAGAGTTCTGTTAGAAATAAAACAGTTGATTAAAAACCAGAGACCACAGAGAGTTTAGAGAAAAATTAAGGGAGTGCACACATGACATGAATGACAGAATCATATTAAAAATGATATTAGAAAGAAACTTGACATTGAAGAATGCATAAATCACACCACCACCAGTCTACCAAGATGACAGACTGATAGTGGTAATGCTTCAGAATGCCAAAATGATAAATTTGACAAAACTGGAGATCTAAAAAATAACAGATTAATTTGGAAGAAAGTTCAAGGTGACACAATGTTAATGATAATGCAAACTTAAAATCATGTAGCACTGTTGTAATATAACTGCATACACCTTGAGGTTTATATCAGGATTTTTAGAATGATTGATGACTTACACCTTAACTATAGAATTTTATACCTTCCTATTTGAGCACCTCTGGTCAAATATCATGTATTCCAGCTGCCTTTCCACATTTTAAGTTCCTTTTGGCATTATCTGTGTATATATATATTCCTAACCACACTTCTGAATATATTCTATCACTGTTCTGCCACAGCTTATATTATTTAACTATTTTTTTAAAATAATATAAATATATATGGGGCCATCCCTGGAAGTTAAGGAAGGAACTGTGAGCAAGAGGATGAGGAGTGGTTTATTTGCATGGAGTGTAGGTGAACCATGGAATGCATTGCCTGATAAAGTGGTGAGAGTGAGAATGGTCAATGAGTTTAAGGAGTGGTATGATAGACCTTTCTTTTAGCGTTACACGGTGATCAGCATTCATTTTAGAAATTATGGACTTTACGTAATGTAATGTAACTTAGCTGTAACGTCGGGATATTAAAAGATTTATTTATAACACGGTTGTAAAGTCCATAATTTCTAAAATGAATATAGACCAGGGGTCGGCAACCTGCGGCTCTTTGAATGAATAATTGCAGCTCTTTTCGTTATTAAACAATCTATTTTTGAATAATGCAAAAGGAATGTTATTTATTAAATTAGAAACTAAAAACCCTAAATTTAGCATTTGTAATAAATTAAGGACATTTTACATTTAATCAAGGACTTTTACATTGTCAAGGATATTTTACAATTGAAGTACAAGCGATGATGAAAAATTTAATACTTTCATGTTTGAACTCTTTGAAATCATACGCGATAATCCTTCTTTACATTCTACTTACATTTTACAAAAATTCTACTTTATGGTGGAAATGACTTCCCATTGAAACGTACTAAATAAGAAACTACAGGGAAAGGGAAATATAGCACTTTGCTTTTAGAAGAAGTGATTTCGTTTGAACAAAAATTATATTTGTTTGTGACAGACTTAGAGAAAGGCACATCATTACATTTTCCTACATTGAAGAAATATCAACAATAACAAGCTGATAATTCCATAAATTTAACCTTTTTCAAAGAAATTGTGGTAAATATGCGATCTGCATTTAATGGGAGATTTGGGGAATTTAGAAAGAATAAGGCAACTATGTCATTTTTATTGCGACCACTTGAAATTAATCCTGCCGAATTAAATTTTTCACCTTTTGCTGGAATTAATGAGGCTGCATTTCAACTTCAGTTAGAGGACCTGAAAACCCAGGATTTGTGGAATTCAAAATTTAGAAATCTTAACGCTGACCTGGAGGAGTTGGAAAGACAAAAATCTACCTTTGGAACACAAAAAAAAATGGTCTGAAATAGAAGATCTTAAAAAGCAAGATCAGATTGTATTTGACGCGTGGAATTGATTAACGGACACTTATATTCGGTGATTTCAAACATACGCATTTGAACTTCTATCGATTTTCGGATCGACATATTTCTGTGAGCAAATATTTTCTAATATGAATTTTATTAAAAAGAAGTTGAGAAACCTACTAAACAACATGAGTCTTTCTTTCATGTTTGAAAATGAAAATTACGGCGTATTTGCCGCATATTGAGAAACTATCCGCAGAAGTTCAACAGCAAAAGTCACACTAAGAAGATATTTTAAATTAAAAAAAAATAAAAAATTAGAGAAATAGGTATGTTGTTGAATTTTATACATATGTTTTTGTAAGGAGGGGCAAATCTTTGTTTTATTATTTCATATTTAAAAATATCATATAATTTCGGGTGACATGCCACCCCTGTGTTTTGCAAGTATGATAACGTGTTACTGTAAAAAAAAACTGAATAAATAATTTAATTATAATATTTTTCAATGTAGTTTCTAAATTTAAAGCAGTGACGAGGGATTAAACAGTAAATCAAATACTCGGTTCGATTGGCATAAAGAATATTTTCTTTTTCTTTGATAAGAGAGTATTAATTTATTTTCCATTATTTAGCTATATTTTAATTTTTTAACCTGCACAAATAAATCCACATGTAAAATCATCATCATCATCAAATTCCTGACATGTACCCTCAAGGGGTGGTACAGGATATGATAGTACTACATGAAAAATTTACATCATTACTAACTTCCTATCTACAATTTTCCTCCAAATCAGTCTATTACTTGTCAAGACTCCAATATTATCATTATCAGATCTTATATTTCTATCGTCTAAGACACATTGTACCGTATCAATCCACCTATATCTTGGTCTTCCTCTGGGTTGTTTTCCTGCCAACCTGGCAGAGAACACTTGTTTGGCTAATCTTTCCTCGCCCATTCTGTTTAAGTGACCATACCACCTGAGATTAGCTCTGCTAACGCACTCCTGGATGCAGACAATGTCAAGTTCTTTCCTAACATCCTCGTTTTTAATATGATACTGCCATTGATGGCATCTGTTTTCACGCCTCTAATCTTTCTCAGGACTCTCATATCTGCGGTCTCTAGTCTTTGGTCAAGTGTTTTACTTCTGACCCAGCTCTCAGATCCATAAGTTAAAACTGGTTTCAACACTGTCTTGTATACAGCTAATTTAGTGTTCTGACTAATTTCTCTCTTATTACATATGAATTTATTCAATTGACTTCCTACCATACCAGCTTTGTTGATTCTGTTATCTATTTCCATATTTAATTTAATATCTTCACTAAAAATTGTGCCTGTAAAAATCAACATTCATAAAATAGATTTTTAATTAAAATATACTAATTCTGCAGTACAAAACGAACACCGTGAAGCGCACAAAAAACCTGAGAGGGCCGCCTGCGGCCTGCAGACCATTGGTTGCTCATCACTGATTGCCACTACCTAAATTTTTTTAAACAGATATAATTTAAAAATTCTAACCTAACCTTTGTGTTTCCTAGGAGGGACCTCCCACGATGAGTCTTGATAGACTTTGTGTTTCCTAGGAAGGACCTCCTACGATGAGTCTTTTGACTCTATGGAGGCCTGAATAATAATAATAAATCTCTGTATGTGTGTGTGTGTCACTCCCACACATGAGATTAAATCGAAAGATAATGCTCTATCTAGGTAATTACTTCAATAAAGGTTGAAACCGGTCTGGGTAGTGACCCTTCCCATAATGCATAGTATTATACATGTCCGCAAAGAGATGTGCTTTGCATTATGGGATGCTAAGGCAAGTGATATGAAGTCTTAGCTTCCTTATACAAGTTGTCCCAGTCCTGAAAATACTTCAGGTGCAAACTTTGCTTACACTTGGATAAAGGATTAAACCAAGTATATAATTTCTTGGTATCTTTAATTTATACTTCAGTCATCCAGAATATTCTTATTTCTACTTTTCATATCAACCTGATCACCTGATTTCCTCTATTCTAAGCTTCTTCAATAGTCTCCAGAACATTTTGCTATATACATGAAAACTTCAAATTCTTCCCAGTCTTCCAATGAATTATTACTTTTATGCAAAAGATACCTTTCTGGTATTTTTCTGTGCATTCCCTAAAGGTATATATACTGATTAGCTTGCAATGACTTCTTTATATTTCTTCTTTTCTAGGACTGCATCTTTAACTTCAGTCCAATATGGAATATGAAGTTCTGAGTTTTCTATCCTTGCAGACCATTTCACATGCTTCCTTAGGGAAATCTAAATGTTTTTCTCAGATTTTAACATTAAAAACTAGAACCAAACATGAACTCTTCATTTTTTTTCTCTCCAATAACATTTGTATATTTAAATCTACAGTTCACAAGTGAGAGCTGCTTGACTTTCTTGTAAAAATATTTGTACATAAAGTATAAATAAGGTAGTCATTTTTATCCTGCTCAGAATTAAATGGTGATCACTTCGTATTTCATTCAAGTCAACTACATACTATTTACAGTACTTACATAAATCTTGATCTTGAAGCAATTAGAAAATGTTACTATTAACAATAACATAGTGAATAACATTTTTCATTATAATAAATTTAGTTTAATCCTTTCAAGTTTAATTTAGTTTAATTTAATTTTAGTTTAATCCTTTATACTTCAAACATTTTTCATATTTCTTGTATATTCTCACCATACATGAATTTATGCATATCTTTATATGTGCACATTTGTAGTAGCCAGTCCTAGAAAAAGGTTTCAATCATTAGAATCAAACTGGTTGATCGAGTGGATAATATATCTGCTTTTCAACCAACAGGTTCGAATCCTACCTTGGTCATAGATGTGTATAAGTCTTCTCTGGACAAGCCTGTATAGGTCCTTGAGTTTATAAAGCTTTTCTTTTTTTTTTTTTTTAAATCTTTCTTCTGGTGGTGTAGCACTATTGAAACAAATGCCATTTTCACTGGGTTATACAACCATCTCACTGAATAAATTCAACTCCTTTAAAAACAACTGTACTTATAAACATCATGGCTAATGTCTATGCATCGAATATGGGACGATGCAAAGTTGGGACAAACCATGAAGAGTAGTGAAGATGTTGTGGCCTTACAAGAAGACTTGAATAAATTGAGTGATTGGACACAGAAATAGGGATGTAAGTTAAATGTTGCAAAATATAAGGTTTTAAAATTCAGAAAACAAAGATGGGATGCAGAATTTATGCTTGTTGAGGATATATTGTTGGAGGTGGAGGAAATAAGAGTATTGGGGGTGATAGTGGATAAAGATCTGAAATTTAGGGGCACATAGCCAAAGTTGTGAAGACAATATAAAGGCTTCTGGGAATGATGGGGAGGATATTGATGTGTAGAAGTAGGAAGATTCTTGTTCCGTTGTATAAGGCTTCGATTAGGCCACACATGGACCATTGTGCCCAGATGTGGTCACCTGGTTTTCAGAAGGATGAAGAGATGTTGGAAAGGGTCCAAAGGCGACTGACTTAGGTAGTTTCTGACCTCTGGAATGTCGAGTATGAGGAAAGATTGAGTTGAGAAGATGTAATTTGCTTCTGGTGGACAGGAGGAAGAAGGGAGATATGATGGAGACCTACAAGTTGGTAAGGGGTTGTTATAGGATCAATGGTGGAGAGGTTCTGCAGAAAATAGTGGGAGATCAGGGGAGAACCAGAGGTCATCCCTGGAAACTGTATAAAGAGGGTGAGAGAGGCAGGTTTTTTTCATGTAGAGTTGTAAATGACTGGAATGCCTTGTCTGAGAGAGTAGCGTCTGCAAGGAGTTTGAGTGTGTTCAAGACATGGTATGATGAGCTGTGTGTGTGATAAAAGGACTGAATCTTTGACTCTATGAGGTCTTGGGGTAGTAATAATAATAATAAAATATAATACTGAAACTTTCCTGTGTTACATTAATGGCAAGAAATATGTTGTTAAATCAGAGTTTCAGTTATTCAATTCATGATTCAAAAAGTTTTACTGTCAGCTCAAATTTCTCATCTCACTAATGCAGAAAGAAAATTATCTGGCTATCCAAGTGGATAGCATTTCCACTCATCAAACTAGAGGCTGCTGTGGGTTTGAATCCCACTCCAGCATGGATGTTTGTAAACATCATTAGGTGGTGGATGATTTTCAATCCTAGTGCAAAGCCTCTATCCTGCTTATTATTATTATATAGGTATTTCCATGGGGGTCAGGACTCATTGCAGAAGATCCATATTCACACAACACCTATCATACCTCTCCTTAAATTCATTCTCTGACAAAGCACTCAACTACTTCTGACTACCCATTCACCATTCTCTAAGCAAAAATTGTAGTCCTAACACCCTTGCTAACCACTCTTACACATTTCCATGGATGACCCCTCATTCTTTCCTTTCCTGCCATATAATGAAAAAAGTCTTCAGTATCAATCCTATAAAATCCCTTTAATAACGTATATGCTTCTATCATGTCTTCTCTTTTTCACTTATCAGCTAGTTTTTCAAGATCACTGAATTTCAATCTTCATTGAGAGCATTCCATACCTGCCACAATCTCTGTCACTTTCTCTCCACCACTTCCCGAAGTGCATCACCTTACACCTGAGCACATTAAAGTAGCAACCATTTATCTTTGCCCATACTGTTAGTCTATTTAAGTCATCCTGTAGAATCTCTACATGGCCTTCAATTACTATCACTTTTCACAGTTTTGCATCAGCAGCACATTTCCTTTATCACTGATGCATAAATTAAACAACAGGGGGACCAAGTATTGTGGTGCACCACTAGTCATTTGCCTTTTCCTGGACTGATCTCCTCCATAAACCACTCTGATATTTATCCCTCTAATCCACATCAAATTTGTATCCAACCTCAAACTTATTGGAAAGCCTGAAATGGCTTGAATAAGTTCAATGTTTGTTCTCTAGAGCAAATAATTCTTGGATTATCTAACCCTTATCCCAATCAAAGACCTAATATCCCAACTTTTCACTGCAGATGACTATCATAAAAAGAAGATATAAAATTCTTTAGTTATTGATAGGCAAAATAAAACAAATTTTATAATTCTACATGGCTTTTATAATTTATAAAGAACTTACCCAGACTTAACATCAAATTTTTCTGTATTACATGCATCACTGTGAATCAGAGAATCACTATCCTTTGAGAGACTCTATAAATAAATAATATGTATTATTTTATATTATACAAACTACCGTGGTGGTTTACAATTATGCAGAACATATAAATTATATTCAGAAGTGACAAATTTGCAATCCCAATAAACTGATAAGGTTTACTGAAGTGCAACTTAGGTCTGGTCATCTTTCCACAATCTATATCAAATTAAATAAGATTTCATAGTCAGTATCTCAGGTTTTTGATTCCATAAGAGGTTGAAAGAATCTCTATTTCTTTAAAATAACTGTAGAGCTATAGTAACTAGCATGGCATCAGAGAGTAACAAAATTTCAGTAATGATATTAACCAAAAGGCCAGTGATAAGGTGGGATTTAGCATCCTCCTACAGAATATACGAATTCAATGAATCTGAATTCACAGAATTTAAAGATACTTTTTTTTAATAATACAATTTGTTTAATAATGTTCGTAAGTAGTCATCTACATGTAGCACTGAATTAGAAACTTTTATGCAGATGCACATAAGCATCACTTACACAGCATATATACAAAATACTTGGCCATGTGAGTCACCATGTGTTCTAAGCAACTATTTAAGAATGCAGTTCGTCAGTAATTATCAGTGTTGATCACTATGAGAAAAACAAAGGATCTTTCAGAGTTCGATAAAGGACTCATCATGGGTCCCATCTGGCTGGAGCCAGATGGGCACAAAATGTTACAGAATTTAAAAATTTTCTATCTATACATTTTTTATAGGTTACTATTTTAAAATCACTCATCATGATGAAATAATTTAGTTACCGATTTAAAACATTTTACAAAGTTATATTTTAATGGCATACTACACTACTATGTTCCACAGCATTTTGATGATATCTCATGCCTCCTTTGGTTTCCTTACTTTTTTTTTTTTTAAAGTATTTTCCCAACCATTCATCATGAGTAAAAGAATTTGTGAGCAAAAAAGTGGAAGTGCAAAAATTATTTGAAAAGTAATGTCACTGGAAGAAAAACTTGAAATAATAAAGCAAAATGTACAAGGCGGGTCTCCAGAGCAAAGATGACGAGAACACAAAAATGGGTGAATCCAGTGAATCAACTATATGAGCAATTTTAAGCAAAGCTGCTGAATACAAAGAGAAAGGTAAGGCTGCTTCAAGTTCATCATGTTGAAATCCTTGAAATAATGGTTGAATTAGAGAGACTTCTTTCTACATGGATCGAAGACTGTAACCAAAAACGGATCCTGCTAAGCATTGACCTTATTAATCAAAAGCATTAAGTCTCTTTGCAACCGTTAAAGAAAGGGCTATTAATGATGAAAAAGAAGAATTCCACGCTAGTGCTGGGTGGTTTGAGCGTTTCAAAAAGAGAAATAATCTACATAATGTTCTATCAATAGCAAAGCTAAGCTGCAAGTGCAGATAAGGAGGTGGCTGCAAATTATCCAGAGATTTTTGAAGAAAATTGTGGAAGAAGGGGCTATTGTGACCAACAAATATTTAATGTCAATGAAACAGTCCTTTTTTGGAAGCAAATGCCTTCCAAGACTTTTCTGGCCAAATCAGAGAAATCTTGGTCTGGTTATAAAGTCGCAAAGTCGAATGAAATTACTGCTAGCAACATGCGAGTCATTTGGAAGCACATTCTTCCTCATTGTGCTTAGAGGCTTTTCAAACGAATCTAAGTTAGTTAAATCTCATTCTGAGAAACTGAGTGATTCTGACCTGCTAAATTTAGATGCACAGCAGGAAGATCATGAAGAATATGAAAAAAAATTAAATCACTGACAAACCCAAAGAGATTTCACAGAAACAAATTGAAATTTTTTGTACAATCAAAGTTTTTAAGCAGCAATGGTTTGAGGCTGACCCTGTTGAAGAGATAAGCAGTAAAATTTGCAGAAGTAGTAGACGTGGCAATAGGGTCATACCTCCAGTTGTATGAAAAAAGGAAAAAACAGAATGCTAGTTAAACTACGTTAGCTCAATTCTTTGTTAAGTAGAATAATAAATTTATATTCTGGATATGTTTTATTTTCTTTCAGCTTCATGATTTTCCTTTAACTAGGCCCTGAGAAATCTCTAATTCTTTTATAAAAAAAAAAAATTAAGAGTCAAAAAAGAAATTCCAAAAAAAAAAAAAAAATCAGCTAACACCTTTTTATTCCCATATATATAGGGAGTAGGCGAGGCCGTTTTTAGCCCTATCTAACTTTTGGAGACTGAGTGGGCAGTTCAATCTCCACTGGTACTCAATCAGAGGTAGCTGGCCCAAGGCTATCACTAATTAAGAGGCACGCAGTGAAGAGTGAACGGCTCAACAAGTGCTGCCATCTCGTGGTCCCTAACCCTAACAATCGTATTTAATGTCCGAAACAATGTGGGTTCTATGGTCGATTTTCTTGAGTTTACGGGACGAAAAACCAGAGTTTCTGGAAGAAAGAACACCCACTTGCCCATGCCATAGATCGACTAACTCGGGAACCGGTCAAAAAAAGGCTTAGAAAAATTTCCTCTAGTTGCCAACTAGACTCGAAATCAAGTCTTCCTTCATGCGGCCAAGTGCCCTGGTGTGCAAACGCCACATCCACTGAGCTACACAGGCTCTCGAGGAACGGATTATACTTTTGCCCATAGATTATTATATTTGATTAGTGCCTTTTTGATTAATGCACCTGTTTTAAAGAACGCATTAGGTGCATTAATCGAGAGATTGCTGTACTTAAAAATAGCAGTGATAAGAAACTATACTAAAGGTGAGGAAGTTAAATAGGTTTGGGATGAAATACTGGCTGTTTTGAATTATGGGTGAGGCAATGAGGCCAGTGCATTATGTCTGTTAACTGTATGTATTCCTCTTTTTGATTTGCACATTTTGCAGGATGAAAAATCCAATTTTCCTGGAGAAAAGCCCTGCCATTTCCATATAATGCTGGTTAACCACTTACTGGAGGGCTGAAGTGGCTTGAAAAAGTGTCATGTTTGGTCTCTAGAATGAGGTTTCTGGACTATAAAAAAATAAATAAAAAAATACAAAAACTATATAAAAATAGAAAATCTCCATTAACCTGCTCACAGTAGGAATATCCTATAGGTTTACAAAATATCTTTTTTTTGGGTAGGATCCACATTAAAATAAACTCACCTTTCTTTAAAAAGTTCTTGTAAAGGTTCTTCATATCCTAGACAGGATTTACCGAGTCTTTCCAACCATGACTAAGAAGATCAACAGAAAGGAATTGCAATCAAGAAAAGGCAGTGAAAGATGTATGAAAAGGGAGAATAGACAGCAGCTGGAAGGTAACAAGTACAGCAAAGACAAGGGAAGCTGAAATATCAGAGGAGACTAGCAGTTTGGATCAAGGAAAAATCTCAGGGTATTCTTTTGTTATGTCACTAGAAACAGCTGTAGCGAATAACCTTGCTGGATAGAAAAGGTGATCTAATGATGGGTGAAGATGAGATAGTAGAATTGCTTAATGATCAGCAGCAGAGTTTCTCATTCTAATTGAACAGGCTTTATCCAAAGAGAAGGGATAAAACAATACATTATTTGCAATATTAAGTACTGTGAATAACTTGCTATACATTTTTTTAAGTTTCAAAGGAATCGTTAACACCACTGACCTGGACAAGTTAATAAAACTCTTGCAATCAAGTCTCTTGGGAACTGATACATATTAAGATTTTAAAAAAAAGTGTAATTGCATAAAGGTAGTGCTAAATGGAAGCATCAGGATATAAATGAGAATGTGCAAGGGTATTGGCAACCCCTCTGAGTAGGCTCTTTAAGTCAGTTCTAGTAGAGAGCAGAAAGCAGAAAGAGGGCAAAATAATTCCCTTGCATAAGGGAGGTTCTAAGACTACGGTAGCAAATTATATACCAATCAGTATCTCAGGCATGATGGTAAAAGTACTGTACTTTGTGAAGGGGGCCATGTCTTAGTAATTTACTAACTTTTCATAATAGAGTAACAGCTGAGTTGGACAAAGGAAATGGCTACAAGATTATTCTGCTGGATTTTGCAAAAGCATCTGACAGAATACCACATGGAACTCTGCTAAGAGCAAATTAGAACAAATGGTGACTGATATGACACTGGTTATGTGGATGAGAGGGTGGCTGCTGGAAAGATATCAAAAAGTGGTATATGGAGGGATAGAATCAAGGTGAAATCAAGTGACTAGTGGTGTGCTGCAAGGTTCACTGCTGGGACCACTACTGTTTAATTTATACATAAATGATATAGGAAATAACTTGAAAGGGAATATTCAGTTGTTCACCAATGATGCAAAATTAAATATAGAGCTTGCAGGACAATTTAAACAGGCTGTCAGTATGGGCAAAAGATAATGGGTATCAATTTAATGTGGAGAAATATAAAGTTATGCATTTGAGGATAAACAGATTACCAGCTATGTATCATACTGATGGAACTGTATTACATGAATTACTGTATTAGAGAATTAGGTGTGGTGGTAGACAGAGAGTTAAAGTTCAGAGGACATCTATGTGTTAAGGCTATCATGAGTTTATGGGACATATTGCTAAGGTAGCCCATAAGATCACTTGGCTATTAAAGAACACACTAACAAGTAGAGATAAGGATGTTGTTATTCCTCTTTATAAGGATAAGTCCACATCTGGATTAATGTGCTCAGGTCTGGTCTGGTTTTCTTGGGGATGAGGAAGAGGTGGAGAAGATTCAGAGACACATGACTAAGATGGTGAGTGGTCTGTCGAATGTTCCCTATGAGCAGGGGTGGCTTGTGCATAGGCATTGCAAAACTGCAGAACCCATAGTTTTTCTCGATATATAAATATATTTATTAATTAATTTATATTTGCTTGTAATATTTAATGTCATCATTAGCAATCCTATACAAGTCTCTTATTTTGTATAAAAAATAACAAAAATCCATCTTATAGCACTTAGGAGGGCGAAGGATGCTAGCAGCACTGTGTTTACCACAGTGTCATATTGCTAGTATTTGCTACACGCGCAAGAATATACACGTCATAGTGAGATGCGAGCTATTAGCGTAATGCACCACTGTCCGTCGCACAGTTCCACTGTTGTTTATATGCAGTTTGCGCCAGTAGTAGGGTGTTTGTAGTGCTTATCGTGTTTACTCCGTCTCTTTAAATATTTGGACATTACAATTAAAGAATTTAATTGTAATGTCCAAAAACTGTAAATTCATTTCTTTAATTACAATTAAAGGAATGGATTTTATTTTTAAGTAATTTTGAATTATACTAAACTGTATAATTTTATTGGTAATAAACAATATTTTTTCATGTTTAATTTTTTTTTTAAATTTTTACCATAATTTTGATATTTTATCCAAACACGTATACGCTGTACTTACAGTGTGCATGTATATTTCGAAATTGCAGCACCCCCACGATTTCAAGCCACGAGCTGCCACTGCCTACGAGGATAGATTGAGGATGTGTGGACTGCAGAAGTTGGTTGACAGGAGGAAAAGGGAGGATATGATAGAAATGTTTAAGTTGCTTAAAGGGCTTTATTGGATTGATGCAGGGGAAATGTTTAGCACTCTGCTAGAGGGGCCATAACAAGAGGTCATCCCTGGAATTTGAATAAAAGTATGTTGGAAGTTTTTCCTACTTGGTTAGACTATGATAAGTTTAGTTTAATCCTTTATTCAAGTGTAAGCAAGCAAAGTTTGTGCCTGAAGATACTTCAGGTGCAAACTTTGTTTGCTTACACTTGGATAAAGGATTAAACTAAATTTATTATATTAATGAATAAAGGTATGGCTAGTAGTGGTGTGAGGACTAGATTTTTTGTTTGGAGAATTGTGAATGAGTGGAATGGGTTGCCAGAGTCAGTTGTGTTTTGTCTGTGAATGGGTTCAAGAAATATGATAGATTGTAGATTGTGTGGATAGTTTGGGTCTCCCGCAACAAGTCTTTGGACTCCGTTGAGGTATCTGTACAATAATAATAATAAAGCAATCTGCATTTCTTCAGTAGTAATTAAGATTTTGGAAAAAATTAAAATCAACTGTATATATACATGAAAGGACAGTAAGGATGAGATTCTTTATAGAGGCTGCATGGAGATTGAGATTAAAGGACAATGTTTTAATAAACTCTCACATTTCATACGTTCATAAGAATGTATGAAATATTTTTGTAGAAAACAGACCTTATTCTCATGAGCTGTTGTCTGAAGTTGGAACTTGTCTATTATTACTGAAAATTTTAAACATTACTAATTATTTTTAATAATGATTTTCAGTAATAACTGAAACTCCAGCTCAATATCAGCAGAGTTCAAGACTGGCACCATCAAACAAAAAGCATAATAGAAAAGAAACAATGGAATGAGCAGATTTGGATAAGTACCCTATAGACATAATAGATGTCTATATGTTACCAAAACAAAGAAGAGAAAATTAGATTGTTCTAAGCCAAAAAATAATGATACTTGAAAAGGAGTAGTTATAGTAATACAATAAATATGACAATCTTTCTGAACAGCAAGCAATATCAAGTAGAGTAATAGAATAAATACTAGAAGAGGAAATACAATGAGCATTTTTTGAGGCATTAGAGAAGGCAGCTGACACAGAGAAATAGGAAAAGTTGATCCTTGGATATCTAAACAGCAGAGTAAGAAATTACTACCAGACATACAGAAATGAGAAATGTTTGGGGAAAATTAGGAAAGAAAAGAGAAAAGCTAATAATAATGGTACACACTTGCTGGTTTTCTGTTCAGGGTATGGAAGAGTCATTACTAACACTGCTTAAAGATATTCACATGGAGAGAAGACAAGAAATATGGAACCTCATTCACTATATTGTTGACAGTAATATTTTCACGATGGTTCAAGACAAAACAGTATACAGAGAATCTGAAATAGCAAGTAATTACCATATAGATTTCAGCAGGATAAAATCGAATATCATTATGAAAAGAAAAGTCTGCAAGAAAGTTTTAAAAAGAAACAAAAGATGAAGAGCTTTTAGAGATGAATTATAGACTCAAATACACACACAAGTTTAAAAACAAGTTTTAATGCAAGAAACTGAGCAATAGACCTTAAAGAAAACATTGACTGATCAGTTATTAAAACATATGATGAAGTTGTCTACAAAATAGAAAAATTAAAATTCTATGCTGGATTCATGAAGTTAAAGAGGCAGTCAAGGAAAAAAAAAACATAAAATTCATGACAATTAGGTAAGCACATGTTCCGAGAAAATAGAGCAAAAAATGTATGCAAGTGAGGCAATGTGTAAAAGCAGCTAAACAAAAGTCATGGGAAGACTTTGAAAAGAAGGTGGCAAAATAATCTGGAGAATATTAAAAAATCTCTTAGAAATGGAGGAAAGAGTACCTGCAAAAGAATCAGAGATGACAGAGGGTTGGCCACTAGGTGGCAAAGAGAAAGCTGTGTTCGTCGAAATCACTGTGAAAAGATAAGTTTAAATTTTGAATTTGTGTTATTTTATGGCAATAGTTATTTTAAATATTGTTGTATGATAGTTGTGATCAGATGGTGGTGTTCAGTGTAGTTATAATTCTGTATTTATATTTTTCGTGTGCAGCTTTGGACATGAGCAAAATGGTAGTGAAACGTAAGATAGTGTGCAAAAGACGAATGCAAGTGGGCACAGACATTTCGAAAATGGTGAGATGTTGCAAATGTGGTATGTATGGTTGGAGAGAGACTAAAGATTTTTTGGTGGAGAGGAAAAATAAGAGAGATGAGAGTTTGGGTGTGCAAGAAGTGCAGCATACTTATGGATTAATGAGCTACTGTCTATGTTTATGAGATATCATTGAATGTAAGTAGCAGCAAGCAAAAGATCGTGGATGTAGGCTACAGGAGTAAGTGGAGATGATGGTATGGCCGAGTGCTTGAATGGTAACGGTATGGCAGTGTGCATAAATGAGAGCTAGTTAGCGGTGGCGAGCAGTAACACAGTGGACGTGCAAGGCAGTGAAAATGCGATTTGTGTAAATGGCACTGAAACACTAATTCAAGATATGAAATCAGAGTTGGCAAAGATGAGACAAGAGATTAAATGTATAAGGAATGAACTGAGGAGAATTACAGATTTGCATGGGAATGTGAGGAAGAATGAGATGAAAGACTTTAGAGTGGCAATGTATGGAGATTCGATAATAAGAGATGTGGTGAATGAAAAGGTGCAAAAGGTCTGTTTTCCAAGAGGTAGAATGAGTAAGGTGGTTGAAGCATTGGATAAGAGAAGTACACAAGCAAAAGATTGGTAGTGGTAGTTGGCACGAATCATCTGACTGACAGCAAGAAGAAAGTAAGGAGGGATGTCATGAAGCTGTTAAGGAGAGTGAAAGATAAGTGTGGTAGGTGAGATACTCAGTGTGTTGCCCAGGTATGATGATGAGTTGAGAAGGCTAGAAGGAACACAGAGTGAACAGGCAAACAGGGGATACTGCACAAAAAGTGTAAATGATGGTTTCAGGTGTAGATGCATGAGTGTGTAAGAAAGGATTAAGATAGTTGAGGTTGTGGAGGTGACAGGTCTAGGTGTAACATCAGTGATGACAGGACAGCAGGGAAGTGGAGTTAGTGGGACATCATACCTAAAGAAACAGAAATGAGCTACAATCTATGTTTACAAAATGCTAGAAGTATTTGAAACAAGGGGAATGAAATTGTAGCATTGAGAGTTAATTCATCCCAAAATTGTTAGTATAAGTGAGACATGGATGTAAAAGGATGACAATCTGACAGGAATAGAGATGATGGCAGAGGAGTTGTAAACATCTAGGGTGGAGATGCCAGGAGCAAATATTGACAGTGGTTTTTGAGCAGTATGGTGTGAAGTGGAGGTGGATAGGATGAAATGTTTAGTAAGAGTGTTGCTATAGACTTGGTAATGTAGAAGAAAGTAAGAAGGAAATGTTTAGACAAATCAGTCTGGCTAATAAGAAAAGGGTGATCATTATGGGCAAGTTCAATTACGGTAATATAGACTGGAATGAAGAGACAGAATCAGGAACCAAAGAGAATAGGTTTCTGGAGTTTTTAAGGGATAACTACCTTAATCAATACATAACAGTGGCCACATGTGGATCGAAAGTCTTGGATTTGATTATCTCATCAGAAGACATTGTTGTAAATGAAGTGTTACGTTATACTACAGTTGATGGAAATGATCATCACTTGGGTGGTTGCCAGCCATATCAGGACTTTTATAAGAAAGAGTTATGTGTGGAACTATAAGGCAGGTGATTATGGCTAACTCAGGAGGCAGCTTGCAGCGATATCATGGAAGAGAAACTACATGGGTAGGAAATCAATGCTGCTTAGTCTCTATGCAGAATTATCTGGTAGAGGCAATGACTGAGTGTATTCCGAAGGGCAGGAGATTAAATAAGTTAGGTGTAAAATTGACTAAAGAGGTGAAGCATGCAATCTGGAAGAAAAAGGTATTGTCAAGGTGGCACAAGATGAGTGGAAATAATCAGTTACATGAGGTGAGGAGTTCAAAGAGCAAGTAAGGAAAGTGACTCGCTTAGTAAGGGTAGCAAAAGTGCAGTATGAGCAGCAGTTAGCAAATGACACTGTCCGTGCAGTTAGCCTAGTGACTTTTCGCTTCACAACCATATGTCTGGGGAAGGAGTGTCCTAGGTTTGATTCCTGTTGACGACGTGAGGAGCTTAAGGATCTTCCTCAGCCATAGTCAAGTTAGCTGGTCATGGGCGTGGACAGCAGGGTTTTCGCACCAGTTTATCTGAGGTTTTTCATCCCACAAGCAGACAAACTGGTCCGTGAACACACACGGATTACAGTCAGTAATATTGATCCAGCCATAGGCCTGATTCGTCAGCTATGTCGGTCTGGAGCCTGGATAAAATTTGGGGGATTGAGATGGTCCTATACCTTCCCGTAAAAGGGACTCACCACCGTTGTATTGTCATATGAAACTAACTAACTAGAAAATGACACTAAAAGAAATCCTAGGAAGTTTTTTCCATGTGACCAGTAGAAGGAAAAATGATTATGGGAAGATGATGTTGGTCAGTGTTAATGTGATAAACAATGAGGAGGATATAGTACAGTTGTTGTTAAATAAGCAGTTTAAGTATCCCATCCTTGTGATTGTAACATAATTCAGAACTTGAGAGCAGTGCAAATTGGAAAGGAACCACTGACGATGATTAAGCAGGAGGTATATGAGAAATTGAGTAAACTTGATGTCAACAAGGCCATGGGACTTGATGATATATATTATCATCAAGTCAGTAATACCATGTGTCTTGAGGGAATGTTCCAGGGAGTTAACAGCACCTTTAATGAACATTTTCAACATGAGTCTCAGATTAGCCCAGGTCCAAAAGGAATGGAAAGATGGCAAAATTGTTCTGCTTCATAAAGGAGGTGATAAATCTAATGCTTCGAATTACAGACCAATCTGCTTGACTGGAGTTGTGGTCAAGGTGTTGGAGAAGCTAGTGAGGACAAGGATTCAGAACTAGGCAGACAGTAGAAGAATTCTCTTTAATGGACAGCATGGGTTTGCTAAAGGAAGATGTTTTAGCAATCTGCTTATTTATAACAGGGTGACAAATCTACTGGATAAGGAGGATGCACATACAGTAGTACATTTAGATTTAGCAAAGGCTTTCGATAGATTACCACATGACAAACAAGTAGATAAATTGGAACAGATGGGGTTGGATACTAGATTAGTGTTTGATTGGAGATTGGCTGTCTCACAGGCAGGAATCAACAGGTTATATATGGAGGGAGTGATAGCCCAGAAGAGGAAAGTCACTAGTGACATGCTCCAGGAGTGTTTTGGGACCATTGTTATTTAATTTGTATGTAAAAAGACATTGGAAAGGGCTTAAATGGTGATATACAGTTGTTTGCAGATGATGCAAAGTTGGAGAGAGAGTTATAAGAAGTAGAACAGAAGTTGTAGCTTTGCAAGAGAACCTAAATACAAGGATGGTCTGAAAAGTTCTCGACCTAACAATGAAAAAAGGAATTTTTTTTAAAGTTATTTTTCAACATAATCTCCCTTAAGACTAATACGTTTATTCTAGCGATGCTCCAGTGCCATTATCCTGTCACTGTACTGGTTCTCAATAACATCTACAAAATACCCCTCTACAGCTGCAATCACCTTGAAAAAAAACGAGGAAGAGTTTTAGTTTTGGGAAGAGATAGAAGTCAGAGGGAGCCAAATCTGGGGAATACGGTGGATGTTCCAACAATTCATAGTGCAGATCCCTTACTTTTCTCATTGCCAAAACACCTTTGTGGGCAGGTGCACTGTCCTGATGAAAGATGATTTTTTTTCCTTCTTCTGTGAACCGGGTCTTTTCTCATGAATTTTTTCATCTACTCTTAAAAGATAGGAATAATATTCCCCAGTTATTGTTTTACCCTTTTCAAGATAGTTAATAAATAGAATGTCTTTAGCATCCCAAAACACTGATGCCATGACCTTTCCTGCTGATGGAACCGACTTTGTTTTCTTTGCTGCTGAACAACCAGCTTCTGTCTACTGATTTGACTGCTGTTTGGATTCTGGTGGACAATGGTGAATCCAAGTCTCATCCATAGTAATTAATTGACAAGCAAAATCAGTTTTTTTCTTGTTAAAATGCTCCAGGCACTGTTCAAAGATTTTCATCAAAGTGCATTTTTGATTTGCTGTGAACAAGTGCAGCACCCAACTTGCACAAAGCTTTTTCATTTGCAATTCCTCATGTAAAACATATCCTACACATTCTTTTGAAATGCCTATAGTCTCAGCAATTTCACACACTTTAACTTGCTGGTCATCCAATACCATATCTTGCACTTGATCAATGATTTCTGGTGTTGTTATACTCTTTGGACGTCCTTCACGTGGACCATCTTCAAGGCTGGTACGGCCACATTTAAACTCAGCAGTCCATTTCTTAATTGTCAAAAAAGGAGAAGAGTGTCCATAAACTTTTATGAACTTCGAATGAATTTCTTTTGGTGTTAAACCTTCTTTTACAAAGAATTTTACAACCACATGATACTCAATTTTATCCATTTCGAAGGATACAGACAACACTTTTGTTTCAGCCAGCTGTATAAAACAAACTACTTGATAGAATGACTTGCGATTTCACATGGATGCTTATGACAGATGTACGAACTTTGCAAATAAAAATCTTGCTGAAAGCGTTGCCATCTATGGTCGAGAACTTTTCAGACCACCCTCGGAAGTTGTCTGAATGGGTGAGTGTGGGGGGGGATGTCAGTTTAATGTTACAAAGTGTAAAGTTTTAAAATTTGGGAAGCAAAGATGGGATGCAGAGTTATAGGATTGGTGGGGATATTTTGGAGAAGAAGGATTTGGTGGTTGTGGTGGATAGAAATTTGAAATTTCATGTACATTTTGCTAAAATTGCGAGGACAACACAGCAGATTATGCAAATGATGCGAGGAACACTGATGTGTAGAAGTAAAAATATTTTGATTCCATTGTACAAGAATTGGATCAGGCCACATATGAATTACTGTGCATAGATTTAGTTGCCAGGCTTTCAAAAGGATAATGAGATGTTAGAAAGGGTCCAGAGATGATTGACTAAGTTGGTTTCTGCCATCTGAAATATGAGGACAGATTGAGAGAATGCAAATTAAATGGATAGAACTAACAGGTGAGACATGATCTAGACATATAAGCTGGTAAGGGATAATTACCATATTTAACGTGGATGAGATTTTTGATTGAATATCTGGAGACAGGGGAGAACGAGAGGCCATCCCTGGAAGCTGTATAAAGTGGGTGTGAGGAGTAGAATTTTTGCATGAAGAGTGGTGGGTGACCGACCTGCACTTCCTGAGAGTGTGGTGAGTGCAGGGACAGTGAATGCATTTAAGTCGAATTACAATTAGCTGTGCATGTGAGAATAGGAACTCCCATGATGAGTTTCTTGACTCCATGGAGGTCTGTTGATGATGATAATAATAATAATAATAATGACAAACTTGGCATGAAAACTAAACTAAACATGAAAACTTCTTTTACAGCAATTAATCTGAAAAAATGCTAAATGAAAAACAGTGACAGCAAGTGATAGAAAGCATTCAAGAGGAATGCAAACAGGAGTGCATATCAATACCTGAGGTAGAAAAAGCCATCAAAAACTGAAATGTGGAAAGGCAGCTGGAGTATATGATATTTCACCAGAAATGATTAAATATTATTATTACATGACACCAAGGAGCCCAAAAACTCATCGAGGGAGGATACCTGCTCTAGAACTCTGTCTCCAAGACTTAATTGACCGGCTGCAGCGAACTGCCATTACCATCATCATCATCTACACCAATGGCATCTACTGCCCACCACCACTAGTATTTTTTGTCTGTAAATTGTGTGTTCTCAAGGTCTGTATGGGGAATGAAAAACCCTGCTACCTCCGCAGAAGATCGGCTTACTCACTTTCAATTGAAAAAACCCATATAAAGATTCCTCTTGTCATGACGAAAACCAAACTTAGGTTTTTTTTCCAACTGAAGGGCACTACATATTGTGATTCTTCCAATTGTGCTATGGAGGCACTTATATAAAGCATAAAAGTTTTACAGTGAATACACCGCGTAATTCAGGGGAATTTCACTACAGAGTGTTTCTAGATTTTATGCAAGCATAAAATCTTGCATAAAATCTTGAGGAAAGGCTAAGAAAATTATAGGAGGGAAGTTTGGTGAAGAACAAGCTGGCCAAATAAAGGTTGATAGAATCAGATTTTGACTTTAAGGCATATAGGTGAGAAATCATAGAAATATGACAAGGATCTATAATTAAGTTTTGTAGATCTTGGAAAAGGCACATGATAGGGTTCAAGAGAAAAGCAGTTTAAAACACTATTATATGGTGTCATATGGTGTCCTCTTCCTATTATGGATTATAGGACAAGTGGCCCGTTCCGTTCTCATGGCATCGCTTTCTTGGTCTTCCATTCTTCTTTTTCCATTTATTTTATATCCATATAGTATTTTTGGCAGTTTGCTATTGCTTATATTTACTTATATCTAGTCTAATTATAAATAGTTACAACTTCGATTGCACATAAAAACCATTAATCTATCAGTAAATCATTCACAGCTTTGCTTTCAGCAAACTACATGTATAAAGTGCATAAAGCAGCACTCAATGCTCAAAATATCCTCGTTTTGCCTTCACACACCTGAAGTCTTGTAAGGCCACATATCAATGGCAGAATGCACAACATCAGATGGAAACACTGCCACTGCTTGTTTCAAATCCACCTTCTGGCTGGCAATGCTGAGGTGTCATTTTTTGCAGGCTACCTCTCTCAAGCTCCAACTACAATTTGATTCAGATCAGGACTTCCAGATGGCCAATCAGATGGTGATGTGCAATCATGCACATTTGCCTCCAACCAATGTTGTGTGGTCCTTCCCTTGCATGCAGAAACTGAGTCATGTCAGACGGTCCACTGCCCACCAGGAAACAAGGTGTTGTTCAGGGCCATACCACAAGTTCCAGCACAGTGTTTTAACAGAGGTTTTGATCCCTTTCTTGCAGAAATGCAACTTGGATACCCCCCCCCCACACACACACACGGTCACCCCTGCCAAACCATCACTGATGCAAGGTGATGACCTCTCTGAATCTTGGGTGCTATGGTACATGCTGTGCAACCATCCTAGGCATTTCATCAGGAAATATGTCCTGGATGGCATATCATTTAGGCACTTAAACAACCCTTCAATAGTGAAATAAATTCTTCTCATCTGTGAAGAGGATATTTCTATGTCTGTTGTTTGCATGCTGCTGGAGAAGTGCCTTTGATTTTATTACCTTCTACTACATAAGCTGTAATGTTAGGAAGTGTCCAGCAGAAAAACGATAGGCTCTCACCCCCAGGTCATCATTCAGTATATGTGACATCGTTCTCTGTGAAATGTTCATCTCTCTCACGATATCACTTTCTACATTCTCACAAGATTAAGGCAGATGCATGCCATTACAGCCCTTACAAGCTGTCCTAATGCAACATGGTCAACCTGTTCTTTGGCAGTCAGATATTTTATGTCTTCTGTATAGTTATAACAGTTAATAGTCCAATGATACAAACATCCTACTGATCCCAAGTATTTTTAGCATGTTGAAAATAACAGCTCTGGTGGCTGCATTCAAACCTTGTGAAGTGCTACTACAGCTACACAGTTCTCTCCACTGCTTATTAACCCATACAGCTAGACAACTCTCTCTCTACTGATAAACATGCAAATGTTAGCTGTGCACAGAGCCACTAACAAAATTTTCAGAACAATTCTGTGAGCAGTGCAGGAGTGTATGGAAGTTATAACAGTATTTATGACAAGACTGTGTAGTGGTAAATTAGTTTTATATTCCAGGATTGTAAAATTTCTTAATTTTTTTATGGTCTCACTTATAAGGTGTAAATGGGACATCATGCTGAGCAAATACATGGAAAATATTTAAAGGCAATATCATAAGGGACTTTGTGGCATGCAGTACTTGCGGCATGTATGCGTCTCGGGAATTAGATATGTGGCTTGTGAAAGAGAGCAGAGAGCGTATGTGCGCAAAATGCAGGCAGTTGGAGGAAATAAGTGCATTAGAAATATCGATATCTGACTTTGTTACTATAGGAACGAGGAATGAATGTATGAAGACAAGTGTGTGATAGGAGAGAATGAAAAAAAGATATATATGAATGAGAAAATAATAGTTGATAGTGTGGAAGGTGTGAGTGACTGTGAAAGTTTAGGAGATGGTTTTGTTTGGGAGAGTGAATTTAGATTAAGAGTGACTGACCGATAAGATTAGGAGAATGGAAGAGATAAATGCAAGGCGAATCAGAGTAGGAGAGAGAGAATTTAGGGAGTATGAGTGAGAGGTATGGGGGTGCTAGAAGAGGAGAGAATGGAAACAGTAGAAGAGAGGGAATGAGAGAGAGGAATGCTAGCAGGCGAGAGGATGGAAACAGTAGGAGAGACAGAATGAGAGAGAGATATGGAAGTGCTAGAAGAGGAGAGAATGGAAACGGTAGGAGAGATGGAATGAGAGAGAGGTATGCCAGAAGACGAGAGGATGGAAACAGTAGGAGAGACAGAATGAGAGAGAGGTATGGGAATGCTAGAAGACGAGAGGATGAAAACAGTAGGAGAGACAGAATGAGAGAGGGATATGGAAGTGCTAGAAGTGGAGAAAATGGAAACAGTAAGAGAGAGGGAATGAGAGAGATGTATGGGAGTGCTAGAAGAGGAGAGAATGGAAACAGTAGGAGAGAGAGGTATGGGAATGCTAGAAGAGAGAATAGCAGTAGAGGAGAGGGAATGAGAGAGACCTATGGGAATGAAAGAAGAGGAGAGAATGGTAACAATAGGAGAGGGGGAATGGTAAGAGGTATAATGTATGGCGACTCAATGATCCGTGGTGTTCAAGATAGGATGCGTGAGGAGTGTTTGCCAGGAGGAACAATAGAAAGGGTGGCTATGGCAATCAAGAGAGGTGAAAGGGTGGATGAGATGATTGTGATTGTAGGAACGAATGACTTGAGTGGTAACGTAAGTCAGGCAGCGAAAGATATGAGATTTTTGCTTGAGACTGTATGAAAGAAGACAGAGAGAGGAAAAATAGTGTGCGTGTTGCCTAGGTATGATAATGATGAGCTGAGCAGAAGAGCAGTGATATTGAATGGCATAATAGCGAGAATGTGTGACAAGAGAGGACTGGGTATATGTGGATGCTTGGAGTGCGTTTGAGGAAAGAGAGGAATTGTATGCGAGAGACCATTTACATTTGAATGAGGAAGGACTTAGGCATCTGGAGAGATTGCTGTTCTGAAAGAGTCAGTGTGTCCCAGGGAGGATGATAGCAGGGGTGGCCTCTTGTGGGAATGGATACTTGGGAGAAGGGAGACGATGTCAGGTAACACTGACCCAGTGGAGTCTAGAAGGGATAATGCTGGGTATAGAAACATTGGCATTTATATGCTTTATACTAATGCCAGGAGTATCCGAAATAAGGGAGAGGAATTGTTGGTGCAGATAGCATCAGCCTGGCCAAAAATTATTGGGATCACTGAGACGTGGTTGACAGAAGAGGATATAACAACAGGAATAGAAGTCGCTGGGTATAGCATTTTTCGTCAGGATAGGAGGGAAAAGTGTGGTGGTGGTGGGGTACTGCTTATGATAAGTGATGACCTATGTCCTCTAAGAGTGGAGGCTTTGGAAGGAAGTGAGACAAATGATTTTGAGAGCGTATGGTGTTAGGTAGAGGTAGGCAAGACAGGATATTTAGTGGGGTGTTGCTACAGACCCAGGAGCACAGAGGATGGGGACCAGGAGATGTTTAGACAGCTAAGTTTGGCAAGTGCAAGAAGAATGATTGTTATGGGAGATTTTAACTACAGTAGTATAAATTGGAGAGAGGAAGATGCATGTAGCAATAGGGGAATGGAATTTCTAGAATTCTTGAGGGACAAATGTCTTAGGCAAAATGTAACAGAGGGAACAAGAGGTTCAAGAGTTTTGGATTTGATTATAGCATCAGAAGAGTTGATAATAACTGAGTTGACATCTCTCCCACCAGTTGGAGAGAGTGACCATATGGTTTTGACTTGGAAAATGCAGGAGTATCAAAGAGACGGGAACTTATGTGGAATTATAATGCAGGTGATTATAACAGTCTTACATGTCAACTTCGGTTTCATGGAGGGAGGAATTGGAAGGCCAGGATATCATTAGTGCGTGGGAAATTGTGAAAGAATATTTGTTAGCAGCAATGGTAAGTTGTATACCACGAGTGAAGAAGAGGACGTAATTTGGAGTAAAGTGGATGACAAACAATATTAAACAGGAATTGCATGCGAAAAAGAGGCTATGGAAGAGATATAAGGAGACAGGTGAGGATCAGATGCATGAAGAATATATATATAAGACACAGGCCAGGAGAGTGACTAGTATGGAAAGGAAGGCAAAACTGGAATATGACTAGAGATTCGTCCTACGATCCAAAGGAAATTGTAGGGAATTTTTTTAGCTATGTGGTCAGTAGGAGGAGAAATGATTGCGGAAGAATGATATCGCGGGATAAAAATGGGAATAGAGTGACTGATGCAGAGGACATAGTGGAATTGTTCAATGAACACTTTATTGGAGTATTTCATCCTAGAGGAGTCAGTTTTAATGCTAGAGGGATAGGGCTGGTTTGAGGTTTAGAGGTACAGGAGGAGAGTGTGTTTCAGATACTGAGTACTCTGAATGTCAGTAAAGCTGTGGGACTGGATGGTATTTCACCACAAGTTTTGAGAGAATGTGCTAGGGAACTGACAGTGCCTTTAACCTGGCTTTTCAATGAAAGTCTGGCTTCGGCAAAGGTGCCCAGGGAATGGCAGGAAGGTAAGATAGTGCCATTGCATAAGGGTGGTAACAAACTGGAAGTGTCTAATTATAGGCCAGTCTGTGTGTGTCATCAGTAGTTGTTAAGATCTTGGAGAAAGTAGTGATGGACCGTATACAGCATTGGGCAGATGAGGGTAATGTTATCTGTGAGAGTCAACATGGATTAATGAAAGGGCACTCTTGTTTTAGCAATATATAGCCTTTTATAATAAAGTTACAAGAACATTAGATGAGGGAAAGGCATATACTGCAATTTTCTTAGACTTAGCGAAGGCATTTGACAGGGTGCCACATGATAAGCTGATATTTAAGTTGAAGCATGGGTCTGGATGTCAGATTGGTCAACTGGATTCAGGATTGGCTGTCTGATAGGTATCAGAGGGTTACAAGCGGGATCCCACAGGACTCAGTACTAGGACCTATATTGTTTAACCTTTATATCAATGACACTGCCAGTGGATTGCAAGGGGATATTCAGTTGTTTGCGGATGATGCGAAGCTGGGAAGGATTATTAGTAATAGTGCAGATGTGGTAGCCCTGCAAGAGGATTTAAATAAGCTAGATAGATGGACAAATGAATGGGGGTGTCAGTTTAATGTAGCAAAATGTAAGGTCTTGAGGTTTGGGCAACATCAATGGGATGCTGCATACTCTATGGGAGGAGGAGTTATACTGGAGGAAGTAGGGGAAACAAGAGATCTGGGGTTGATGATTGATAGAAACCTGAAGTTTAGGGGACATATTGCAAAGGTGGTGAAGGTAACACAGAGGATTGCTGCAATTATGAGAAGGACACTGACCTGCAGAGATAAGAGGGTTATCATTACGTTGTATAAGTCTCTGATCAGACCACACTTGGACTATTGTTCTCAGATTTGGTCCCCAGGATTTGAAGGGGATAAATTAACTATGGAAAGGATACAAAGAGACGGATGACAAAGATGGTTTCAGGACTGTACAAGCATAGTTATGAGGATTAGCTGAGGGAATGTGGACTGCAAGAGTTTGGTGGATAGAAGGAGAGGTGATATGATTGAGACTTTTAAACTGTTGAGAGGTGGTTACAGGGTTGACACTGGGGAGTTCTTTCGCTTGGTTGAACAAGTGAAAGCGGGAAGGAGTGATGACAAGAGGCCATCCCTAGAAGTTACGAAAGGAAACTGTGAACAAGAGGGTGAGGAGTGGTTTCTTTGTGTGGAGGGTGGTTGAACCGTGGAATGCATTGCCTGATGGAGTGGTGGGAGCAAGAACGGTCAATGAGTTTAAGGAGTGGTATGATAGACTTTGTGTTTCTTAAGTACACAAAGTCCGTCAAGACCCATCGAGGTTTCCCCTCGATGGGTCTTGACGGACTTTGTGTACTTGGGGGGGACCTCCCACAATGAGTCTTTTGACTCCATGGAGGCCTGAATAAAATATTTAAATATTTAAGATGGTCAATGACATTAAATCAGATACATTATTGCCACTATCATTTATCCTCTATATGTGGCATTAAACATGATTTCGAAATTGGAGATATTAATCTCGGCTATTTACTTTCTGCAGATAATGTCATCATCATCAAATTCCTGATTTGTACTCTCAGAGAATGCATGATATGATAGTAACACAAAAAGTTACATCATTACTAACTTCTGATTAACAATTTTCTTCTAAATCAATACATTATCTGTCAAGACTCCAACATCATCTGATCTTAAATTTGTTTCTAAGACACTTTTTACTGTATTAATCCATGTATATCTTGGTCTTCCTCTGGTTCTTTGCCTGCCAAAGACTATATTTTTTTGTTAATCTTTCCTTTCACTTTGTATTTAAGTAACCATACTACCTAAGATTAGTTATGCTAACAATGGCAAATTCTTTCCTAATATCCTAATTTTTAATTTGATACTTCCATTGATGCTATCTGTTCACTCTCTTAATCTTTCTCAGAAATCTCATATCTGTGGTTTCCAGCCTTTGATCATGTCTTTTATTTCTAACCAAGCTCTCGGATCAATAAGTTAAAACTGGTTTGAAAACTGTCTTGTATTTGTAGTGTTTTGACTAATTTTTCTCTTATTCCATATAAAATGTTATCAGCTAACTTCCTACAATACCAGCTTTACTAATTCTGTTGTCTTTTGCCATATTTGTTAGGAACTGTACATAAATAACTTAAATGTTTTACTTGTTCTATAGGTTCTCCATTCAGGATACAGTTGATATTTTTAATGTGTTTATGCCTATTTTCATTGTGTTTGAAGTATAACATCATCTGCATAAAGTAAGGAACTGAGATTAACATCATCAATTATAATATCAAGTTTAATCCAATTTTTTTCCTTCATTATGCAATCAATACAGATATTGAATAAAAGTGAAGATAATGTATACCCTTGTTGCACACCTGATTTAATATCAAACCCATCTTCCTGTATCTCCAATTCTAATTACTGACTTACAACTCAAATAGAGACTGTACTGCTCTATATAATGCCTCATCTACACCATATCATTGTAATGTTTTGAACAGCTTTCCTCTTAGCCCACTGTAATATGCCTTTCCAAATCTACAAAACTTAAAATAAATCCTTGTTATGTTCCCAATATTTCTCAACTATTTGTCTTAAAGTGAAAATCTGATCTTGACAACCTCTATTTTGTCTGAATTCAGTTTTATCTTCACCAAGCTTTCCTTTCACAATTTTTCTTAGCCCTTTCTCAAGCATCATCATGCCTATCAAGGATTTAGGGCCTAGAGTGGCCTGTTCCGGCCTTAGAAATCATCATTGAATCTTTTAAGAGGGCGTCCTGGTTTTTTTTTTTTTTTCCCCTAATGGTTTGTAATATTAGGCATGTTTTGGTAATCTTTCTGTTTTCAGTCTTTCAACGTGTTTCATCCATTTGCGTTATATTTTTTAATTTTTTCTATTAAAAAAAATAAACCTGGTTTAATTCTTTCATAAGTATATTTCTCAAGTATATTTGCATAAATCATTACAAAAACACTCAGTAGTGAAATTCCTCTGTAATTCTCACATTTAATTTTATTTCCCTTTTTATAGATGGGTACTATGAGGGCTCTACTCCAATCATCTAGAACAGTCCGGCCTTAGTAGTCATCGTTGAATCTCTTAAGAGGACGTCCTGGTTTTCTTTTTCCTAATGGTTTGCAATTTTAGTCTTGTTTTGATAATCTTTCTGTTTTCAGTCTTTCAACGTGTTTTCTATCCATTTGTGTTTATATTTTTTAATTTTTTCTATTAAAAAAAATAAACCTGGTTTAATTCTTTCATAAGTATATTTCTCAAGTATGTTTGCATAATCATCACAAAAACACTCAGTAGTGAAATTCCTCTGTAATTCTCACATTTAATTTTATTTCCCTTTTTATAGATGGTACTATGAGGGCTCTACTCCAATCATCTAGAACAGTGGTTCCCAAACTTTTTCCACTTGTGTACTCCTTTTCAACCCATTTCTATAAATTGTATCCTTGTTTTTAAAAACTGACACTTTTGTTCAGTGCCTATAAACCCATTTCTATAAATTGTACCCTTGTTTTTAGAAACTGACACTTTTGTTCAGTGCCTATCTTAATGTAATTAAGATAGGCACTGAACAAAATTACTGATTATTTTTCGTGCACCTCTGAATGGCCCAGCACGTACTCCCGGGGATATGCGTACCACCAGTTGGGAACCGATAATCTAGAATATGCACCCCCCCCCCCCCAACGACCAGGCTTTCTGAATTATGAAGTACAGCTACTGTAAAACTTTCATACCTCCATATTTCAGCATTTTTTTATTTTTATAGTATTATCATTTGAGACCTCCAGAGAGACAAGGATTCATTGAGGGTGGCTATACATCACCCAAACCAGCTGTCATATCTTCACTCAAATTCATTCACACTAGATGCACTCACTACCTCTGAAGGCAAACTACTCCACTCACTACTCTATGAGAGAAAAACCTTGCTCTTTCTTGCCCTTTCTTAACTGCAAACAAACTTAACTTCCATGGATGCCCCATGTTCTCTTCCCACCTTAGATATAATGAAAAATTTCATATAACATAACATTTATACATTCAGAAGTTTATAGACATCTATCATATTACCCCCTCTTTCTCCTGTTTACAAGAGTCTATAATCCACAACATCTATCCTCATAATTGAAATCCCATAATCATAATCTCAATATAATCTTTACCAACTTCTGGTTGAAGATCATCCACTTCAGCTGCCTTTCCACATTTCAGGTTTTTGATGGCTTTTCTACCACAGGTATTGATACATACTCCAGATTACATTCTTCTTGAATGTTTTCTACTACTGTGGTAGAAAACCAGTGGCAACACAGTGGTAAAAAATATTTTTTCAATGTAATTACTCAAGACATACAATATCTTCATGTTTTCATGTCATCTGTACTGTCTCCAATTCCTTTCACAATACTCTTTCATCTATTTCTAAGCTTTTTCACAGCCTCCAGAATATTTTGCCACCGTCTTGATATTTATTTTCTATGTTCTTACCAAAGTCTTCCCATGGATTTAGTTCAGCTAGTTTTACACAGGACTTCGCATGCTTACATTTTCATCTGTATTTTCAATGAGCACAAACTGACTTACTTGCCAGTAACTTTTGATATACTTTATTCTTTTCCTTGACTGCCTCTTTATCTTCCCAAGTCCACCATGCTGTGATTATGTTATACTCCTGAAAATCCAGTACAAGTCTACTTGATGTCCTAAATTGTATAACTACTGTAATGAATTTGGTATGAAAGTAAGCAATAGAAGACTATGAAATTAGGTAGGAACTGAAAACATCAACAGTATCCTGAATAGAGAATGCGTAGAACAAATAAAACATTTCGCTGTTTAGGCACAATTTTTAACCAAGATATGACAGTACTACATCAAAAAAAAAAAAAGAAAAAAAAAGAAAGCATATAGAATAAGATGAAAGCTTAAAAATGGAGAAAAGGGCACCAAAAAAGCAATCAAAGGTTATTTAGGCAATATAAAAACTTCTCAGAATATTATGTGAGAACTTATGCAGCATGTACTGAATCAACACGTGGGACTCAAGTGTTAGATTTAATATCTCATACAGTGATAATAACAGATGTCACCACGATGCAACCAACTGGTGAGAGTGATCAAGTGGTTTTTACATGAGTGGCTAGGCAGGTATAAGCTTCATGGAATAGGATTGATTTTGATTTGATTTTTTTTTAATAGTGCAAAGACATCAAAAGGTCACGTTGCACCAGGGCACAGCAGTACATATGGTAATTAGTTAGTAGGACAATCACAAACATCCATGCCCTTGGTGGGATTCGAACCCACAGCCATTTGGCTGGAGAGCAGATATATGCTAACCATGCAGCCAACCAGGTTGGCCATGGAATAGGAGAGATGTGTGGAGTTAGAGAGTAAGGACTATGATAAATTAAGTAAACAGATTGGTGATGTGCAATGGCTTGATCAGTTGAAGGGGAGAGAAATCAGAAGTACATGGGACTTGGTCCAGAATTATTTCCTTACAGCAAAGTTAGATTGTATTCCTAAGGTTAAGTTGATAAATAAAGTAGTGGTGAATCATGGAATTATGCAGCAGCTTTTGAGAAAGAGGATGTTATAGAGAGGACTATAAAGAACAGGGTACCTTCAGCAACATGAGAAATATAAGGTGCAGGCAAGGAATGTGATGAGGACAGGGAGAAAAGAGAAACTGACAAATCCCAGCTAGTAGAAGGAAAGGTGAATATAAAAGATGGACTTTGGTTGCTAGAGATGAAACATGAGTCAACTGCTGAAGATATAGTGAAAATGTTCAATGAGTATTTCATCAAGAATGGGAAGCATTTAGCATATTGGGTAACCATGATGTTAATAAGGCTGTGGAACTGGATGGGATATTACCACATATATTATGGGTTATGTTCAATTCTTCAACTCTTTTCCCTCCTAGGAAAATTTGTTTCTATACAATAAAATATCCTGAAAAAATCATCAATAAAATGATGTACACTGTCACAACAATCACCTAATCACCTTTATCATTCACTGTTTTTTCCAACAATTTCTATTCTATTATCAACATTTTGATTGGCTCACAATCAAAAAAATATTCCTATTATCCTATCCCTCCAAATTTTTTCATTTACAACTAATTGCCTGTAGTGCTTCCAAAACTAATGTTTTGAAGGCACTACAGGCAATTAGTTGTAATACCCATTGCCACCAAAGGAGGCAAGCTAGCCTCAATAGGTGCCGGTCAAAAGCCCGGATAAATGGCGAAGGTTGATGTCAGAAAGGGCATCCGGTCGTAAAACTTCACTGCCAGCTCTAGCTAGGTTATGAGTCAAAGAGAAAATGATATAAGGGCTAGGGCATACCCCTCAAGCGATGCGCAGCCACATTGCCCTACAGTTGCGAGAAGTGGACGAGGGCTACCACATCAAGGGAGGGTGCGGTTAAAGAAGCGAGCCCAGCAGGTGGAGGATGTTGCGAGTGGGAACACTGAATGTTGGATGCATGACTGGAACGGGAAGAGAGGTGGCAGGCATGATGAGGAAGAGGAAGTTGGACATTTTGTGTCTGCTGGTGACAAGGTGGAAGGGGGGAAAGGCAAAGGAACTGGGAGATGGATATAAATTGTTCTACTCTGGAGCGAATAACAAGGGAAGAAATGGTGTAGGAATTGTGGTGTGTGGCAGAATGAAGGGCAAAGTACTGGAAGTGGGTAGAAGGAACGACATGATCATGCGAATGAAACTGGGTCTTGGAGAAGAGCGGGTGGTCGTATTATGTGCATATGTCCCGCAAGTTGGCTGTACAGCAGAGGAGAAAGATGGATTCTGGAACGTGTTTGATGAAGAAATGAGGGAACTGGAAGAAAAAGAGATGTGATTGTCATAGGAGACTTGAACGGACACATAGAGAGACAGAATAGAGACTGTGAAAGGGTGCATGGTGGCCATGGAGTGGGAATGATGAACCAGGAAGGAGAGAGGGTTGTGGACTTTGCAGTAGCATTTGATCTGGCAATTGTGAACTCATTTTTCTACAAGAGGGAAGAACATTTGATAACATTTAGGAGTGGTAACAACAGTTCACAAATTGACTAGAAGAAAACATCTTAAGGTTGTGACAAATTGTAAAGTAATTCCAACAGATCAAGTAGCACAGCAACATCGACTGCTGTGCACAGACTTTAAAATAAGATCGAATAAGAACCTCTGGAAGCCATGGGATAAAGACAATTAAGTGGTTTCGGTTAAAAGAAGAGAGTGTGAGGAATCATTTTAGGGAGAGGGTGTTAGAGAGGATTTCAGATGGACTGGAAAGTGTACAAGATTGGTGGAAACATAATTCAAAAGTAATCCTGAGCTGTGCAATCGAGGTGCTTGGTGAGACATCCGGAAACATTAGAGAGCAGGAGGGTTGGTGATGGAATAATAATGTACAAGTGGCAGTGACAGCTAAGAGGAAGACAAAGCAGAAGTGGGATGAGTCAAGAGTGGAAGAGGACAGAGAGGTGTACAGAGAGAGAAAGCAAGAAGCAAAGAGAGTGGCACAGGCCATGGCATATCAAGATCTGTATGATCAATTAGAAACAAAGGAAGGACAGAGAAAAATTTACCAACTGGCGAAATGTAGAAATAAAGCAGCAAAGGAAATCTTACATGTGAGGCAGATCAAAGACACTGAAGGAAGAGTATTATGGAGGAATGTGGACATAAGAAACAGATGGAGAATATACTTTGAGGGACTTTTGAATGAGGAAAATGCAAGGACTCACAGAGAAGATGGGCAGCCTTCTGAGGGGATGGTGCAGAAAATCAGTAGAGTGGAAGTGACGGAGGCCATGAAGAGGATGAGGAATGGAAAATCGGTGGGCCCCGACAGGATTCCAGTGGAGGCATGGAAGGCACTGGGGGAAGAGGGAATTGACCTGCTGTGGGACCTGTTCATGAAAGTTTGCCAACAGGAAAATATACCCGAGGAATGGAGGGAGAGTACTCTTGTCCCCATCTACAAGGGTAAAGGGGATGCCCAAGACTGTAAATATTACAGAGGAATAAAGTTGATGTCCCACGCAATGAAAATCCTAGAAAGGGTTTTTGATGGAAGATTGAGTTGGGTTATGGCAGATCATGGAAAAGTTTCGAGAGAAACAACGGGAGCAACATCTGACATTTATTATCTGGAGAAAGCATACGATAGAGCGCCAAGGCAAGAAGTCTGGAGGTGTCTGAGGGAGAAGAAGGTTCCGGAGAAATATGTCAGGTTGGTGCGGGAGATGTACAGAAATGTGAAGACAAGTGCTCGGAGCTGTCTGGGACAGACAGAAAGTTTTCAAGTAACAGTTAGCTTGCATCAAGGGTCAGCATTAAGTCCGTTTCTGTTTAACATTGTGATGGAGGTGGTGACGGAGGAGGTGAGAGAAGATGCACCTTGGACAATGTTGTATGCAGATGACATCTTGCTGTGTCTAGATTCAAGAGAAGAAGCGGGTACTAAACTGGAATGATGGAGAAAAGTACTGGAAGAGAGAGGTATGAGACTGAGCAGAAGTAAGACAGAGTATATGTGTTGCACAGTGGGCGGCAGTCAGGAGACAGATCTGGAGCTGGAAGGAAATGTCATCAGGAAGGTGAGGGACTTTAGATACTTAGGTTCAACAGTGGAAGAAGATGGAGGAGCTGAGAAAGAGGTGGGATGCAGGATACAAGCAGGTTGGAGGAACTGGAGAGAGAGAGATGGCTGGAGTGTTATGCAATAAGAGGGTGCACTACTGTCCTATAGATTAAAAATCTATAGGACAGTAGTGAGGCCAGCTATGGCATATGCTATAGAAACTGTGGCCCTGAGGAAAAATAACATCAGCAGGATGGAAGGCAGAGATGAGAATGCTTAGGTTGATTTGCGGTGTGACCAGAAGGGATCGTCTGAGAAATGACTATCTGAGGGGAACAGTGAAAGTTACAAACGTAGGAGCAAAGTTACAGGAGGCAAGGTTGAGATGGTTTGGTCATGTGATGAGGAGGGAGGACGAATATGTGGGAAGAAGGGTCATGCAGATGGATGTGCAAGGAAGGAGGAAGTGTGGCGGCCAAAGAAGAGATGGAGGGGACTGGTAGAAGAGGACTTCAGGATGAAGAACTTGGATGTGGTGACAGCCCAAGACAAGAGGATGTGGAGGAGACTCATCATCAACAGTGACCCCACTTAAGTGGGAGAAGCTGCAGAAGAAGAAGATTCCCATTGAGGGACAAATAGAGATCGATGTTTTATGTTAACATAAGCTCTCTCCTCAACACTCAGGATGTTTGAGCAATGAGGAGGAATGAAAAGTGTTAACATCAGCAAAACTATGTATGGATAGTGAAAAAAGGTTGTTTATGTATATGAGGAAGAGGGTGGATGATTCTTTGAGTGGGTGTGCATACACAATCATGTTCTTGTGGTTGTAAAAAAAGCCTTGTGATAAAGACTAATTAAGATAAATACTGACATAATAATTACATCTGCATAATTATTATTCAAGGTGATGGCTTCTCTCCATTAATCTCTGCGCTGGTCTTGACATGTATAATAATTATACGTCCATAATTACATGGATGTGAAGTGTCTAATTAAGTCAATATAACCTTGGGATATTACAGAAATAATATAAATACTCCTCCTATCCTTCTCATTCATCCTAGGACAGATGAGAAGGATAGGAGGAGTAGACAACTGTAGACTTTACACAAACTTCTCACAAAAACACTATTCATCCTGATCCCAATTTAACAGTCAAGGGAAGTCTAAGCACAGTCATGGAGGTAAGTCGCCAAGACTGAATGGTCTTGGAGATATATTCTACTTACCTAAAGAATCAAACTTTTTCAAAAATAATAACAAATAACAGGAAATGGTTCACCTGTAGAACAAAACTGCAAACATTAAGTGAAAAAACAGAATATTCCACTAGCAGAGTCCTAGCACAAAACTCTTGCACTTAATACAAATATATCGAGTGATAAAGTATAAACAAAATGTATCACTTTTTAGGAAGATAAACATATTTTGCAAAGCAAACCCACTAAGTTAAAATTTAATGAATAGTTTACTTGGTCAAGTGGGTAGCACCTCTGCTTGTTATGAACATGAACCCCACTCTATCATGAATGTTTGTGGCCATCTTTAAGCAACATGCAATTTTCAGCACCTTACAAGTAACATCTGAACTCGAAAATAGAAAGAAAACTGGTTTGGTCTTTTAATTAAGATACCAATTCATCAAACCAGTAAACTAAACAGATGACACTAAAGTGCTATAAAGTTTCTAATTTGATCGTTGGAGATTTAAAACAAAAATCAAATAAGTGTTAAGGTTGTGCCTAATTTGCTATAAGTCAATCAAGTGATGTGAAAGGGGGAAGAGAGAACTACAGCCTAAAGGGAAAGTGTTTAGCTATGTACTAGTTTGGTTATTTTTAATTAGATGCATTATACATTCTTCCGAAGAGTTCGAAATATTTCTGTGTTCACCAGTATGAGTTCTTATGAATTACCAAATCGTTTATTTTTAAACAAACCATTTGATAACCAAGAAATGATGTGAAATGTTCTGTCAGGTATATTAAAATACGTACATTGATCGGCCATATGAGAGGAACAATTTTTTTCTAAACCTCTAGACGTTTAGAAAAGTGCGGAAAGCCGCGATCGCAGGGAGAGTTAATATTTTATAATGAATCTTGTGATTCTATATAGTTCAGACAGAAACTATAATAGCAATTATGCAATCAAGTGGGATCGTAAGAGCACATGGTGCAGACGCACTTACTTAATCTTGCGGGCACTTCATAATTTAAAATTTCCCCAACCTCCCATTATATATACATCTATATAACTAGTCATATATACACATCAAGTATCTCGTGAATCATGTCATCTGCGACCACCACACATTTTATTCCTCTGCTTTAACACCCGCAATAAACAACTTACATCGTCCGTTATTTTCAGTCTATTAATTCGACGATCTTTTCCTGGATCATCAATTCTGACAATAACATCTTCAACTGCTGTTCCAGTTCGTTTAGGTTTTAAAGGTGTACTTTCCGTAGTAGTTCCATAGGTTCTAATTGTATCATCTTCTTCTGTATCAAAAGCATCATCTATTGTAAAATTAGTCTTTCCAGCCATTACTCATAAACACAACATATTACACTCATGAACAGGTTACGAATGCGACTTCAACTATAAACATTAGTTGTAATTCGTTGGGAACGAGATTAAAAGAACCAAATGCGCGAGCAACATTCAGCTGGCTCTGCTGTTAATTTAACAGTAATAATTAATTGTCTTATAGTTGCTAGAAGCGGTAATCAGAGATATCAAAATTCATGTCTAACAGCTGAGAACGCTTGTATCATCAGATTACTAGCCTATCCATAATATTACACTGGCCATCACCAGAGGTTTTTATGATGTGCTGCCACACAACCACGCACGCACATACACACACGAATAGCCTATCTTGAGAGTATATTTTCAGAAATCAGTAAACATTTCTGAGGAGAGAGCTAATAGAGGTTAGTAATTCTTAGACGTTACAAATCCAATTCATCACATTTAAAGACAAATTCTGAACTCTGAGTGTTAGAAATATGTACAAGAAGCTGAGAAAAGGAACGATCAACGAAACTTAAGCGAATTGAATAAAGAAAGCTATTTTTGTTCATTTCCTTAGAAGAAAGTGGACATAAACAGAGCGTGGTAAACTTTCTGATTCACAATATTTAACTACAAAAATAAATAAATAAATGAATCATAAACTTTGAACATTTAAAACAGGCTCATCAAAGTACATCAACATAACACATCACCTAATATCCAAAGGGGGTAAAAAAGACAACCTTAGCTAGGATTTATATTCCCTATTTGCTCACAAAAATGCCGAACGAATATTTATTAGCAGAAATAACTGCCACTTTCCTATCTCCAGAGGCTAACTTATTATGGTTTGAATCTGATTCTACACATACCGGCCATCATTGGCGCACCCGGGGAGAGGGCCAATGCCCCCCCCCCCCACCCCCAAAAAAAGAAAAAGGAAAAATACTAAAAAAATTTCAAAAAATCTTTTCCTAATTAAAATTAATTTTTTTAAAAATTTATGCTGTGTCGTGTCTTCTATTTCTATGCTACTTATGAATTAACGGTCACATAAGGTGGGAATACCCTAGAGCGCTCGGGAATCCTGGCCGCTGTGAACGCAAGGATAACGAAGTAGTACTTGGGCGCTACTTCGTTTGCTCGAGCCGAGCCAGAGGAGATCACGGGTATCATGTATTTGTGATCACTGCAGATGCTCAGTCACAGCTCGTATGCAATGCGTAGTGTCTATTCTCAAATCGTCTACTCAACTCGCCCCTCACCAAGGTTAAATCCTAAGTGCGCCACTGAATCAGAAAAACTGTTATTTTACGTACAGGTGTGCGACTATCAAGCCCGATCATCTTGACTTTCCAGCGCACAGTTCGACTAGATATGCGTCTGGAACAGCCTTTCATTAAATGCTTCAGTCAATTGCTTCTTGCAGGAAATTCTGATTGTCCATACACGCCTTCTCGGACGACAGCGATCTTGTTCCTAACAGACTGTCTTAGGACCACAGTTGCAAGCAATGAAGTTTTTTTTGTTTTGTTTTGTTTGCTGATTAAACATCCGGGATAGCTCACCTTTTGAAAAACCAGTCAGTTCTGCTGTTTTCAAAATCGTGGCTCCAGACAGACGGATATCCATAATAAGCCCTTTATCGAACTCTGAAAGATCCTTTGTTTTACCCTTCGATCAACAGTATTGACGATTACTTACCAGCAGTTTTCTTAAATAGTTATCTAAGACATGTAGTGGCACATGTGACCAAGTATTTTGCATATACCTTGAGAAAGTGACGTTTATTTACGTACATCTGCATAAAAGTTTCTAATTCACTGGCGGGTATGGGTACAACGAGCATTGAAAAAGCACCAAGCATTTCACTGAGTATTTTGGGAAGATAGGAGGTAGACAGGTAAAAATCACAAGGGATATTGTAAAAGTTGGAAAATAGCTCAGAAAGTGACTACATGTTTTAGGGCACATTAACAAGTACAAATAGGGAAGTAATTATGCTTCACTTTAAAAAAAATCAGCTAACGCCTTTTATTCCCCTATAGCGGGTAAACGAGACCATTTCAGCCCTATCTAATGTTTGGAGACTGAAGGGGGAGTTTAATCTCCACCGGTAGCCAATCAAAGATATCTGGCCAAACACTATCACTAATCATACACGGCACTGGTGAAGAGACGAGGCTGACATGTGCCGCCACGTCATGGTCCCTAATCCTAACCTTATTTTACTGTCTGAAAACAGTGTGGATTTTACGGTGAATTTTCTTGCGTTTACTGGAAGAAAAATTCAAGTTTCTGGGAGAAAAAGTCCCGCTTGCCCATGCTAGAGATCGAATAACTCAGGAACTGGTCGAAAAATAGTCTTAGAATAAGTTCCTCTAGTCTCACTTTAAGGCAATGATGCGGTGCGATTTGAATGTTATCCATAGATTTAGCCACCTGGTTTTCTTGAGGATGAGGAAGCAATGAGAACATGTCTATGGAATGCTCTCTGTGAGAATAGATTGAAGATGTGTGAGTTGAAAAGTTGTTGACAAGTAGAAAAGAGAAATGAGCTCAAAACTTATAGTTACTAAATGGATTCTATAAGATTGATAAAAAATAAAATTTTAAATATATAATAATAATAATAAGCAAAGGGCTGTGTAATCAGGTGGAAAAGACGTTTGCATCCCCAGCACTAGGCTGCCTTAAGGAAGACCGTTTAAAGATCTATTCTAGTTGCTGACTAGAGAAAATTTTCTAACGTTTTCTTTGATCCGTTCCAAGTTAATCGATCTTTATCATCCATCAAACTCATGAAGATCGATCGTATACCACAGTATTTCAGAAAATATTATATTGCGTTAGGTTAGAAACGGCTAGATGGCGACAACTGTCTACCTCTCCTCACCGGATGCTTTTTAAATTAGCGATAGTCTTTGGCAAGCTATCTCTGATTGGCTACAGTCAAGTTTGGCCTAAGGCTACAAAAAGTTACATAGGGTTAAAATTGCCTCGACAATTGATTATGAAATAAAATGCATTCTTCATCAACCTTTTGGTTTTGTTCACTGCTGGACGAAGGTCTTCCCCCCCCCCGTGGTGTTCCAGACCACTCGGTTTTCTGTCTCTCCCATCCATCTCACTCCTGAAATTTGTTCCAGTTCATCCCTGCACCTTCTTCTCGGTCTTCCTCTTTGTTTTTGTTCCATCCGGTTCTCCACTCTGTTGTTTTTCTAGTCCATCTGTCATCATTACATCAGGCAATATAATCAGTCCCTCTCCACTTAGCCTGTTTAATCTATTTTACAAATCCATGATCCTGATTGAGATCTTATCCAGGTATTGTCTTACTATCTCTTAATGTTATTTTTGGCATACTTCTCCCCATGTGATGTTGTTATGTTCTCAGCTTTTTGTTGAGGGCTTCTGTTAAAGTCGATGTTTCTCCCCTGTATGTTAGGACAGGAAGTATGCACTGGTCGATAGCTTTCCTTTTTAGATTCATAGGGATTCACTTCTGAATATGTCTCTCATTTTCCCATAAGCCATCGATCCAAGGCGAATTCTTCGTTCAATCTCTTTTTTTTTTTGGCAATCCTGAAAGGATAACAATTGGCCCAATTATACATATGAGGTAACTTGTTCTGTTTTATGGTTTTCAACTTTGCAGATCTTTGGTTTATGTATTTATTCATCATTATTTTTTTTCTATTTATTTTTAACCCAATTGCTCTGGACGCTTCATTCAGCTGATTTATCATTTCTTCCAGATCTTCAGAGTTATCTGCTTTTAGGACAACATCATCTGCAAATTTCAGATGATGCAGCCTATTTCCATTTATGCTTATTCTTCTTCTTTCTCAATCAAGACTTCTAAAGACTTCCTCTAGTGCAGCTGTAAATAATTTAGGAGATATGGTATCGCCTCGGATGCCGTTTTGTAGTGGAAACTTTTCCCTGCTTTTATACAATTTAATTACAAAAGTTGCATTATTGTAAATATGTTTTAGCGTTCAATATGCGGTTTCTCAGTTCACTGGGTTCCAAGAGCTTTAATGGTGCAGATGTTTTAACTGAATCGAATACCTTTTTGTAGTCTATATAGGCCATACATAAGGGTTTATTGTATTCAATGACTTTTCAATGAGCTGTCTTAATGTGTGAATATGGTTCAAAGTATTGTAATTCTTCCTAAATCCAGCTTGATCACAGGATTGCATTCTCTCAAGTTTAGATTTTATTCTATTATTATTATTATTATTATTATTATTATTATTATTATTATTATTATTATTATTATTATTATTATTATTGTTGTTGTTGTTGTTGTTGTTGTTGTTGTTCCGGGCAACTCCAAGGAGTCGACAGACTCATCGAGCGAGGCCCTAACATCATGTCAAGAACAACTAGTCGACATTCACACAGTATCTATCATACCTTGCCTTGAACTCATTCACGGTCGTAGCATCCACAACAGACTCTGGAAGCTTATTCCACTCATTCACTACTCTCCAAGTAAAAAACCTAGCTCTAACACCCTTGACAACCACGCTCTTGCCCAGCTTCCATTCATGGCCCCTAGTCCTCCCCCCACCAGTCATATTTTCAAAAATATCTTCTGGATCAATCTTATAGAAACCCTTCAGTAATTTGAATGTCTCAATCATATCATTACCCCCTTCTTCGCCTGTCGACCAATATCTGCAACCCACAAATCTTCAACCTAATTATCAACCTAAATATTCAACTTAATGTATTAATTTATAATAAAATTATAAATCAACCCTAATTTATAATTTTTGTGAAGACTTTATATATGGTGGGGGAGTAGACTTAGAGGTCTGTAGTTTTTAATTATTCCTTACTTCCCTTTTTAAAAATTAATGTTAGAAGTGAACTGTCCCAATTTTTTGGAAATTTTCTGTTTTAGGCATTTATTAAAGAGTTTAGTCAGCTGTTTGATGACAGGACTTCCTCCCAGTTTTAAGAAGTCTACCATAATTCCATCTTCTTCCGGAGCCTTTCCGTTCTTCATTTCCCACAGTGCCATTTCCACTTCACCTTGTAAGATCTCAAGGCAGTGGTGTAGCTAGAGCTTTTACCGCCTGGGGCGGTCCCTGAGTTTTCCGTCCTTCTCAATACACACCAAAATTATGACAAAAAAGTCAAAACAACGTAGGGAAAGAAATTAAAATACTATGTTTATTTTAGTTGTAAGTATAGTTGTTGAAAACTAATTATTAATTAAGGAATAAAATTACTAAGTTAACATAAATAGAAGAATCATCGAAAAATAAAATTGTGTCTCATGTCAAAAGTGCCTCCCGGGGTGGACCTCCCCCTCCGCACCCCCCATAGCTAAGCCACTTTCTCAATTGCATTGTATTCTTCCTCACTCGAGTTATCCATAGTTGATTCTTGGATGTCTCAGTCTTTGTCTTCACAGAGTTCAGTATAAAATTCCTGAATTCTTTTGATTATTGCATCTCTATTTTTTATAAGTTCACCATTTTTTCCTCTTGCAGCAGCGATTTCCTTTGTTCCAATTGATAATGTTCGTCTTAGGACTTTCATATTACTATTGTTTTCTATTGTTGCATTAACTTTCCTAGTATTATGCGATCTAATTTCATATTTCATCCTTTGATTTCCGAATATTCTATTTTATGTCTCATTCAAATCTCTTTTCATATCTCTTCTTTTCTTCATTAAATCTTAGTATTTTCTCTCTTTGGTGCCGTTTTACACCTTCTATTTCTAGTGCACAATTCAAGAGAGATTTTGTTAAGATTTCATTAGCATCATCGATGGAAGTAGCTGTGTTTAACTTTTTAGTTCATTTTTGAGTGATTATAACAGCTTTTATTGTGGTAGAAGTTTTGTAGATTCACTAAATTGGACTTTTTTCTTATGAGCTTATTCCGTTCGCACCTTTTGATGATCCATACTTTTGCCCTTACTAGTTTGTGGTCACTTCCTATATTGAATCTATTAATTAAGCACTTCGGCATTATTTATTATATATCTTCTGTTTGAGAGGATGAAATCCTATTTCAATAGGTTTATCCATTTGGGCTTCTCCAAGTCCATTTTCGATTGATTTCTTCTTGAAAATGCTGCTAATAATAAAGAGGTTATTTAATTTGCAGAAGAAAATCCAATTTTACTGATGGAGTTCAGATGGCCACCTTTGCTTCCAATCTTGGCATTATAGTCGCCCATTATAATTATGTAGAATTCTTTAGAATTATTTAATGTGGATTCTAATGTTTCATAGAAATCATCTATCTCTTCATCTGGATGGTCCATGGTTGGGGAATATATTTGTATAATTTTCAGTTGGTATCTTTTACTTACGAAGAGACTTAGTTCAGCTGTTCTTGATTTTATTTTATTAACAAACAGGAAATTGTCCATGAGTGTTTTATTTATTAGGACTCCTACACCACCAGTTGAGTTTATTTCACATTAACAGTGGTAGAGTAGATGTCCATCTTTTAATTGCATAAGAGTTTCTTCTTTCCTTCTTATCTCTGATAGGCCCACAAACTCCCATTTTATATGGGACTTTGTTGGCCTATCAGAGATAAGAAGCTGTGATAGGAACTGATAAAGGAATTCCTTCATCAGTTCTTCCAATCTATTATAATCCCGTAGAGAACTGCAGTTATATGTTCCTACTAATATCCTTCTATTATTGAGCACTGTAGATGGTCTCATTGTAGATAATGGAGAATGTAGCGTATTTTTAGACCTAGACCCTCTGCCTAAATCCAGGATGAGTTCCTTTTTATGCTGGGCGAACGACGAGCCAGTACGTAATTTTCCCACTGGATTCATCATTTAAATTGTCCTCATGGGGAGGTATTTGGCTTTATAGCACCACGCTGGCCACACGGGTTGGTGCCTCACAATAGTGCATAAGACGAAATGACACAGCAAAATAGGAAAGATTCACCCCTAGCCCTCGAATACTCTAATAGCATTGGGGAGGGGGGGGGGAACAAGAAGAGAAGAAAGAAGCAAGGAAGGAAGAGGAGGAACCAGTCTACAAATACTATAACATATTATTGCGGGTTTTTCATCCTGCATACAAACAAATCGGCTCTTCAGAACACACGCAATTTACAGACATAGAATACTAGTTGTAGTGGTGGAGGTGGGCAGTAGATGGCGCGTTGATGGAGATGATTCGTAGTAGAGGTTCGGTGTAGTGGTTGAGACAGTTGTATCAGTTGAGACAGTTGTAGGTGTCCTCCCGCGATGAGTCTTCGGACTTCTTGGAGGTGTCATGAATAATAATAAAAATAATAATAATATGTATATTACATGAAGTAAGGCATGGTCCAGCATCAGGTACCTGGAGTTTGCCACGCCCGTACCCACTAAAGTGAGACCCCGAGAAAAAATGCATTACTGGATTAAATTATTATTATTACTTTATTCACATAATTGATACACAGTCAAAACAAGATATCATTAACAACAATTTTACTGGCGATACAGAACAATTTAGATTCCACCCAAGAATCTAAGAATAGTCTCTCAGGTAGCGTCGTAAAATATTGTTATTATTAATATTCATGACACCCCCAAGGGGTCTGAAGACTCACGGCAGGATGACACCCGTACAATTCTCCGTTACCTCTACTACAAATCACCTACATCAACGCCATTTATTGCCCACAACCACCATCATCACCACTAGTATTTTTTGTCTGTAAATTGCGTGTGTTCTGAAGGGCCGATTTGTCTGTATGCGGGATGAACAACCCGAGTTTCCTGGAGAAAAAACCCTGCTACCTCCATATGAGATCGGCTAACTCACCTTCAATTGAAAAAGTCCATATAAAGATTTCTCCCGTCATGACGAAAATCGAACTTAGGCCTTTTCCGTCTTCAACCTTCAACGTTCAACGTACCGTCGTTCTTCGAATTGCTCTACGTAGGCAATAAAAATCACCAAGCAGAGCCGCTCATATTCCAGGAAAGGGCGTCCACCGACAAGGCCCCACACTGGTCACGCAGGAAAATACCCTCCCAGGAGAGTATTTTCAAAATGCTCTCTCAAGCAAACCCCTCGAAATCTACGCCCCCCTTCACCGGCAGCACAATTCCAGAAGAAACCTGAGCGAGTGAAACTCTGGAAACCCTGCGTCCATTTTAGTAGACTCTTACAACATGCATGGGTTACAGTCAAGCATGGACTGTTCCAAGTAATGTTGTTTTTTGCAGAGCATATGGGGTTACTTCGTTGATGATTAATTGCTGTAAATAGTTGGACAGCCTCTTTGAAATCTCACCGATAACTATCGGGATGACTTTGATGTGTTTAAGCCACAGCCGCCCAAATTCGATTGCCAGATCTCGATATTTGGTAAATTTTTTTTTGGTTCTTTGTTATTGATGTTGCTATCACTAGGTACTGCGATATCAATAATACACGCCTGTCGATGTTCGATAATTGTGATGTCAGGTCTATTGTGTTCCAAATGCCGATGAGTTTGTATTCAAAAGTCCCAGAGAATTTTTGCTGTTTCGTTTCCCAATACTGTCTCTATTTTAAGCTGCCACCAGTTATCAGAAGTAGGAAAGCCATATTTTTTGCATACATGACAATGAATTATTTCGGCCACTTGATCATGACGGTATTTATAATCAGTTTGAATTATCTTGGTGCAGCACTGAGTAGATGTTCTAGTCTCATCTTTCTGATCGCATAATCTGGATTTGCTGTTATTATTGTTAAAAATTTTTGCTTTGATTGCATTAGTTTGTAATGCCTGTTCTTCAGCTGCTAGAATAAATCCTTCTGTTTCTTTTTTTAATATATATCCATATTGTGCTTTCAGAAGAAGAAAGTTTTCCAAAGTTCACAAAACCAGGATACCTCTTCGTCCAATAGTGAATGGGATAAATTACCCTACTTGCTTACTATCAAAATATCTCGCTCGTCTTCTGAAAGCACATATTCGTTATACAGACACATATCAGAAATGCACAATATTTCATTGAAAAGCTAAGAAATATCGCAATATCAGAAGCGACCATTCTTGCTAAACTAGATGTAATATCTTTGTTTACCAATGTCCTAGTGAATGAAGTCATAAGCGTCATAGATAGTCTATTTACTCAAGATATTGGTCAACTTTATAGATATTGCCTCGATTCAAATTACTTCAAATGGAGTGGAAAGATTTATAAACAACTGTCTTGCGATGGGTAGTCCTCTATCTCCTCCATGTGCGTATTTATTTATGGAAAAGCTTGAAAAAAGATATCTTGTCACGTATGGATCCAAATCCATCAGTATGGTGTAGATACATCGATGACATTTTTATCATATGGAAACACAGTAAAGCAGAACTATTTGATTTCCTAACTTCAATAAACTCATTTCATCAAAAAATCAAGTTTACCTTAGAACTCGAAAGGGAAAGAAAATTACCGTTTCTAGACACATTAATAAAAAACAAACGGATGGCAATATTATTATGATTATTATTTTATTCGATTATTATTATTATTTTATTATTATTTTCAAAATTAACGGTAGCGATAGAAACGCAAG